>NC_091065.1:118056521-118367867 GCF_000393655.2 Nicotiana sylvestris
TAAACCAGGCAAGGCTAAGGTCACTGTCTTGGCATGACAATCCAAGATAGCGTGGTAAGGTGATAACTAGTCCATCCCCAATATGACATCGAAATCAACCATGTCTAGAAGCAACAAATCTACACGAGTCTCAAGACCCCCAATCACAACTATACAAGAGAGATGGACTCGACCTACCACAATAGAATCACCCACCAGTATAGACACATAAACAGGAGTACTCAATGAATTATTAGGCATGACCAGATACGGTGCAAAATAAAACTGAAGCTTCCCTACCACAACCAAAACAGTACCTGCACTTCCACCTCTAGCATCTCTACCTCCACCTCTAATACTTCTACCTCCACCTCCAGCTAACTGAGCGGGCAGGACCAGTCCCTCAATGAACCTCCTCACTCTCTCTCATAGTGGAAAGTATGATAAGGGCATGACGAACCAAGTCGATGAATCTGATCTCGTACTAAGTAACAATCATAAAACCCTGCTGGAGACGCACAATCTGCCTCCGATAGACCTCTCTCTCAGTAATGTAAAGAAACTTCTCCAAAAATAGCTGAGTAAACTACTCCCAAGTCAATGCTGGCGATCCGGCTGGTCTATCCAAACAAAAATCCCTCCCACTCTGACGTTTGGGTCAGTTGGCTCATCCCTGATGTTTCCGTTAATGTTCTCTACGTCACTCATGTCAATTTCAAGCTGGTGTGGTTGTTGTGATTGTTGGATCCTCTTGTTGGCACGGTTCAATGCCCTGAATATTTTCTCAGGGTCTGAAAGTCCTTCAAGCAGTTCTCCAGTCCTCGAAGAATTTCTAGGCATACACCTGAATTCCACAAGAGTTCAAACGTTAGAATTTCAATAAAAATTGTTTAACACCTTTGGAAATTGATTTGAACTAATAATTTTAACACTACTTCTAAGTTGTAATAAATAACACTGTTAGTTCCCCGGCAACGGCACCAAAATTTGATAACGCCCAACTATGCCTTATAAAAAGGACTAAGCGGTCGCTGCAAATATAATCCACTTTAAAGTTCGGAATCGAATCCTCGGGGAACTAACATATCTATTACACTATTTGGTAATGTTATTATCAACTCAATCAATCTCTAGATGCAAGATTTTTGATCAATAAAGATTGGGTTTTTGTTTAACTACTTCAACTACTATTAAAAATAACAGTAAGCTAAAACAAAGATAATTCAATGGTAAGAAGGTCGGCAGTGATTTCCCCAATTGCTAGTTTAGGTCTTGACTCTTTCGCTATAATCTCGTCGTAATACTCTATGAGGATTAAGAGTTATGGGTTATCATAATTATCTCTCGATCAACTACAATAATTTACTAGAGCATTCTCTTGAACTACTCTAGCTGACAATAGTTATGTAACTCTAAATTATCCCACCAAAGTTTTGTTATCTCTAAACCCACTTTTAAGTTCATGTAATGAATCTCTTCAATTACCCAAAAGTGGTGTTGTTCAACAGCTATCTAACCTAATATTTTTTCTCAAGCAATATAAGGTAATTAGAAACGATTAATCAAGGGTCCATTCAATTAATCACCATACAAAACGTAGTTGAACAATCATATCATACATCCGGCTCGATTATAACAACTTGAGTCAAAACTTCAACCAACAATTGGTTCCATCAACCCTAGATAAGTATTTAGCTACTCATAACAAAATACGAGAAAACTACTAAATTGTTCATAATGTAAAATTGCAAGAATTAAAAGGAGATAGAAAAACTCTAATATTTGGTTGATCTTCTTACTCTTGTTCTTGCCTCCAAAAGTAGTCTAAAAATCAGCTTAGCCCAATTTTGGGCGAGTTTCTAAAGCATATAACGGTTTTACAAAAGTTTCCCCGATTTTACACTTTGGTCCTCAAACTTTCCAGCAGCGTGAATAGTGCACCACGGTCGCGGCCAACCGCGGTGAATGCTGACCTTTCTGCCTTACGTTGTTAATCTACCGTGGTTCACCGCGTTGCCACCGCGGTCACGGTGGCCTTCTTGCCCAGGTCATTTATGCTTCTTTGTGTTTGGGTACTTCTCGAGTGGGCGTTTTTCTTCATATTATTGCCTCCAAAATACTCCATGTTGCTTCCTCTCATATAATATTCCCTGCTAAACAAAAGAACACTATTTAGAGTATTTTGTTGGCAATTTATCTATAAAAAAACAACAAAGTATGGTCATATTAAGGTGTAAATATAAACTATATAGCCTACTATCAACACCCCACACTTAAATCATTGTTAGTCCTCGAGCAATCCACCACACTCCATCAAAATTCCTTCCCTAAGCTTTTCCCTTACGACTCATACCATGAACATTTTACAAAAGTTGTACCTAGTAGTGAACAACCTTTACCTCAAGAATCAAACCTTTTATGCCATGCAACATCAGCACTTACTCAAACCACTCTATACAAGAGTCAAGACTTACCTTTCTTTCGTGAATCACATTCCCTCACATCACACAAGAGAGTAGTTCCACATATGATGATAATTAGAACAAGTAGGAACTAAGATAGACAAAATTCGCTCACTCTCAGAAAGAACGTTCACATGCCACAAAGATGCACCATAGGCTTGCCCATAGTGTAATACTTTACTAATTGAGCTCATTCAGTCTAAGATCAATAGGACTTTACTTGGTTGTAATGTAGGCTAAGGGACGGGTAGGATATATTTAGATATAGTGACTAACCTCCCTAAGCACTTTTAATACAATTACATTAAACTTAAAGATCATAGTTGTGCCAACCAAACACTCCACCTCATTTGTTTAAAACATCCCCATCCATTAGATGCAATTTGTACAAGCCACCACTTATCAACCATTATAATTATTTATAACCCATATTTTTTTTTACTTTTTTTTTCGTAGTGCTTTTTCTTTTATGCTTCAAAATTCCACACTTTTTCTATATCTCAATGGTTCCACTCAAAAACCAAACCACCACCCCACACTTTTGCTTTTGCATATTTTCACTACCATTCAAGTGCTTATTGGGATGTAAGAGGGTTCAAACGGCAAACTATTCAAATAATTGGGTAAGGTTCACAATGTGGTTGCCAAAGAAATAGGCTTATAGGCTCAACGGGGTTAACTAAGATGTATTGTATTCAGGTGAGTTTACTTTATATGTCTGGCTCAACAAAGAAATGCCTATATCATTTCTAAAATTGAAAGAATTACTATTTCGCTTTGCAAATACACAAGGCAAGTTCTAGGCATCAAATATGAAATATGGAACACAGTAAAACTCTCACACACATGGCACATGACTCACTTCGGATTGGTTTATCAAGACATTCTCTTTTGAATGTTCAAGTTAGATACAAACGTATAATTTTAAGGCACTCTAACAGGATTGAACCAATGAAGCTAGGCGTTATACTCTAGTGTCTATTGTGCTCAGGTGTATCAACGCGAAGGGTTTTCCTTCGAATTTGCTCACAGCCCATTAGTCCTACTCTAAAAACTAAAAAGAACATAAATAAATAAAAACTACCTATACCCGGTTCAAGCTAAACCCTTGGAAAAGAACCGTGGCCCAAAGAAATACCAAGGAGGAGTTACTACACTACCTAAAATTAAAATAAAAAAATCTTTTTTTGGTCTTTTCTCTAGGTTAACTTCCCTCAAGAAAATTGTCTAAAGGATCCGCCATCAGGAAGAGTCTCCATATTCCAATTTTTTTTTTCCGACTTAATCCCTCAAGAACCCCGCCGAAAGAGATCCAACGTCGGGACAAGTCACTTACTATTTTAACTTTCCTAATGAACTATTACTCTAACATCAAAACAATCAAATCAAGACAAAACAAACAAAATCAAACAGTCAATTGTTACAATTACAAACATACAATGAAGTATCCCCCACCCCACACTTAAAATGAAGACATGTCCCCATGGCTTAAAAATTTAAAGAACAGTGAGGTTAAGGAACTTCCCTGAAGGTTAACTCCTGATCGGAGACAGTGTCTGGGTTCACGTTGCACGCACGTCCCAGCACTCTCAACCAACCCAAAAATTTCTTCTCCGACTTCACTTGCCTCTCAGCCACCGCATCAACACGGGCACCCAAATCAGTGACTAAGGTACGCAACCCAGCCATATCCTGCTCTAAAGCTGTCATACGGGTGCTCCGGTGTGGCTGTGATGGGCCTGCCACATCAACTCTCGGAGAAGGAGGAACCGTAGCTACCTCAGCATCATCATCAGCTGAATCATCATCAGAGTCATCAACATTCACCACCAGCTCTCGTCCAATTCCAATTTTTCTCGCCCGGAATGGGGCTTTAGAGGCAATCTCCCATCAACCCGAGGGTCTTCAGGGACTCGAGCAATACGGCACAGCCGGGTGATCAGTGAAGGGAAGTAGTGGCCCTTGGTTAGCTCAGGTGATCTAATGAACATCTCTTCATGGATGAGCCGGGCCACATCAAAATTACTTTGGGACATGAAACAGTGGATTGTGGATGCCCGTGGTAGATTAACATCTGTCGTGTTGCTGGATGGCAACAATCGACTGTTGACAATGGTGAGCCAACACTTATCCTCCCAATTCAGACAGTGGGAGTTGAGAGTAATCCTGTGCTTGATCCTTATGTGTTCTCCATCCGGCACACAGATAGTATCGAGAAGAGTTCCCCATAAGGCCCGTGTACCGCTAAAAGTACGATAAGGATCAAATTCACCCCTAAACACCGGTAGCCTGTATACCCTGCGGATGGTGTCGAAGGATGCATTTATTGGGGTGTTTCGTACCGTCACAACCCCATTCTCATGTTCTAGCAAGTTCGCATAGAACTCCCTTACTAGTTGAACATTAGCCTCCTCTGGTACCTCGAAGAAGATGTCCAGCTGACACTGCCTCAGCTCATTAAACATATTGGGGCATTCCACCTCCAAAGTCGTTCGATCAATATGCACCTCAGGTTGAAACTTCTTAGCTGATTTCTGGTTGTACCTATCCTCCGCTGATTTGGATACAAACCGAGTGTTATCGAACTGAGGTGCACTGGTTTGGCTCCTAGCTCGTGAGGAGCCTCCCGGTCCACTAATGGAGGGTCCGGTGTTTTGTCTCTTCCTGGAAGAACTCATTTTACCTGTCATACAACGAAACGCCTATTAGTGAGTGCGCAAAATATGTGACTATGGATGGTTACTCAGACTTCACCATAACCATATCACAATAGCTCCTTATATCTCCATTGGGGCAATTTCCCAAACACCTTGTGAGCAGGGCACTATCCAAACACATATAGCCCTCATGGGTACATCAAAGCTCCTCCCAATCAAGTATACTACCACACCAACACACCCCACACTCACTTCATTCAATCACCTACCAATAAACACCTTTTCAAACATGCAATGCACAGCCCATTCACCAATCAAACTCAAAAATGAAATTTAAAATCAAAAACAAGAAGAAAACGAATATACCAACAATTACATCACAACACAACATAAAACTACATAAACTACAACACAATACAACACAATACCAAAGAAAAGAAAGGGAAGAGGTGAGGAACATACCGTAGTTGAAGAATGGGTGAGAGGAATGGAGGTAGAGGATGTTAGTATGAGGGAAGAAGAAGAAGAAGAAGAAGAATAAGAAGAAGAAGAGAGTATTTGGGTGGGTAGGGTTTAGAGAGAAGGAGAGATTGAAAATTTGGGGGAGGGGATCGGGTATTTTGGGTTTAAGAGGGGGGTTTTGGGTTTTGAAATTAAAAGAGGAAGAAAAGAGAAAAGAAAAATGCAAAAAAAAGAATTAAAATACCTGGTACCCACCGTGGTCCACCGTGGCCGTGGTGGGTTTAAAATCTTGAGGCAGAAAGTTTACGCCTCACCGCGGTCACGGTGAGATGAAAAATTCGAGGCAGAATGTTTGCCTTCCACCACGGTTTACCGCGGTTCACCGCGGTCGCGGTGCTGGCGTTGTTGTTTTTTTATGAACACACTAACAACAACACTCATGGGTTGCCTCCCACGCAACGCCTGATTTAACGTCGCGGCACGACACAAGCATTTTATCATCACTCCTCATTCGCGTACTGGGGCTCTTCCAAAGTGATTACCACTCTATCCCCTTTTTCTTCACCCATTCCCAGGTAATGTTTCAACCTTTGCCCATTTACTGTGAACTTATTTGTCCCATCTTCTGATTCAATCTCGACAGCTCCACTTAAGAACAATTGCACCACTCTGAAGGGTCCTGACCATCGGGACTTTAACTTACCTGGGAACAATCTCAATCTCGAGTTATATAACAACACTAGATCTCCTGGTTTGAAGTTTCGATCCAAGATGTGCTTATCATGCATTAATTTCATCCTTTATTTGTATAATCTAGCACTCTCAAAGGCCTGGAACCTAAATTCCTCGAGCTCACGTAACCCAGTGATTCTGTTAGTACCTGTTGTCTCCATGTCTAAGTTTAACTGCCGCAATGCCCAAAGTGCTTTATGCTCTAGCTCAACTGGGAGGTGACATTCCTTGCCAAACACCAACTTGTATGGTGACATACCAATTGGGGTTTTGAAGGCTGTGCGGTACGCCCACAATGCATCATCCAATTTCTTTGCCCAGTTAGTCCTTGTTGCATTCACTATTTTTGTGAGGACACTTTTAATCTCCCCGTTGGACACTTCAACTTGCCCGCTCGATTGTGGGTGGTACGGGGTGGTCACTTTATGATGAACTCCATATTTTTCCAACAGCCGTGTGAATGCTCTATTGCAGAAATGGGTTCCGCCATCACTGAATATAGCTCTTGGGGTACCAAAACGTGTGAAAATGTTCTTCTTTAGAAAGCCTAGTACCCCTTTAGCGTCATTGGTTGGAAGAGCCACTGCTTCGACCCATTTGGAGACATAGTCAACTGCTATCAATATGTACTTGTTACCATACGAGCTGACGAATGGCCCCATGAAGTCAATCCCCCATATGTCAAAAATCTCCACCTCTTGAATTGTGGTCATTGGCATCTCGTGTCTACGAGATGTGTTTCCAGTTCTTTGGCATTCATCGCAGCTTTTAACCCAAGCATGGGCATCCTTGAACAGAGTAGGTCAGTACAAGCCTGACTCCAACACCTTAGCTGCTCTTCGAATTCCTACAATGTGTCCACCATATGGTGAAGCATGGCAAGTCTGCAAAACAGAATGTTGATCTTTCTCGGGGATACACTGCCGGATCATGTTATCTACACATATTTTAAACAACAGAGGTTCATCCCAATAATAATACCGACAATCACGAAAGAATTTTTTCTTCTGTGTCGCACCTCCTTTTTCCGCCCCCGCGTGGGTGCAGGGAGTTTTCTCCAATTAAAGGACAGTCGAAATGGGATTTGTTTGTTTGTTTTAGAGTCGCCACTTGGGAATTTTAAGGCGTCCCAAGTCACCAATTTTAATCCCTGAATCGAAGAGAATATGACTCTGTTTATTATTCTGCGAACCAGAAATCCTGAGTAAGGAATTCTGTTAATCCGGAAGAAGGTGTTAGGCATTTCCGAATTCCGTGGTTCTAGCACGGTCGCTTAACTGTTTTTATTCTTGGCTTATCTTGATTTTTACATATATATTGCAGGATTTTGTCACCGTTTCCGTTTATTGTTTATGACGAATTACGCGTACGTATATTCGTATTATGTACCTTTTATAATTACAGAGGATCGTGCCACGCATACGTGTACACAATAAAATTGTCCATGTTATAGTTTTTATTTAAAAATCATATGTTTGAAATTTAAAATAAAATCAGGAACATCATCACCCTTGTATTTAGACAATGAACTACACATCTCGGGTTATACGAAATTATTTTAACATCCTTGGAAAAATCCTTTTCTTAAATATTCGCTCGAAATTGCGCGTACGCATAATCCGAATTTGCTTTTAAAAATATAGTCAGGGTACGCGAACGCATCCCTAATTGCGCAGAATTTTTGTAATAATATTATGGATTTTCCACAAAACTGTTTATTATATCTACACATTTTTAAATGAAATTCCTGAAAAATTCACATTTTAGGGGATGCCTTTAAATTCTTTTAAAAGAATTCACAATTTATTAAATATTGCCCGTCGACTATAATTTCCGAGTATAAATTATATCCATCCACACTATTCAAATTCGAAGAAAAGAATAAAATATGATTTTTAGCAAATACAACATATATATATATATATATATATATGCCAAAGAATGAATTGTATATGAAACTAACAAAAATGATTTATGAAGAGAAGAAGTATTTTTTTTTTTAACAATTTTTCATTATTTATTTAGTGCAAATTCTATTTCTAATTGTCATTGATATAAAGTGTTGCAATTTGTACTTGTACATCTCATCTTATTCTCATATGTTTGCTTTTAATCTAATAGGCCTAATTATTTTGTTAATTCTGCTTATGGTTGAACGTAAGATATATATAATCTAACCGATTTGATTCTCAATTTATGTGAACTGTTGCTAAATACTAACATTCACATTGTAAAATTCCTAGGCCATTTGTTATTAAGAGAGAGAGAGAGAGAGAGAGAGAGAGAGAGAGAGAGAGAGAGAGAGAGAGAGCAAATCTACATAATTGACTTAATAAGATGATATTGCATACAACATTATTCGTCATATTTTGGCATTTGCAACCATAGCAGAAGATACTAATGCAACTTTCGACTATTGATTATAATCATAATCACTACTACGCCATATATGGACAAAATGCAACTAACATCATCTAACCCTAATCCACAACCAAACAATCGAAATACACTAACCATGCATTTTCTTGATATTTCAGAATACTCTATACCTGACTAACAATGTCATAGGACTTAACTAATAGCCAACTTCATGCCATGTTCCCTATCTTAACAATTCAATCATAACTATACTTTAATGAAAATTTAGAAATTAACCTTGTTACAATACTTATACAGACTTCAATAAAGGACATTTAACTTACAGTCATCCTGTCAACATATACTACTTATTTGATCAAGAAACAAAACTGAATTTTTAACTAAAGAGCTCAAATGAATAGAAGATAGCATTACAACTCAAACTTTATTTATTGTCATGTTGAAACCCATCACAACATAAGTTTAAAAGATATGTACCTGGCAATGAAGGAAGAAGGAGTTAAAATTTCAGCAGTAGCAGCAGTAACAAATTCAGCAGAATAGCAGTATTTCCACAGATTTGAGCAATAATAAGACCCGAGGAACCCAGATGCACAGTAACAGTATTCTTAAAGAAATTTCAGATTTTAACTGAACAATGGAATCAAATAAATCCGAACAAATTCAACGAAAGAGCAATATTTCAGATTTCAGTTTCTTTTCTGTTTCAAATCCCTATTTTTCTGATTTTTTTTTTCTGTTTCTGCTGTTGTATCTGTGTGTGTGTGTGTGCGAATACTCTCTTTTGGTTTCTTTTCTGTTTCTTCTTTCTCTTCAGATTCCAAGAGGAATCTGATTTTCTGCTTGGTCTTTTCTTTTATCTCACTCTAGGTGTATTTTTCTTAAATTCTCTCTCAAAATCTGATCTAAATCTCCTTAAATCTCTCTGAAAATTGACCTCTAAAATTCTGTCTGAAAATTTATTTCTCTCTCTCAATTCCCTCTTAAAATCTGCTTTAAAATCTGATCCTTAAATCTCTCAATCTCTTCCTTCCTTTATTTATGTCCAGCTCCCTCTATTTATACATGGCTGCCCCTTTCTTTTAAGTGCTGCTTGGACCCCTTTTCTTCTTTAAAAATCAGAAAGTTCCATTAAAACTGCTTTTTAATACTTTAAGTGATCTTATCCTGATTTTAAGCAGCCTCATTACCCTTTGTTTCCCATTATCACTTTAAATAATAGCCAATAACTTTCCACTTTCAGCCCATTATGCTATTAACATATTATCCTCATTGTTTTAACTATTTCATTCCCGGAAATGTCCCAGATTTCCTACTGTAATTACTGTCTCAAATTTTAACAAGTTATCTGAATCTAAACTTGTCTAGCAGCTAACAACCAATTCCTAATGATTAACCTCCTAATACAATTGTATTTACCCAACCTTTGTAAACTTGAATTCAGAACTAACATCATAACAACATATCACTGAAATTATTATAACAATTCAGACTGGACTTCAACATTGAACCAAGATCAAACACACACAGGAGCATTGTCAATATACTGACAATGCCCTGTTCAGAAAACAATATATACACAACATTCATTTGAATTTACTGATTTGCAAACAAACATGATTTAATTGACGAGTATTAATCAGTTGACTATTTACAACATTTGTCCATAATCAGTCTAAAACAAAAGAAACAGACTGTTTCAATCAGCATTTTCAGAAACAAGATTTATAACACAACTGATCGACGAACTTAATCGAGTCGATCACACACATTGTAATTAATCACAACCAACAGAAACAATTCATTTATTTGACTAATCATACGGGCATGAGACAAAGATGACAGAATTAATCAAATAAAAACATGAAAAATTAACAGGTTATTAAACAAACAATTATTCATGTAAGAAACAAAAAAAAAAGAAATAAGGAAAGTACCTCTAAATCTTTAACTTCAACCGGACTCGAACTCAACTTGGATTTGGACTTTGTTTGAAATCAAACAGACCTTAGTCGAAGTATTTTCCACTGAAAATACTTCGACTAAGGTCGATTAAACCTCAATCTTCTATTTAATTTGAAACAGATGCCAGGATTGAAATTTAGGGTTTCAAATCTTAGATTTTAAATCCGAACACTTCTGGGTAGATTCGAATCAAACCAACGGTATTCTAGGCACGAGGGAGGTCAGGGGGGTAACTAGTGTGAGTTTGAGGTAGGTTGGGATAGGGTCAGGTTTTACTCGAATCTTCAAATAAAGATTCGAGTAGTTCCAGTATGATTCGAACCATGCAACTAACAGATCCGTGGTGAGGGAATTTAGGGGAAGCTGTGGTGTTAATTTGAGAGCCATTGGAAAGGTTTGAGTTTTCAGACCAACCTTCGATTTAATATTCGAAGAGTTGGGGTCTGATTCGAAGGAAACTAAGGTCAGATCTGTGTAGAGGAAGTGGTGAGGAGTCTAGGGTGTTATTTTGGTGACCGGCGGTGTTGTTGCCGCCGGGTTTCAGGCAGTGAGATTCTAGGGCGGCTAGGGTTAGGGGTGTGTTTGGGAAGACGATGAACAGGAGAGGAGGGGGGTGTTTAGTTAGGGGGTCGGGGTAAGGATTATGGGTTTATATAGGGGAATGGTGGATTGATATTGACCGTCCGATCAATCAAAATGAAAGGCCAGGATCTACTCACTTAACCAAACGACGTCGTTTGGCTTAAGTTTGGGGGGACGGGTTGAACCGGGTGTTGGATCGGGTAAGGATTATGGGTTAGGGTGATGAGATCTCATCCGTTGGTTGGGTTTGATCCAACGGTCCCTGATAAACTACGACCAAACGCTGTCGTTTTGACTCGTCTGGCTTGGACCGGACCTGGGCTGCCTGGATTGGGCTGTGGGGGGTAATTTGATTTGGGCCTGGATTTTAATCCAGGTCCGATATATTTTTTTTTTTTTCAATTTATTTTTCATTTTTCTAAATTAAATTTCTAATTTTAATTATAAAACAATTTTAACTTCTAAACAATATTAATCACTTTATAACAACTATTCAACATACGGACAAAACATTAATCACACAGTGGAATATTTAAAATAGAACAAAATGCATATTTTTGTGATTTTATTTTGAATCAATGCATAATTAAATCCTAGATATGCATGCAAAATATATTTTATTTTATTTTTCATTTTATTATGGCAACGTAAATATTTACGGATATAAGACAAATATTTAACAAACATCACGCAAATTCAAAATTTGCACAGTAAAAGAAATTTATTTTATTTTTGATTTATTTTGGAGTAGTTTTCGTAAGGCAAAAATCACGTGCTCACAGCTGCCCCTCTTTGTGCGGAAACTTGAAGAGTTTTCGTGCAAAGATAAAGTGAGCGGATACGAGCGATTTTTGCCCGTTCGAATACTCTGTGGGAAGCATTTTTGAAAGATTTGACCGAACCTCTGCTTCAAAGGTTTCCTACATATCCTTGGCTATAAAGGAATCAGGTCAATGTAGTTCGGGAAGTTTTGGGTAGCTGGGACTACCGTGGGACTGTGATGTTACTGCTGCTTCGTGCTGTTTTTACTGCTTGCTGACCTCCTTATTACACCTTACTTCAAAGGTAATACAAAAAGCTAAACTAGACTATGGTACATGAATTATAAAAATCTTATCTAGATCATGCTCTTGCGTTTCTTTTTGTCTTGATATCTTGGTGACTCTTGGGCATTTGGCTTATTCCGTTTTCCTTTTCATTGTGTCCCGTATTTTCTTCATCTGTTTGGGACTCTTGTTGTTTCTTGCTGGGGATTTTGTTGGACTCCTCTGCTTTATTGATTCTAAGTGTTCTCCTTTCTCATATGAGCGGGCTTTTGACTTCAATACTTCAATTGTATTCCCTTGTTCTCCAGGTGGGTGCCTGACTTCTTCAATTCTTTCATCCTCATTCTCCAGGTGGACGCCTGACTTCTTCAATTTTCATCCTCATTCTCCAGGTGGACGCCTGACTTCTTTAATTCTCATCCTCATTCTCCAGGTGGACGCCTGATTTCTTCAATTCTTATCCTCATTCTCCAGGTGGACGCCTGACTTCTTTAATTCTTATCCTCATTCTCCAGGTGGACGCCTAATTTCTTTAATTCTCATCCTCATTCTCCAAGTGGACGCCTGATTTCTTCAATTCCTCATCCTCATTCTTCAGGTGGACGCCTGACTTCTTTTAACTTCTTCATCCTCATTCTCCAGGTGGACGCCTGACTTCTTCTTTTCTCATCCTCATTCTCCAAGTGGACGCCTGACTTCTTTAATTCTTATCCTCATTCTCCAGGTGGACGCCTGACTTCTTTAATTCTTCATCCTCATTCTCCAGGTGGACGCCTGACTTCTTTAATTCTTCATCCTCGTTCTCCAGGTGGACGCCTGACTTCTTTAATTCTTCATCCTCGTTCTCCAGGTGGACGCTTGATTCCTTCTTTTCTCATCCTCATTCTCCAGGTGGACGCCTGACTTCTTTAATTCTTATCCTCATTCTCCAGGTGGACGCCTGATTTCTTTAATTCTCATCCTCATTCTCCAGGTGGACGCCTGATTTCTTCAATTCTCATCCTCATTCTCCAGGTGGACGCCTGACTTCTTCAATTCTTCATCCTCATTCTCCAGGTGGATGCCTGACTCCTTCTTTTCTCATCCTCATTCTCCAGGTGGACGCCTGACTTCTTTAATTCTTATCCTCATTCTCCAGGTGGACGCCTGATTTCTTTAATTCTCATCCTCATTCTCCAGGTGGACGCCTGATTTCTTCAATTCTCATCCTCATTCTCCAGGTGGACGCCTGACTTCTTCAATTCTTCATCCTCATTCTCCAGGTGGACGCCTGACTTCTTCTTTTCTCATCCTCATTCTCCAGGTGGACGCCTGATTTTTTCAATTCTTATCCTCATTCTCCAGGTGGACGCCTGATTTTTTAATTCTCATCCTCATTCTCCAGGTGGACGCCTGATTTCTTCTTTTCTTTTCATCCTCATTCTCCAGGTGGACGCCTGATTTCTTTTTAACTTCTTCATCCTCATTCTCCAGGTGGACGCCTGACTTCTTCAATTCTTATCCTCTACCATGTGTTTCCTGACACAAATGTTATTTTTTCCCCTGTTTTAAATCAAAGAAAACTTCGTTAGTTTAAAGCATGGTGGTTAACTGGGGTATTCTTGCCGATGGTGGGGCTTCTTCTTCGTCTTGTTTTATTGTCTTGGAATGGTTGAAAGAGACTGTTTTGTCTTTGTAATTGATCCTTGACTATAGGATTCCCCTCTGTATGTTTTCCTTCAAACCCTTTTAACTGTAATCATATGTCCCTCCTGACATTGCTGATCCACTTTTGATTTCACTTTTCTTCCTCACATATCTTATTATTTTTATCTCCCGCCTTTCATGGCCGTTTTTTGCATCATGTAATCCTTGAATCTTGGTAGTACACCTTGACATTCCTTCTTATTTGTTTGGAATAAAACTTATCTCAAAGCTTTAGAAAAGTAAGATTATTAGTGACGAAACGCGCTGATTTCGACAATTATAGAATGAAAAGAAAAATCCAAATTTGGATGACTGTCGGAGAAGGAATAAAACTTATCTGATTGGAGTTACTGACGCCAATGATCAGAGTATGCATTTCGGATTAATCAACCCAGCCTTTTAATCAATCTCCTTTCAATTGTCTCATTTTTGTTTTCCCCAAAATTTCCGTAATCCAACTTTATTTTTCATTTTACAGACCTGTTGGACTTGCAGTATCTCAAAGAGTTTTCACCGATAAACCTTCCTCATTTGTTCATTTCTTACTTCTTTTTCACCTTATGGTGCCTGCGAAGGTTTTCACCAATAAGACTCTCTCCTTTTACTTTCTCTCAACTTTCATCGCCTTATGATGCCCGTGTGGGTTTTCACCTATAAGACTCTCTCATTTTTACTTTCTTTTCTTGTTTGTACCAGAGTGTTATGAACCATCTTCATTTGTTTGACTCAGCATTTTTCTAAGATTGATCGAAAGGTCTTTTTGGTATGTGGTTGGAAATGGAAAGGTATCAAAAGCTAAACAGTTTTGGTATGGGTTTAAAATTACAACTCTTGGAATCTTTTCTTATTTCCAATACAATTCTTGCCCCAGTTTCTTGATTGGGGTCTCTTGAGTTTCTTTTTGTGCACATTATGCATATTGTGCACCCTATGACCGAGCCGTGAGGCGCCTACGTATCCTTCTTTGAGAAATCAGGTCAAACGTAGTTCACCAAATAATAGTGATTTTTTTTTATTTCATATTTGATTTTCATCGATTCCAAGAGAGGGTAGGAACGAAACAAATATGGCTCAAAAGGGGAAGCAAAGGGTATAGTGTTTGGATAGCAGAATAAATTGCCTTTGTCATTCCAATCTTCGAAATAATGCTAAATACAAACATTCAAAAGTTATGCATAATATCTTTTTACCGCGTCAGAATTGATCGCCATATCTATGCATTTGCCTTCAATATCTGTTAAGCATAGTGCACCATTCGATAATACTCTGGTCACAATGAATGGTCCTTGCCAATTCGGGGCAAATTTGCCTTTTGCCTCAACCTGATGTGGAAGAATACGTTTCAGCACATGTTGGCCCACTTCGAACTTCCGTGGACGCACTTTTTTGTTGTATGCTCTTGCTATTCTTCTTTGATATAATTGACCATGACATACTGCGGTCAATCGTTTTTCATCAATCAAGTTTAACTGTTCTAGACGGGTTTTGACCCATTCATCATCATCAATCTTTGCTTCGGCGATGATCCGAAGGGAAGGAATCTCAACTTCTGCAGGAATTACTGCTTCAGTGCCATACACCAACAAATAAGGAGTTGCTCCTACTGAAGTGCGAACAGTAGTGCGGTATCCCAATAACGCAAATGGTAGTTTTTCATGCCATTGTCTTGAACCTTCTACCATTTTCCGAAGTATCTTCTTTATGTTTTTGTTGGCTGCCTCGACTGCTCCATTCGCCTTGGGCCGATATGGGGTAGAGTTGCGATGCGTAATCTTAAACTGTTGACATACTTCCTTCATTAAGTTGCTGTTAAGATTAGCACTGTTATCTGTGATGATCACCTTTGGGATTCCGAATCGACATATGATATTTGAGTGGACAAAATCGACCACAGCTTTCTTAGTCACCGATTTGAATGTCTTGGCCTCAACCCATTTGGTAAAATAATCAATGGCTACCATAATGAACCTGTGCCCATTGGATGTTGCCGGCTCAATTGGTCCAATCACATCCATGCCCCAGGCAACGAAGGGCCATGGTGCCGACATTGTGTGCAACTCGGATGGTGGAGAATGAATCAAATCTCTGTGTATCTGGCATTGATGACACGTGCGCACAAAACTGATACAATCTCGCTCCATGGTAAGCCAATAGTAACCAGCTCGGAGGATTTTCTTTGCCAACACATATCCGCTCATGTGGGGTCCGCAAACTCCCGAATGTACTTCAGGACATGATAGTTGTAGCTTGTCTGGCATCTATGCATCTTAATAATCCAAGATCTGGTGTTCTTTTATACAAAACTCCTCCGCTTAAGAAGAATCCATTTGCCAATCGCCTAATGGTCCTCTTTTGATCTCCTGTGGCTTGTGCGGGATATATCCCCATCCTGATATACTCCTTGATATCGTGGAACCATGGTTCACCATCAAATTCTTCTTCAACCATATTGCAATAAGCGTGCTGATCGTGGACTTGAATATGTATTGGATCTACATAAGCTTTGTCCGGATGGTGCAACATTGATGCCAAAGTAGCCAATGCATCGGCAACCTCATTATGAATCCTTGGAATATGCCGGAATTCCACTGATTGAAACCGCTGACAAAGATCATGTAGACATTGTCGGTATGGTATGAGCTTTAAGTCTCGGGTTTCCCATTCTCCTTGAATTTGATGTACCAAAAGATCTGAATCTCCCATGACTAAGATTTCTCGGATACCCATGTCTGTGGATAGCCTTAACCCCAAAATACAAGCTTCATATTCAGCCATATTATTGGTGCAATAAAATCGCAGTTGAGCCGTAACAGGATAGTGATGCCCTGTTTCAGAGATGATTACAGCTCCTATCCCGACTCCTTTCATGTTAGCGGCTCCATCAAAGAAAAGTTTCCAGCCAGGTTTTTCAATTCGCTCCACCTCGTCGATGTGCATTATTTCTTCATCAGGAAAATAGGTTTTCAATGGTTCGTATTCCTCATCGACCGGGTTTTCGGCTAAATGATCGGCCAGTGCTTGGGCCTTCATTGCAGTTCGAGTCACATAGATGATGTCAAATTCTGTGAGCAATATCTGCCACTTTGCAAGTCTTCCCGTTGGCATAGGCTTTTGAAAAATATATTTCAATGGATCCAGACGAGAAATGAGGTAAGTAGTGTAGGATGACAAGTAGTGTTTCAATTTTTGAGCTACCCAAGTCAGGGCGCAACATGTCTTCTCCAGATGAGTATACTTAACCTCATAAGCTGTGAATTTCTTGCTAAGGTAGTAGATGGCCTGTTCTTTTCTGCCAGTGAGGTCATGTTGCCCCAATACACAACCAAATGAATTTTCCAAGACCGTCAAGTAAAGAATCAGAGGTCTTCCTGGCTCTGGCGGGACCAATACGGGTGGTGGGCTTGACAGGTATCTTTTTATTTTGTCAAACGCCTCCTGACACTCGTCGGTCCATTCGACCGCAGCATCCTTTTTCAACAATTTGAAAATTGGCTCACAGGTTGTTGTGAGCTGAGCAATAAACCTGCTGATGTAATTTAACCTTCCCAGCAAACTCATTACTTCAGTTTTGTTCCTTGGAGGTGGCAATTCTTGGATGGCTTTGATTTTTGATGGGTCTAGTTCGATGCCTCGTCGACTGACTATGAATCCCAGTAACTTTCCAGATGGAACTCCAAATGCGCATTTGGCAGGGTTAAGCTTGAGGTTGTACCTTCGAAGTCTTAAGAAGAATTTCCTTAAATCCCCAACGTGGTCGGTCTGATGCTTTGATTTTATGATTACATCGTCCACGTATACCTCAATCTCCTTGTGTATCATATCATGAAACACTGTGGTCATTGCTCTCATATAGGTTGCTCCGGCGTTCTTCAAACCGAATGGCATTACCCGGTAGCAATAAGTTCCCCATGGTGTGATGAATGCCGTCTTTTCTGCATCTTCTTCATCCATTAGAATTTGATGATACCCGGCATAACAATCCACGAAAGACCCTATATCATGCTTGGCACAATTGTCGATCAAAATATGGATATTGGGTAATGGGAAATTATCCTTCGGACTTGCTTTGTTGAGATTGCGGTAGTCGACGCATACTCTAATTTTGCCGTCTTTCTTTGGTACAGGAACGATATTAGCTAACCAAACAGGATATCGAGTGACTCGAATGACCTTTGCTTCCAACTGTTTGGTGATTTCTTCCTTAATTCTCACACTCATATCAGGCTTGAATTTTCTCAGCCTCTGCTTGACAGGAGGCACCGTTGGATCGGTGGGCAATTTGTGAACCACTAAATCAGTGCTCAGGCCCGGCATGTCGTCATATGACCATGCAAAAACATCTTTGAATTCTATGAGTGCTTTAATTAACTCTTCTCGGATCTTTGGTTCGAGATGGACACTTATTTTAGTTTCCCGGACATTACTCGTGTCCCCTATATTGATGTCCTCGGTATCACTCAAGTTAGGTTTGATTTTTTCCTCAAAGTGAATTAACTCTTTACTAATCTCTTCAAAAACCTCATCTTCATCATATTCTGATTCATAATCACAATATATTTCTTGAATTATTACTTCGGAACCAGATTGATTTTTAAGACTGGGCTGAGGATTCCTCATGCATGCCATATCACTAGAGCCAGCGTAAAAAGAACTATACAGAAAAAAGAAGAAAAAGAAAAGAAAACTGTCAGGAATAAAAAGGAAACTGCTTTTTATTGGATGATGAAAGATAACAAGGTTTGCACACTTCAAACAAACTATAAGATAAGCTTTGGGATTACAACCCTGAAGTAACCCAAACAAACTTGAAAGAAAACCGAAATAAACTACCAAGACTCCTTTCGAATGGGGAGAGGAGTGGCTTTCCAATTATTAAGCTTTGTTTCTGGCCCAATGAATTGAACTTCTGCGTTGCTACACCCTTCTCCGCTTTCCAACATATTCACATCATCAAACAATTTCTCGAATCTTTCAATTAATTCTTCCTCAGGATTGACCCGGGATTTAGGAATTGTTGTTATCGGGCGGTTTTTAGCACCGGTCTTGACAAAAGACTTTGACAGACGTGGGACTGGTTTTGGAAGAACCCATGCTTGGTGTTTCAACTTTCTGGCCTTTATCACGTCATTGACAGTGGGTATGAACCCCAAACCGAATGTTCCCCAGTTCTCGGGGAGAGATACTGGTTGTATAATTCCTTGCAAAGATGAGCCCAGATCTTTATCGGGTATAAAACCATTTTTTAACATTTCATAGGCTACCATGACTGATGCAGAGGATATCTTTGGATTCGGAAGATATTTCCCCTCTGGAATTTTCTCTACCGACACTGTGTCGGACACTTGGTATACCCATGGTCCCTGGTCATTTTCTGTTCCCTCGACCGGTACGATGGTACTGCTGTGAGCATTTAAACTTTCTTCCCCATGCACAACTATTTCTTGATGATCCCATTCAAACTTGACAGCCTGATGTAATGTTGACGGGACTGCTTTAGCAGCATGGATCCATGGTCGACCCAACAACAAGTTGTAAGAAACAGTTATGTCCAACACTTGAAATTCCATTGTGAATTCAACTGGCCCTATTGTTAGTTCCAACACTATGTCGCCAAATGAATCTCTGCTTCCACCGTCAAACCCCCGTACGCAGATACTATTCTTCTGGATCCTCTCCTCTTTAATTTTTAATTTGCTTAAAGTGGAGAGAGGGCAGATGTTTGCACTTGACCCATTGTCAACCAATACCCGGGTTACTACGGAGTTTTCACATTTCACGGTGAGGTAAAGAGCTCTGTTGTGCTCGGTACCTTCCACAGGCAATTCATCATCAGCAAATGTAATTCTGTTTGTCTCAAAGATTCTGTTGGCTATTCTTCCCAAATGATTTACAGAGATTTTTTCAGGAACATGAGCCTCATTCAGGATTTTCATCAAAGCCAGACGGTGCTCCTCTGAATGGATCAGTAATGACAACAATGAAATTTGAGCGGGCGTCTTCTTCAATTGATCCACAACAGAATAATCATGGAGTTTCATTTTTCTTAAAAACTCTTCCGCCTCTTCTTCCGTCACAGCTCTCTTTATTGGTGTTGGATTATTTTTAGTTTTTCTTAACTCTTCGGGCGTAAAACATCTTCCCGAACGAGTCAAGCCTTGCACCTCACACACTTCTTCCTTGACTTCTTTTCCCTTGTACATTACAGTCACCCGTTCATAGTTCCATGGGATGGCTTTGTTGTTGATGACTGGCAGCTGGGTTACAGGTGTGATAATAACCCGATCTGTACGGGCTCCTTCCACGAATACAATGGGTTTGTTAGCAACCCCTGGTACTATCACTTTCGGCCTTTCTTGATTTGTGGCAACTTTGCTCGATGATCCCTCCTCGACCATCATAGATGGTTCATCACCATTTCTGTTCTGCTTAAGTACCGGCTTCTCCTCTGTTAACTGCTTATCTGGCTTGGCTTCATGAGACTTGATCATCATGACAGTTTGTGACGGCTTCTTTGTCTCCCCATCAGCTTGTATGATTTCTATCATATTGGCCTCTTGATGGGCTGGCATTGGATTTCTATTGATATTGGGAGCTTCGGGGGTTTGAACCTCGATTTTATTAGTATCAATCAGCTCTTGTATTGCATTTTTCAAATGCCAGCATTTCTCCGTATCATGGCCTGGTGCACCGGAGCAATATTCACAGCTAATGGTGTAATCCAGATTCTTTGGAGGAGGATTGGGTAGCTTGGATTGTATTGGTCTTAGCATGTCCAGCTGTCTCAGCCTGTGGAACAGACTGGTGTATGATTCTCCCAATGGAGTGTATGTTTTCTTTTTCTGTTCCCTTTCTCCCCTGAATGCTGGCCTAGGCCTGAAACCTGGTCCGGGATAGGCTCGTGGGTAAGTACTTGGTATGGCAGGAGCACGCCAATTGGCGTGAACAGGTGGCTGATTGTATGCTTGAGCATGGTTAATGGAAAAATGAGGCTCCGAAGGGTGATAGTAATGTTGGGATGAATCGTGGTGGTAAGTTGATTGGCGAGGTCGATGTTGATTATATTAAGGTGGTGAACCTCTCAAACCTGACCAAATTCCTGAATCAACTACCGCTGCTTCCTCCCTCTTCTTTCTTCCGATTCCTCCTACCCCGCCTTGAATAGCTTGAGTAGTCGCCTTAATCGCTGAATAGCTCATGATTTTATTTGTCTCGAGGCCTTCTTCCACCATACCTCCCATCTTCACCACTTCGTTGAATGATTTCCCAACCGCTGAAACCAAATGGGCATAGTAAGTTGGTTCCAAGGCTTGGAGGAAGTAGTCTACCATTTCACTCTCCTTCATAGGAGGATCCACTCTTGCTGCCTGTTCTCTCCACCGGAAACCATACTCTCTGAAACTTTCATTGTGTTTCTTCTCAAATTTTGTCAAAGATAGTCGATCTGGGATGATTTCCAGATTGTATTGGAAATGGTATGCGAATGCCTGTGCCAGGTCATCCCAGGTGTACCATCTCCCATGGTCCTGGCGTGTATACCACTCCAAAGCTGATCCGCTTAAACTTTGACTGAAGTAAGCCATCAATAATTCGTCCTTTCCCCCAGCTCCTCGCATCTTGCTGCAGAAACCCCTTAAGTGGGCTACTGGGTCGCCGTGCCCATTGTATAGGTCAAATTTAGGCATCTTGAAGCCAACTGGTAATTGTACATTGGGGAATAAGCACAAATCTTTGTATGCTACACTGACTTGCCCACCTAATCCTCGCATGTCTCTGAACGATTGTTCTAGACTCTTGACCTTCCTGAACATCTCTTCTTGTTCAGCATTTTTGGCTGGCTTGTCAATTTCGGTTGGGAGATCAAAACGAGGAGCAGTTGAATGGATTTCGGAGGCTTTGAGGGTGGGCTCCGGGGGTAATATTGGTTGTCCTGGGCCTGGAATGTAGGCTCACTAGGAGATTTGTGGAATGTAGCAGGGGGAGGTGCTACGAAAACAGGAGTCATGGGTGGAGGAAAATATGGAACTGGTTTCGGAGGTGGAGACTGCGGTGT
This sequence comes from Nicotiana sylvestris, assembly GCF_000393655.2. Taxonomy (NCBI): domain Eukaryota; kingdom Viridiplantae; phylum Streptophyta; class Magnoliopsida; order Solanales; family Solanaceae; genus Nicotiana; species Nicotiana sylvestris. The sequence continues at coordinate 118,078,522 of NC_091065.1, forward strand.
CTGAGAGGTGGTGCCTCGGTAGTGTTGGTAAATGGGGAAATTTGGGGATAATTCAGTGGTAATATTATCCTGAGTTTGGGTCATTGATGGAGCAGGGTTAGTTGAGTAAGACGGGGGTAACTGTCCTATAGACCAGGCTTGGTACATCTCAGCCATTTGCTGCTTGAGTTTAAACATCTCTTCTTTCATTTTCCCGACATCCATCTCCTCTAGCTCCATACCTGTGTCAACATCTGGGATAGACATACTTTCGGGTAGTGGTCCTTTTGATCTCGTGTGATAATGATAATATGCCAGTATACTCTTTAGAGAAACTAACTGCTTGAATTCTGGAAATGAACAAACTTGTTAGTTTTGAGAGTTTAACACATATATAATTACACGTTGAGATGCAATGCTCCTAGACAAATAACCCATTTCTATTATGCATTTGCTTGGCTGCTTGTGTCATCCCAGCTTTTCTTGGTCTTTTATTGTTGTTCACTCTTATTTTATTTATTATATATATCTTTTATTGTGGTGGTCGAATCTTATAGAGATTGCCTACATATCATGCCCCCGCATGAATCAGACCTTGCGTAGTTTGGACATGAGGCAAACACTTTTATTCATTATACAAAGATGAAATTACATTACATTTGAAAACTTTGTAAGAAAATGGCTTGAAACACACACATTTAAATCAAAATAAAAGATACAATTCTTAACATCTCACAACGTGCCCCACTTTCCACTTGTGTTGTAAATTAATAGATTATTTGCTCAATGTGGGGCTTGACCTGGATGACCTCCCAGCGTACGATACATCCTTTCCAACTCCATTGCTAGATGACGGGCAAAAATGGGTGCATGCTCTGTAAACCTTTCATAATCCATTCCTTGGCAGTTTACGTAACTTTGAGATGTGTAGACCGCCAGGTCGTGGATTTGTGCCCTGAAACCTTGGAGACGTTGGTATTGGTTCTGTAATTGCTGCTGGCGAGTGGTGGCTATATCTCTGACACGGTTTTCACGATCTAGAGCTGACTCTAATAGAGCTCGGAGTCTGGCCTGCTCTAATCTTGCATGTGCTCTTTCCCTGTCGATGTCTGCTTGTTGATGTTCTCTATTGCATCTTCTTGCCTCTTCTAGTTGTGCACGAAGCTGGTCTTCTGATCGCATCCAATGGTCTTTTTCCTTCTTGAATTGTGCCCTGTCTTCTTCGGATTGCCTTACTTGGCTTTCCTTATTAGATCTGGCCTCTTCGTTTAATTGTTGGATCCTTTCTTTTGCTTTGCTCAACGCCCTTTCGTTTTCCGCAAGAATGGAATCATAATCTTGCATTTTTTCAAAAAGATTGGCGATGGTTTTTTGATCCTTCCAGCTCCTCTTTGGTGTTTCAGAAACTCTTTTCATTTTTTGGAATCGAGCATGAAGATTTTCATTCTCACAAGCTAGACTCTTCTTCTCGCCTTCGGCTTCCTGTGCTTGCAAATCTTTCTCCAAACTGAGGCTTCTCAGATTTTCTTTTAGGGCATGGATAGTTGCTTTGTACCCTTTTTCCTTTTCTCCCCAGATCAACCGCTCTTGGATTTTATCATTGAAGTTTTGAACATGGGGTCTTTTTGTTGGCCTTCTTAGCTCAGGCTCTGGTACATCATCCACGCGAGACCGTTTTTCAAACCACCTTGCATATCCAGGATTTATCTCACCCTTTGTAGTGTCTGGGACTTGAGTATCACTTTTCAAGTATCGACATCCATTCCACATCTGCTGAAGTAGAGCCTCGGGAATAGTGGCTTCTGGGTGTAATTCGATTACTTGCATACTCAAATCTTCATCATCAGGAACTACTTGATATCTCCCTAGCTGTCTTAGGACTCTTAGTGGCGCATACGGCTGGATGCTTCTCAATCCCAATAGTAGCAGATAACTATTTGAGGTTGACATGTGTATTACTTCCCTCATCGGGAGCCATCCCAAAGTCCACTCAATTTGACTTGCTGTTAAAGCCCTTAGATGAGATACCCATGCTTCTATCCCTTCTGGAGCCTGATAATTTTTTATTCTTTCCTCATAACTCTCAATGCAATTATCATTGTTTGGCCCATACTGTATGATCTTGGGCTGTTGTTGGAGATGTTCAATCACCCACATTTGTAACAAAATTTTGCATCCTTCGAAGACTTTTGCTCCTGATTTACATAAAGTCAAAGCCCGATAAATGTCTGATAGAATGATGGGGACAAGGGTGTGATTTTCTTTGGTGGTGAGGATTTGCACAACTTTCGCGGTGCGAATATCAATTGTTCGCTCTTTGTTTGGGAAGACCATGACTCCTAGAAAAGCCACCATGAAGGCAAAGCGACGGTGAATCTGCCAAGTGTCTTTGTTTTGCTTGTTAGTAAGGCCTTTCTCATGAATTTCGAACCCATCTGACTTTCCGAACCTTGAATACAAAAAGTTGAAGGAACAACATCCATTGATGACATTGTTTTTCCTGATTTGACTGCTGATGTTCAGAAGACCGAAGAATCGATGTACCGAAGGAGCCTTTGTGAATATCAGGCCTTTGATTTCTTAGACTTCCGTCAAAACCAGCATATCCAGCTATCTCCTCTAATGTAGGAGTAAGCTCGAAGTCAGAGAAACGAAAGACATTGTGAACAGGGTCCCAAAAAGTTACTAACGCCGCAATCAGATCATCACGGGGTTTAACTTTCATAATGTCCGTGAGATTTCCCAAATGCTTGACGACCCATTTTTGACCATCTTCGCCTAAATCATACCACCACATTTGAAGCTGAAATAGAAACTCTTCTGTATTCGTGGATGGGGGGTTTTGTGTGGTGCTCATTTTGTATCTGAAATTTAATTTAATAAAGTCAAGACTCATTTTGAAAATATTCACTAAAAAAAATCATTTTCAAAAATTTTTATTTATTAAATACCTTTATTTCAAGATTTAAAACTATTTTTTTTGGATTTTTTTTTTAAAAAACAACCCATTTTATTCCTCGGTTCTCACCATGATTTCATTTAAGCTGGTCAACAAGCATGTTCGAGGCAAATGAATGCACAAGTAGCAAGTAGGATGCATCAGGATGGTCTTTTTGTTTCGGGTTCACCTGTCCTAGACAGACCCAACCCCTGTGTTGAGTCTCCAAGGCCAAATGTACATGATGCAAATAGACGTTCCTACTAGGGATCCGGTACATGGCTGAGTTATTCTAGGTGAAAAACCTGAGGTTGATTGTTCTAAACCTGGCTTACCCAAACGGACAGTTTGAGCCGAAGCGGGGGCAACGTACCGGGAGCACGAAAGTCTACCCGGCCTAGTTACTTGTCCCAACTTCGTCTTATTTGGTATGACTTTAACAGAAAGGTGGGCCACGCGCACGTGTGCACCATAAATTTAGAAGACTCAGAAAGAAGGGGGTTTCGTAGCAGTTGTATATATTCATAATTCAAATAATATTAAAGCGGTAAAAGTGTCATTTAGCACATTGGGCATATATCATGTAAAAAATCATATATTAAATAAAGCCAATTATCGCAGTTATTTTAAGCTCGAATTCTTTAAACCCTGAACCAGTAGTTCTGGGTTAAGATAACCCTTTTATCCCCAGCAGAGTCGCCAGAGCTGTCGCACCTCCTTTTCGCCGCGCCCGCAGGGCGCGTGGGGAGTTTTCTCCAATTGAAGGACAGTCGAAACGGGATTTGTTTATTTGTTTTAGAGTCGCCACCTGGGAATTTTAAGGCGTCCCAAGTCACCAATTATAATCCCTGAATCGAGGAGAATATGACTCTGTTTATTATTCTGCGAACCAGAAATCCTGAGTAAGGAATTCTGTTAATCCGGAAGAAGGTGTTAGGCATTTCCGAATTCCGTGGTTCTAGCACGGTCGCTTAACTGTTTTTATTCTTGGCTTATCTTGATTTTTACATATATATTGCAGGATTTTGTCACCGCTTCCGTTTATTGTTTATGACGAATTACGCGTACGTATATTCGTATTATGTACCTTTTATAATTACAGAGGATCGTGCCACGCATACGTGTGTTTGGGAAGACGATGAACAGGAGAGGAGGGGGGTGTTTAGTTAGGGGGCCGGGGTAAGGATTATGGGTTTATATAGGGGAATGGTGGATTGATATTGACCGTCCGATCAATCAAAATGAAAGGCCAGGATCTACTCACTTAACCAAACGACGTCGTTTGGCTTAAGTTTGGGGGGACGGGTTGAACCGGGTGTTGGATCGGGTAAGGATTATGGGTTAGGGTGATGAGATCTCATCCGTTGGTTGGGTTTGATCCAACGGTCCCTGATAAACTACGACCAAACGCTGTCGTTTTGACTCGTCTGGCTTGGACCGGACCTGGGCTGCCTGGATTGGGCTGTGGGGGGTAATTTGATTTGGGCCTGGATTTTAATCCAGGTCCGATATATATATTTTTTATTTTTCAATTTATTTTTCATTTTTCTAAATTAAATTTCTAATTTTAATTATAAAACAATTTTAACTCTAAACAATATTAATCACTTTATAACAACTATTCAACATACGGACAAAACATTAATCACACAGTGGAATATTTAAAATAGAACAAAATGCATATTTTTGTGATTTTATTTTGAATCAATGCATAATTAAATCCTAGATATGCATGCAACATGTATATTATTTTATTTTTCATTTTATTATGGCAACGTAAATATTTACGGATATAAGACAAATATTTAACAAACATCACGCAAATTCAAAATTTGCATAGTAAAATAAATTTATTTTATTTTTGATTTATTTTGGAGTAGTTTTCGTAAGGCAAAAATCACGTGCTCACATTCTATATTGAGGAGAGTTCATAAGGTACAATACCACTTGCTAAATAATTAGCAATATCAGCATACCATGGTGCCTCCTCCATTGTCATTGCCAGTAACTGTTCATCCGGGAATGTCTCTGTTATATCCTCAACCTCTACCTTCTTTTCAGCTCCTTCCAACCTTGAGAGGTGGTCAGCTACTTGGTTCTCTGTCCCTTTTCGGTCACGTATTTCCAGATCGAATTCTTGTAATAGAAGAACCCAGCGAATCAAGCGTGGCTTTGACTCCTTCTTTTCTATCAGGTACCTAATTGCTGCATGGTCAGTGTAAACAATAACTTTCGAGCCAATCAAGTATAACCTGACTTTGTCGAATGCAAAAACAATAACCAACATTTCCTTTTTCGTCACGGTGTAATTGAGTTGTGCACCGCTTAGAGTTCTGCTTGCATAGTAAATTGGGTGCATCAGTTTATCCTTTCGCTGCCTCAAGACTACTCTTATGGCATAGTCACTTGCGTCGTACATGAGCTCAAATGGTTGCTCCCAGTTGGGTGCAACAATGATGGGTGCAGTCACCAATCGCTTCTTCCGCTCCTCAAATGCTAACCTACAATCATTAGAAAACACAAAGGGGTGATCGTTTTCAAGGAGTTTGTGTAATGGGTTAGCAATTTTGGAGAAATCTTTTATGAATCGCCTGTAGAACCCGGCGTACCCAAGGAAACTTCTCACCGCCTTGACTGAAGTGGGCGGTGGTAGTTTTTCAATCACGTCAACCTTAGCATGGTCGACCTCAATTTCTTTACTGGACACTCGATGCCCTAGGACTATCCCTTCATGTACCATAAAATGGCACTTCTCCCGGTTCAACACTAAATTTATCTCCACACATCTTTTGAGCACTCTTCTTAAGTTGTGAAGACAGTCCTCGAATGAATCTCCCACCATGGAGAAATCATCCATAAAGACCTCCATAATATCCTCCACCGTGTCTGTAAAAATGGCTAACATGCACCGTTGAAATGTTGCTGGTGCATTGTAAAGCCCAAAAGGCATTTTCCGAAAGGCGAAGATGCCATAAGGATAAGTGAAGGATGTTTTCTCTCTATCTTCGGGGGATATTGATATCTGATTGTACCCCGAATATCCATCCAAGAAATAGAAGTGCGATCGCCCGGCCAGCCTATCCAACATTTGGTCAATGAAAGGCAAGGGGAAGTGGTCCTTCCGGGTGACTATGTTCAATTTTCAGTAATCCATGCAAATCCGCCATCCCGTGACTGTACGAGTTGAGATCAACTCATTGTTCTCATTTTGCACAATAGTCATTCCCCTCTTTTTTGGCACACATTGGACAGGGCTGACCCAATTGCTATCAAAGATGGGGAAGATGATTCTCGCATCTAACCATTTGATCACTTCCTTCTTTACTACCTCTTTCATGTTTGGGTTCAGCCTTCGTTGATGTTTTCTGGAAGGTTTGTGCCCTTCTTCCAAGAGAATCTTGTGCATACAGAAGGTTGGCTGATACCCTTTATGTCTGTCATGGTCCAGCCAATGGCAATCTTACTTTACTGCAGTACCTGTAAGATCTGTTCTACCTGCACATCTAGCAAACCGGATGATATAATAACAGGCAAAGTAGAATCAGGGCCTAAGAAAATGTACCTGAGGTGAGCTAGGAGCGGCTTCAGCTCCAGCTTGGGTGGTTCCTCTATTGATGGCTTTGCGAGAGGTGTAGCCCTTTTTTCTAACTCAAGGGACTCGAACTGAGGTTCCCTTTTCCAGAATCCTTGGCCTTCAAGTGCCATGACCCACTCAGCTAACCCTTCACCATCCATCTCTTCTAAATTTGTCAGACATGCCTCTAATGGATCTTTAGCAGTCAGGGTCACATCATCTTCTTGCAGGATCACATCCACTGCCTCCACTAGAGAGCAATTAGCATATTCACTAGGTTTTCTCATAGATTGCTGAACATTGAATATGACTTCTTCATCGTTCAGTCTCATTTTTAATTCCCCAGTCTCACAATCGATCAGTGCTCTCCCAGTGGCCAAAAATGGCCACCTAAAATGATAGGTATCTCCTCATCTACCTAACAGTCCAGAATAACAAACTCTGCAGGGAACACGAACTTCCCCTCTTGCACCAACACATCATCAAGAATCCCAGTAGGCCTTTTTACCGTGCAGTTAGCCAGCTGCAGCAGCATCGAAATCGGTCTAGCTCTGCCAATGCCCAGTTTGGTGTATACAGCCAAAGGCATCAAATTTATGTTGGCTCCCAATTCACATAATGCCTTTGCAAAGGCATAACTCCCAATCGTGCATGGAATAGTGAAGCTACCTGGGTCTGACATCTTTTGAGCCATCGGTTTGGTCACTACTACGTTGCAGGTCTGCGTCAGAGTCACTGTGGATAGGTCCTGAAAATCAAACTTCCGTGACATTAGGTCTTTCATCATCTTCGCATAACTTGGCATCTCCCTCAAGGCATCCATCAAAGGAATATTCAACTGAATTTGACGCAGCATCTCTATGAATTTCTTGTATTGATCTTCCTTCTTTTGTTTTACCAGTCTCTGAGGGAATGGTGCAGGTATCACCTTTTGTACACTATTTGTTGGCTTCTCTCTGTTGGGGTTCTGTGGCACAAGAGGCACCACCTGTTCTGCAGCTTGTTCATTTACCTTAGCCTTACCCTTTTCATCTTGACCTTGTTCAACCACCACGTCAGTCAGATTTGATGGTTCATCTACCTCTAGTGGAATTGGAGTGGTTGGCATAGTCTCTTTGCTGGCTTGTGCAACCTCCTGCTCTTTGTCTAAATCTCTCCCATTCTAGAGACTTACTGCCATCAGTTGATTCGGGTTTTGCTCCTTGGGGTTAATATTTGTGTCTGCTGGCAATGTTCCCTGGGGGCGGTTGTTTAAAGCCATATACAACTACCCCAACTAAGTTTCAATGTTCTTTATAGCTGAATCATGTACTGCCAACTTTTCTTGCATCTTACCATTTGTCCCAATGAGTTGCTGGAGCATCCCCCTGATCTCTACCATGTTGTTATCTTGCTGCTGAGGAGGTGGATGATATGTCAATTCTTGCTGGTTCTACTGTGGGTAGCCCTGGTGTTTCTAGTGGTATGGCACTATTTGGCCTTGAACTTGCATGCCCCCAGGCTGAGGCATGTTAGGTCTGTATTACTGATTTGGTGTCGGTCTCCACTATTGTCCTCCTTGTCTCTGACCCCCAAAGTTGTTTACATAATTCATATCTTCCCTTGCCCCTTAATTTTCACCTTCTCCGCTCCATGAACACACATAAGACTAATTAACACAGGGTGTACACAGTCCTCCATTTGTCGTGTCAACAATATGCACCTGTTTGGTACCCATCTCATCTATCTTCTTTGTCAAAATACTTATCTGAGTCATGAGTGTGGCCATGTTCTCTGCATGCGAATTATTTGGGTCAAGAGGAACTGAATGCACTGTGGGTGCCAGTGTTGTACCTCTAGTCATCCACCCCGAATTCTGGGACATCTTGTCAAGAAGGACTTTGCATTCGGTGAATGTCTTACTCAAAAATGCACCTCCAGCTGAAGCATCCACATTGGCCTTTAGATTGTCAGCTAACCCCATGTAGAATCTCTGGCCAAGCATCTGGTCTGGAATGCCATGGTGAGGACACTTCACCAGCATCCCTTTAAATCTTTCTCAAGTTTCTTGCAAGGTCTCAGTCAGCTGCTGCTTGTACTGCAATATTTCATCAATCTGCCTTGCAGTCTTGTTGGGCGGGTAGAACTTATTCAGGAACTGCTTTACTAATTCCTCCCAGGTGACAATGGAATTGATTGGAAGCGAATTCAGCCAAGTCTGAGCTTCCCCAGTCACAGAGAACGGGAACAGTAATAGTTTGATAGCTTCTGGGGTCACATTTGGCTGCCTTTAAGTTACACAAATTGATAGAAATTTTTTCAAATGTTGCTAAAGGTCTTCAATGTGTGACCCATAGAACAATCCTTTATTCTGTAGCAGATGCAGCATGTTGTTGGTGATCTAGAATGTCTCCGCTTGAATTGCGGCCACAACTATGGCAGTTGCCAGGTTGTCAGCTGTGGGTTGAGCCCAATCATAAAGTGCAGCTTCTGGCACAAGAGGTGCCACCACTCTGACGTTTGGGTCAGTTGGCTCATCCCTGATGTTTCCGTTAATGTTCTCTACATCACCCATGTCAATTTCAAGCTGGTGTGGTTGTTGTGATTGTTGGATTCTCTTGTTGGCACGGTTCAATGCCCTGAATATTTTCTCGGGGTCTAAAAGTCCTTCAAGCAGTTCTCCAGTCCTCGAAGAATTTCTAGTCATACACCTGAATTCCACAAGAGTTCAAGCGTTAGAATTTCAATGAAAATTGTTTAACACCTTTGGAAATTGATTTGAACTAATAATTTTAACACTACTTCTAAGTTGTAAAAAATAACATTGTTAGTTCCCCGGCAACGGCACCAAAATTTGATAATGCCCAACTATGCCTTATAAAAAGGACTAAGCGGTCGCTGCAAATATAATCCGGTTTTAAGTCCGGAATCGAATCCTCAGGGAACTAACATATCTATTACACTATTCGGCAATGTTATTATCAACTCAATCAATCTCTAGATGCAAGATTTTTGATCAATAAAGATTGGGTTTTTGTTTAACTACTTCAACTACTATTAAAAATAACAGTAAGCTAAAACAAAGATAATTCAATGGTAAGAAGGTCTAGGGCAGTGATTTCCCCAATTGCTAGTTTAGGTCTTGACTCTTTCGCTATAATCTCGCTGTAATACTCCATGAGGATTAAGAGTTATGGGTTATCATAATTATCTCTCGATCAACTACGATAATTTACTAGAGCATTCTCTCGAACTACTCTAGCTGACAATAGTTATGTAACTCTAAATTATCCCACTAAAGTTTTGTTATCTCTAAACCCACTTTTAAGTTCAAGTAATGAATCTCTTCAATTACCCAAAAGTGGTGTTGTTCAACAGCTATATAACCTAATTTTTTTTCTCAAGCAATATAAGGTAATTAGAAACGATTAATCAAGGGCCCATTCAATTAATCACCATACAAAATGTAGTTGAACAATCATATCATACATCCGGCTCGATTATAACAATTTGAGTCAAAACTTCAACCAACAATTGGTTCCATCAACCCTAGATAAGTATTTAGCTACTCATAACAAAATAAGAGAAACTACTAAATTGTTCATAATGTAAAATTGCAAGAATTAAAAGGAGATAGAAAAACTCTAATGTTTGGTTGATCTTCTCACTCTTGTTCTTGCCTCCAAAAGTAGTCTAAAAATCAGCTTAACCCAATCTTGGGCGAGTTTCTAAAGCATATAAGGGTTTTACAAAAGTTTTCCCGATTTTACACTTTGGTCCTCAAACTTTCCAGCAGCGTGAATAGTGCACCGCGGTCGCGGCCAACCGCGGTGAATGCTGACCTTTTTGCTTTACGTTGTTAATCTACCGCGGTTCACCGCGGTCGCGGTGGCCTTCTTGCCCAGGCCATTTATGCTTCTTTGTGTTTGGGTACTTCTCGAGTGGGCGTTTTTCTTCACATTATTGCCTCCAAAATACTCCATGTTGCTTCCTCTCATATAATATTCCCTGCTAAACAAAAGAACACTATTTAGAGTATTTTGTTGGCAATTTATCTATAAAATAACAATAAAGTATGGTCATATTAAGGTGTAAATATCAACTATATAGCCTACTATCAGTCCACAACACTAGGGTCTGCACAAAATAGGGCAGACTGTAGTATCAGTACAACCGACCCCATGTGCTGGAAAGTGCCTAGCCTAACCCGGCAAAGTAGTGACGAGGCTAGGACCAGACTACCAAATAAACCTGTGCAGTTCAAATATATACAACGGAAAAGAAATAAACAATTAAAGATAGGAGGGAGAAACATGCTTCGGGGACTAACAGGTAAAACAAAATATCAAGAGAATTATAAAGGAATAAAAAATCTACCACTAACAAGAATAAGGAAAACAAAGGCAGGTTTCACTTTCTTTTTACATCTTGTTGCAGGCGTGCAATCCGATCTCATTTCCTGTATCTCGTGGCAGGCATGCCACCCGCTCCCATTTTATTTATACCGTGGCAGGCATGCCACCCGCTCTCATTTCATGTATCTCGTCGTAGGCGTACCACCTGCTCCCATTTCATTTATCTCGTGGTAGGCGTACCACCAGCTCCCATTTCATTATATCTTGTGGTAGGCGTACCACCCGCTCCCATGTACAAGCCAACAATAATCACGAGGAATCCCGGCAAGGGAACAATAATATCAACAAACAATATCCTGGCAAGGAAGAAACAACTATAACCAAACTCGTTACAACATCTAACTACCTCAGCTATAACCAAACTTGTTACAACACCTAACTACCTCAGCTATAACCAAACTCGTTACAACATCTAACTACCTCAGCTATAACCAAATTTGTTATAACTCCTAACTACCTCAGCTATAACCAAACTTGTTATAACACCTAGCTACCTCAACTATAACTAAGCTTGTTACAACACCTAACACAAAGAATCATCAACCTAAACATCCGTAATATCAATTAAGAACACAATGCAAGGGAACCACAACTCAACAATAGTCTGGCAAGGGGACAACATAATGATCTCTTCTCTTTCTCACTTTTACTTCACAACTCGAACCATTGCTCTAGAGTTTCAATTATCATTTATACTTTCACAATTCGTTATACAACTGGAGCCAACGCTCTTCAATGTTCATACGTCACAATTCTTTCCACAACTTTACACAACAAATAGAAATCTTCACCAAGGCATGAATAATGCAACGAAGTCATGAAAATCACAATATAAGACCTACGGTCATGCTTGACACTAACGTATAGATACTCGTCACCATGCCTATACGTCGTACTCAGCAAGAAGCAAATAACAATAGGACACAACTCATAATCCCTCAAGCTAAGGTTAAACCAAACACTTACCTCGATGCCACGAACACAATTCATGATTCAATTATAGATTTACCCCTTGATTCCACCACCAATTCGCTCGTATCTAGTCATAAATTACTTAATTACATCAATAAACGCCAAATGAATCAATTTGAATGCATAAAATGAATTTTCCAAAGTTTTGCCCAAAAAGTCAAAAATTGCCCCCGGGCTCACATGGTCAAAACCCGAGGTTCGAACCAAAACCCGACTACCCATTCACCTATGAACTCAAATATATAATTTGTTTGAAATCGGACCTCAAATCGAGGTTTAAATTCCCAATTTTTTGAAAAACCTAGGTTCTACACAAAACACCCAATTTTCCCCATGAAAACCATTGATTTTAAGTTGAAATCATGTTAAAAGATGTTAATGATTGAAGGAAATGAGTTAAAATTAATTTACAATCGATTTGGAAGAAGAGTTGTTCTTGAAAAATCGCCCAAAGGAATTTGTGTTTTGAAAAGATATGAAAAATGGGTTTAAAATCGTCTAAGTATAAAGTTGCAGGTCTCAGATATGAGAATTGCGAACTCCGACCTCTGCTGTCTTGGGAATTGCGAAGGGAAACTCGCATTTGCGAACCCTTGGGAAATCTGGGCTTTTTGCATTTGCAAACAATAAGTCACATTTGCGACCTCAAGCCTTCTCAGCATACATCGCATTTGCGAAGGGGATCCTCGCATTTGCGAGGTCGCATTTGCGAAACATAGCTTGCATTTGCGAGATAAGGCAAGCCTGGGCTGGTTCGTATTTGCGACCAAGCCCTCGCATTTGCGATATCGCATTTGCGAGCCAGGCTTCGCATTGCAGGCCTGATCATACCAGCAAAATTTCTGCAATTCTTCTAAGTTCAAAATGCACCCTGTGGCCTATCCAAAACTCACCAAGTCCTCGGGGCTGCAAACCAAATATACACACAACTTCAAAAACATCCCACGGACTTATTCGTGTACTCATATCACCAAAATAACATCACGAACATCGAATAAACCTCAAGATCAATGAAATTTCTCAAAACTTCTTTAAACATCAAATTTGCATTTAAGGTCTGAATCACGCCAAATGGGTTCCGTTTCTTACCAAACTTTACCGACAATACATATAATCATATTGAACCTATACCGGGCTCCGGAACTATAATACGGGCCTGATACCACATGTTTCACATAACATTTCACTTTCAAAAATCTTTATATTTTTCAGAAAACAATATCTTTCAAAAATTCATTTCTCGGGCTTGGGACCTCGGAATTCGATTTTGGGCATACGCCCAAGTCTCATATTTTCCTACGGACCCTCCGGGACTGTCAAATAACGGGTCCGGGTCCGTTTACCCAAAACATTGACCAAAGTCAAATTAATTCATTTTATAGTCAAAATTTATCATTTTTCATAGATTTTCACATTTAGGCTTTCTGGCTATGCGCTCGGACTGTGCACGCAAATCGAGGTAATGCTAAGAGAGGTTTTAAGACCTCGGAACGTGAAATTTTATTTTTAAACAAGTGATGACCTTTCGGGTCATCACAGGAAACTCTATTAAAACCACTCAAGCCACACCAAAGACACAATCCACACCAAATAACCAAGACACAACAAATATTAATTGAAGTGATCTACTCATATTTTGAAGACTTAATGATGGATATTTTTATTAACTGCATATGGTATATAATATTTTGTAAAGCTACTTCATTATGGATGTTTTTGTTGTCTGCCTATCATAGACAATATTTTGTAAAGAAACTTCCTTATTTTAGATGTTTTATTAACTACCTATAACAAGCCATGACATTAGTAGTGGAAGTATTATTGTTGTAATGGTAAATTATAATTTTTCGACTTGAATGTTCCCTTTGTCAATATATTCCATGAATTTTTTTTACATCAACACAAAATATGTAGCCTAAACCCAGGAAATAAGAAAGTACGCTATCAATCCTAAATACATAACACAAGAGCTAACATTAGAACAACTACAACCATAATTATAATAGCAGCAACTCTGAACTTTGACCTTCCTTGTCTTCTCTGACAATTGCATCGATCACTCTTCATAATAAGACCCGCAAGAAGAGTCTTGTAGTCTTCTTCCTCAATTATATGATCAACCCATCGAAAAAAGCCACAACCTTCACCAATCGCATATCTTCGGTAGCCTAGGAATCTTCTTCTAGGATTGGTGGTTATTCGTGACATTTTAAGATCTGCAACAACTCCACAATAACACGAAGGTCCTTCTTCATTGCTGAAGGAGAAGACGCCGCAATAGCTTATTTCTTGTCGAAGAAGAAAAAAAAATCGGCCTTGAAAAGAAAAGGAGATGACAAAAATTGATGGGCAATGAAGAATCACCGCAAATAAATTCTATTTTTCACTAAAGCTAACACGAGAAAGAAAAATACATCAAATTTTGATAGAAATCAGTTTCTATAATGTTCAACAATAGAGAATAAGGTAGAAAGAGAAAAATGGATGTTAAATAGCCACAATATTACCGTTAGGGCTTTTTAAACTACCCTCACGCCCCTTACAGGCGTGTGAATCACGCACTAAAGCCAAATATGACACATAGGATCAACCTCATGTCATAAGTATTTATTATACATGGTTTGAACGAATATAAGTGTCAATTGGCACAATGATAAGTTTGGGGGCCGGCATGACAAAGTGACACAAGTATAAGTGTCATTTAGGCTATTCTGCCCCATATATTCCAAATCGCCCTCCCAAGTTTTCATTTTCTAACGTTGGGTCCACACCTCAAAAACTATAAAAACGGAAGGTCGAGAAGAGGGGGAAACTAGCCTCAGCAGTTAGCAGTGGGATCGAATCGCCAAAAGCAAAAGCCCTAGCCCCACATATGCCATTACGCTCAATTCTCGCTCTGGCTTTTCAATTCTTCAACTTCGGAGTGTTAGGCTATCGACTTTCAGTCGATAGTTTGATGCCATGTCGAAAAGGTAAGGTTTCTATTTGGTCTCGCCTTATCATTTTGCCCTGTTTTAATTAGGATTTGAATGATCTTTATAGTTTTTTTTTTCTAATTCCATTTTGCAATCGTAATGCTTAGGTTTTGATTACGGTGATGTATATTCTTATGATTATATGTGTTTCAACATAAATCTTGTGGTGATGTTCATTGAATGTTTGTGTCATGTGATTGAATGGAAGATGTCAAGGTTGAGAAGTAATAGATTCCATCTTTTTCGTGACCAAATTTTCTGAATCCTTATGACAAATTGAAGGACCGTCAAATAGTTGAAACATGAAACAAAGAGGATAAGTTCTGGAAATAGTTGCGGGAACATCTTATTCATTGGTTTGTTGATTGGAAAACTTGTCAGGATAATCAGAGACGCATTAGAAGAGGTCACAACTCACAAGTTTGATTCAAGTCTAATGTAGTTACCAAAATAATCCGGCAAGAATTGACTGAAGTTACCATATCAAGTTTCTTGTCGTTAAAAGAATTAGGAATTGGTTGGTTAGGATTGTTAGAAGTCGAGTACAAAGGCCTACAGTTTGAATTGTGTTAAACCTCACCGAGAAAACGTCGTTAGTTATCGCCCTAGGGTTCCAATGGTAAGACAAATCCAAGACTGCGGTGGGCGGCTTTGGAATGAGTAGTTGATCCTGCATAACAAAAGAAACTCACAATAGTATGGTCGGAAATAGATTCATGTGCCATCACATGAAGCACGTGAAGATGAAGATCTCGGGAGTTGATCAGCGCGTGATGGTGCGTGCAAGCTTCAACTTTGGTGTGGGTACATGAGTGCGTGCAAGCTTCAACTTTGGTGCGACTTCTTAGATTTTACTGGCACTATGTTCCTCTTCTTGTGGAGTTGTTGGTTTATGGGCAACACTCACGTAAGACAAAGAAACTTTAGGTGCAGATTGTGGACAACTACGTGGCACAATTTTCTCTTCTTTGAAACATCCAACTACATGAACAGGAAGTAATTCTTATAATGTAGAGATGCCATGTTGAACTATGTGAGCCACCTCATCTAAAAGTTTAAGTTAGAGTCGTGGAGAGGATACCTATTTTTATTTATTCTAATTAGGTCTGTGTGACATGTCCTCTTTTGTGCCAACGTGATTCTTTTTTGCTTGGACCATGTGCGCCAAAATATTTCTCATATATATGGATGGTGGTGAGACCTGAGTGGAGGACCACTAGTTGTTCTGGTATCACGTGAAAAGTTCATAGAACTGGGAGAAAAGATCGAAAGAACGTATCAAGACAAATGGCTAATGTTTGGGCCCTTATATTCAACCTTTCAATGTATACTCATATTTTCTTATGTGGGTCACTTGTATTCACTCATATATAATACGTGTAAGTCTAATCTATCGCACAACCTATTTAACAGTCATATTTACTTGAGATGTACTATAAAAAAGTTCATGACTGATAAGATGCCACTAAGGAGCTTTCTGCCATCGGTTTGTGTCATGTGCTTTGAGGTGCTGTGCATTTGGAAGAAATAAATAATTTTGTAGTTGAACTTAAGACATTAAACTAATTGCTTATTATATGGTGTCTACTACTGTTTCTTTTATATTTTTTTTTGTTGATGGAGTATGTCTAGCAATGTTAATCTGAAGAGGTAAATTATCATCACTCTAGCATTTTTTGATCATTTGTCCTTTTACCATAACTATACAACAAAAGAATTTGATCAACAATTTTATGCCGAGAAAAGGAAAATATTGATTAGCAAAGTTTATTGTTAATTGAAATTTGTAAATGAATTTGTAGTCTCTTGTAGATGGCCATATGCACTTACAGACATGCTTATATATTTTCCAGGGTTCTTTGCAAGTTTTTTGTACATGGTGCATGTCTGAAAGGGGAGTACTGTGAGTTCTCACATGTTTGGAAAGGCCCTCCAAATAATGTAATGTTCTGCACATTCTATTTTTGGCGATCAAAGTGGATTAGCCATTTTGGCATCTAATTGCTCTTACTTGGATTATTGTTGCAGGTATGCACATACTACCAAAAAGGACTATGTGCCTATGGGAGCAGGTGTAGATACGAACATGTTAAAGTTTCTCAACAGCATTCACCTCCATCTTCGTCAGCTCCAGCTCAACATCTGCACTCAGATCCTTCTCCCACTACCTTATCTCCTGGAATGCTAGCAGATGGTGCAGGACTTTCTGCTGAGTATTTGACTTCAGGCAGACCTTTTTACCCTCCCAACCAAGCTGCATGGAGTGAAAATTCAGAGCATCATCATGTGGAAGAGATTGAAAACTTTGTTGAGTTGAAGAGAATTAATCCAGCTAATCAATCAATTTGCTCTCTTGCTGCTGCTGGTAATTGTCCACGGGGAGAAAAATGTCCATACATTCATGGAGATTTATGTCCAATCTGTGCGAAGCATTGCTTGCATCCTTTCAGGCCTCAAGAAAGAGAGGAGCATATGAAAACATGTGAGAAGAGGCAAAAGCACCTTGATTTATTGAAGCATAGTCAAGAAATAGAGTGCTGTGTGTGTCTTGAACGTGTACTCTCCAAGACAACTGCAGCAGAGCGGAAGTTTGGGATCCTTTCTGAGTGTGATCATCCATTTTGTATATCGTGTATCAGGAATTGGCGCAGTGGTTCTCCTTCCTCTGGGATTGATATCAACTCTACATTTAGGACCTGTCCCGTATGCCGGAAGCTTTCGTATTTTGTCATTCCAAGTGTCATTTGGTACTCCACAAAAGAAGAAAAGCAAGATATCCTTGACAGCTACAAAGCCAAACTCAGGTTCATCTCTCCCCTTTTCCGTTTTGTGTTCTTTGTTTTTCCTTTGGATTTCTGTAAACCTGACTGGATTTTAGAACTATTAGGCATTAGCATGGATGTAACTTGTCTCGAGGTCCAACAAACATGGGAAGTTCCTAAAATATTTTATGTGATTTTCTTAATTGCAGTCGCAACACATTCATTAACATATTAGGCACTACTTTCAATCATGTCAGAGGAACTTTGTTAAGAGAATCTGTTGCATATGATCACAAGTGCCCGTTAGGGAATGATAAGCTGGGTAATCTATTCGATGATAATGCCTACAGGTACCCAGTACTTGTGTTTTTGGGAGCTAACAAGTACCCCGTGGAATTAGTAGAGGTACGCCTCTGCTGGCCCGGATACCATGGTTATAAAAAAATGATAATACCTATACACTTCGGTTCGGTGATAAGAGTACTTATCTAAACCCAACCACGGACCAATAGTTTGGTATTTAAGTTGAGAAGGATAGCAGGATGGCCCATTACCCGTGGAGATTTGAACTCTGTGCCTGTTGGCCCTCGGAGAAATCTCGGTTTTCCAAAAAAGAAAGATCCTTTTCATGACAACAATTATGTTCATTTAGTGGTAGTGAGATTTGAAAAGTCAGCTTATGGTGTTGTGGGAGATGTGTTTTCTAATTTCCAAGTAGTAGTCATTGTTATCAGCCCAATGGGAATATATTTTGGAAGAAAGGAAGAAAGAGGAAGGAAAGTAGCCCATTTAGAAGACAAATAAAGAGAGGAGAGGAGTGGTAAACCTTTTTAAATTGATTATGAGTAGGAAAAAAGGAATGTGTGTCATTTGGTTTTAATCAAGTATTTGTTCTTTTTGGAATTAAAAAAGGACCTTTTTGCACCAGCTTTTTGTTGGTATAAACGAAACTAAACATTTTGTTTATGACCTTCTTTCTCTCCTTCTCAGTTTCTCTTGCTAAAAATCAACTGAGTAGAAAAAACTAACTCACCCCCATTCTCTTGTCACCTTCATCTGCCTTTCTGTCGATCCAAAAGCTTCGTTAGGCTTTGAAATGACGTGGTTTTATTTTGTTTCAACTTCGAACTTACCCAATGTAGGGTCCCATATGTTTTTTGATTTATTTGGCAAGTACTGTGATGACGTCCAGATCCACTACTAAAAAGTAAGCGGACATGGTCGCATGGAATATAATATACCCAACTATGAGTCGGGGTCGAATCCCACAGAGAACAATATGTAGGCGATTAGGCAATGTAAGAGAATTATCGCTTATTATGCTAAGTCAAACACTTAATAAAGGTTTTGAGAAAATATTTATATCTAAATTCGAAAATGTAAACTAACCTAGAAAGCAAATAAAATGATCAATGGCTACAAGTATGGATATACGGGGAATTACACTCGAGTAACGATCCAATGTATTTCACGATTTTATAAATATGAGCGAGTTTATGTTAATTAGCCTCGGATAATAATTCTATATTAGCTTTTTCTGAAGACTAACAAGACTTCCTAATTGTATTATCCTTAAAACAATTAAGAGATTAAGAGGTCGTTTGGTAGAGTGTGTTAGAGAAAATAATGCATGCATTAGTTTTGTGTATTAGTAATGCTTTGTTTGGTACACTTTTTCAACCTATGTATAACTAATACAAGCATTAGTTATACACTCTATTTGGTATTATCCTATGTATAGCTAATGTATAGAAAACCATGACATTAGCTATACAAAGGCTATTAATGCATGCATTAGCATGGTTAAAGACAAAATTATCTTTAAAGTCCCTTAAGTTAAAGAATATGGAGGGCATTTTTGTAAATAATTAAATTTCTTAAAAATTATGCAATGTATTTTAATTTTTAATACACCACACCAAATAATGCATAAGAAATAATCTCTGTATAACTAATACTTGCATTACTAACTCATGCATTACTAACCCCTGCATTACTAATGCACCTTATTTAGCATTATTCTTATACGCCCTACCAAACGAACCCTGAGTGCATCCGATGTGACTACAAGTAGTTCAATTCTATCCCTAGGTAGAATATATAAAGTGAGGGTTAATATCTCCAGTTCTTGTTAATTAATCTTTCTCAACTCCAAATTACCTTTTCCATGATTAATTCGAAGTTAATGGTCGAGTCCTAGGGTTAGCTAATCCCTTTGGAAACATAAAAGAACAAGAATAATTAAAGTAACAATCAACTCACTTCAATATTAATAAAAATCATCAATACATAAGCACCACAAGATATTTAATCCAAACTTTAAATATAAATATTCCCATAAACAAGATTCAAGTATTGGAATAAAACAGAAAATTGAAAATACAAATAAAAAAAGTACAAAAAAAAAAAATTTGAGGGGGGTTGCGCGCGGGGAGGAGGGGTTAGGGTGGTTGGATGGTGCAAATAAACAAAAAAACAGAAAATTGAAAATACAAAAAAAAAAAAGTAAAATTGGGGCAACTAGATAAGTTGGATTGAGATCCTTTTGCTTTGGGTGAGTTTCATGGGTTGTATTTGGGCTGCTTAATGGGTCAGAATGAGTTATAAAAAATAATGGGTTAACTTGGGCTCAACCCAAATAGACCCATGAGCTAAAATGTTTATAACCCAACCCATTAATCTTTGGGCGGGTTGGATGGGTTTGGACTCAAATTACCACCCTACCTGTCCTCAAGCAAATCAAAATCAAATTCTCAATGAGGCTCTTCCATCTAAAGTTCAAGTAACATCGCTATAATTTCAAATCACATTCTCCAATTAAGCACAACACTTATGGCTTTGGTTGGTACTAATAATTAGGCTCAAGCATGTGAACTTCAACCAAATAACTCCCACATTTAAAACTCAATCTCAAGAATGCAATGGTGTTTCAGATTAATTAAATGACAACAACCAAGCCTCAAGAAGTGACTCAAAAGCACTAATCTACTACATATGCTCAATTTACTCAATTCGAAATTTATCAATGTCACCAATCCATCATAATCCATGTGCTCTCACAAGAAAGAAAGTCTCAAAATCACCATATTTACAACAACACAAGGGACAAAGGCGCAAAGACACTCGCTCTCTAACAAAGAATTTCAAATGTTACAAATATCATGCTATAAGCTTGCCCTTATTTTAATTCGCCGCCAATTCAAGAACATTCGGTTGGAGATCCCATAAGGACTTTTTAAGCTTGTACTGTAGGCTTAGGGAAGGGTAGGATAAGCATTTGGGATACAAATGACTACACTCTCCTTGAACACTACTCACATTTGTCTTTCTTTTGCACTTTGCTTCTTTTTAAACCGCATAGCTCTTGTTGACCTCTAGTTACTAATATTGAACAACCTTGAGTTACCTCTCTAATTTTCTCAAAAAACTCCCCCTTTTTATTTTTATTTTTATTTACATATATTTTCTTTTGCTTTTCTTTTGGAGCTTGAGTATCTTCACATAACACACCTTTGAGGTATTTGCTTCTACACACAATGTACATCTTCACCATTTCCCAATTGACACCAACACCCCCAACACAATGTACATGTTCAATCTAATTTTGATGAATTTCTGTATAATGAAAATAAATCTGTTACCTTGATGTCTAAGCTCTCAGAAAATATAGCACATGAACTTTCTGAGTAAACTTTTAATTGTGGGTGGTGTATCTTTATGTTGCTGAAACTTGTGCATCTATAAAATGCTCCCCCTTCCCCCTTGTTCCTAGGGAAAGCAAGTGTCTTTTTCTCTCTGATGTACTCTTCGTTTTCCAATTTTGAGCTCAGGTCTATTGACTGCAAGCACTTTGACTTTGGCAATGGGACTTGCCCATTTGGAGCTAGTTGTTTCTACAAGGTACTAATGTTATGATGTCTGTCTGTGTCTTCAGAATTTGATGCCAACAGTGGTTTGTTGCCTTTCTTGTAAACATAGCATATCTTCCCCCCCCCCCCCCAAATAATGGTGGCTTCTTTCTGTTAAGTTATAGAAATGGATTCTAGATGTATTGACATCTTAAACCATAACACTTGAGGACGTTTAATTCTAAAAGATGGATGGACCGGTTACGTTTGCTTGGATTTGATAGCTCGAGTAGTCAAAAGCGCAAAAAGCACTGAAATTTGTTGAGGCTTTAAGCACAAATCCTCACTAAAGCGTGGGCATTAGCAAGAATACCGTCAATGAAGAAAAAATAAAATATAGAAATGTATTAAGAAAATCTATAAGCACAAAAAATATTATTTGGACAAAACACAGTAAAAACTGTAATTAAGCTTTATATTCAATTAAAATCATGTCCATCAAGTTCAAAAACCATATTAAATTTCTGATTTAGATGAAAAAATGTAATTTTAGGCTTTTAGTGGCTTGTTTTCTTATGCTAAATTTCTAATTTCTTATACTTGATCACTAAAAGTTAGGTCTGCGTACTGGAAACAGCCTCTCTACCTTTCGGAGTAGGGGTAAGGTCTGCGTACATACTACCCTCCCCAGACCCCACTTGTGGGATTATACTGGGTCGTTGTTGTTGTTGATCACTAAAAGTTAGTCATGACATTTTTTAACAACTAATGTATCGTTTTATCAAATATATTTATTGTCTATTATTGTGCTATTGGTGAAGAGATGGCACTGCCGCCTTTGAACCTTGATGCCTACACTGAAGCACCATACTAGGCAAGGCAAGCGCACAACCTGAGCTTCACTGAGCTTTAGGGATTTTAAGCTAAGCTGGCATTTAACAACATTGCTGATAGCCCACAGTACACAAATGATGTTTGGATGACTTGAGTCCGCATTAATGATAAATCCGTCAAGGAAAGATTAAGAGAATATATTTGCAGCGCAATGAAGTGCCACTTTAAGTACATGAATGGGGCTAAACTTGGAGGGAATATATTTTCGTTTGGTTCTATTTATCCTGAAACTCAAATTATCTATAGTGTATCTCGATTGATCAAGTTTCTCTTTGACTCATTCACTGATCTGTTCAATTGACATAACCATGAAACCTCATCCTGTGAACTGTTGGTTGGCTCATCCATTGTCAGAATAAACAAGTAAAGGCTCAAGGGAGATCCAGATTATGAATGCACGGCTGGAGAAACTCTCTCTCTCCCTTCACGTTGTTCTTACACTTATGGCCAATCATTATGGGTATCTTTTAGGACATTTTATATACTCCCGCCGTTTCAATTTATGTGAATCCATTTGATTGGGCATGGAATTTAAGAAAAGAGAGAAGACTTTTGTCTTGTGGTGTAAAATGAGCCACATATATTTTGTGTGGCTATAAATTATTGTGTAAAGGTAAATTGTTTCCAAATAAAGAAAGGGGTCATTCTTTTTGGCACGGACTAAAAAGGAAATAGGTTCATATAAATTGAAACGGAGGGAGTATTTGATATGAATTTCTTTCTTCTCTAGCATTAATTGAAGGAATTTTCTTAGCACTCCATATCTGGAAAAAATGATTATTTTGCAGAGATGCTTTTTCCTCTCTCTGTAGATTTCCATAAGCTTTAGTACTTTGTTGTAGATGATTCAGATCACTCTTAATACTTTACCTTGTCAAAAATGAATATTCCAAAGTCAATAGTTTAATCACACTTTCATCACTCTTTCCAAAAGTTTCATCACTCGATTCGTATAATGAACCCTACAATTAGAATATCTCTTTTGTTCTTGTATATCAGAAACAATGTACTCTCTCTCTCTTTAATACCAGTTTAACAACCTCTTTCCACACCTTATTAGTACGTTGAATAGCTTGGTTAGGTTTACTATAATCTCTCTAAGGTACTTCCAAACATTTATAGACAACCATCCTAATGATAGGTTTTTCGTACTCTCATATTTTTAATGGTGTATGAGGTACGATAACAAATGAGGAGGTTATAGCCTTGGATGGCTGGATCTGGTGCTATTTTTCCAGGTAATTGAATTTCACAGTGGGAAAAAAATTGTAGACACAAATTGGTTTGGAAAATGTCTTCCTTAGTAGAATTGGTTGGCATCATTGAAAAAATTAACCAATAAACCCAAAGAAGAGAAATACTATGGTGTTTGACTACGACAGATCTATGCTAAAAGAAGAGATTGCTCGTCAATTTTCAATGCCCTCTCACCTCTAGTGTTGTGCATTAGTTCCATAACCTCATGCTTATACCTGCGTTACCACGAAATATACATTTATTACTCTTCCAACTTATCACTTTAAACTCATCTATTATGCACGATCGTAATTACACTTCCTATTGGTGAAGGTTGTGCTTATTGTCTTGGGTCTCATCAATAGTATATCTTTCCCTGGACATTCTAATGATAACTAGTTTGTAAGTTTGACAATTGTTGTTTAGTTTCAGTTGAAATATTGAATGACACTGAAGTAGAATTTTAGTTTTGGATTCAATTCAAAAAAAAAAAATCAATTCAAAAAAAAGAATTTTAGTTTTGGAAGAGCATGCGGTTCAAACGTGATCCAACTTAGCGTAGATTGAAATGTATGTGCTAATGATATAGGGATGACTCCCATTTAGTACGGTGTTGTCATATGCTTGCTTTGTCATTTGGTTTTTGGTTTCTTTATTGAATGAGGAGGGTGTCTGAGTTTGGTGACAGATTTGGTTTTGTAGTTTGAAGTTATGCTGCAATTGATTACCTTCTGATTATGAATATAGGTTGTAGTTACTTGATGTCACAGGGGACTGTTCTCTTCCATAATGGATGTTTCCAATAAAACTTTACATATTTCTTTGCATGCTAACACACCCATGGGTGGGTGGCTTTCTAAATACCACTAAGTGGTAAAACTTTACATATTTCTTACAGAACTATTCATCAAGTTAGCAGTATTTCTTTGTTTCTGATTATCTTTTTCCCGCTTTTCTTGTCTCTGTTATTGTTGTGGTTCACAGCCTTTGATATATTTGTTTCAAAATGTAAGCCTGATTGCTTTATGGACATTATGGTCCACTATTGCAGCATCAATACCGTGATGGCCGTCTGGAGGTAGTGGTACTGCGTCATCTTGGTTCTGAAGATGGAAGCACAGTGGTTGCTAAAAATATTAGGTTACACCAATCATCCAAACTTTTTCTTCGTTGTGTTGTGGTGACAATTTTGAAAGGTGTTTTCTATTTCGTTCGGTCCGTAATTGACTTATTTGATCTTACATATCACTGTTACTTTCAGGCTCTCAGACTTCCTTAGCAATTTGAGAATAAGGTGAACAGTGGCAATGCTTATAGTAATTTCGGGGTAAGTTCTACATTTTTAGCTTTTTTCTGTTGGTTGCATTTTTTATTTTATTTTTTTTTTGTGTAGAAGGATTTCAAAGGGTTTGTTTGTAATGTAATGGGAGAAAAAGAAGAAAGACTTTCCTTTCAAATTGATGTTTCACATAGTTATTGACTGGTTATTTTATAGTCATGCATTTATGGTTTTCTTTTATCATTCCAATTTAAAACTCTTCTAGTATCTTTTCATAGCCTATGCTGATAACCTTAATGGTCAACCATTTATTTGATGTATATGTGACAAAGTGTTCTATTCACTCTGAGCATTCTTCTGACTGCAGGGTTGAAGTTCGAAACAGCTTGTATTTCTTCTAAGTGGCAACAAAATTTATTGCATTTTGTGAGGTAAGCCATTATCACTTCCCTGGTCATATTGAGTCTTAACTAGCTACTAGCAGAGTGAAATGGGTTGTGGATGTCTGACTTTAGCATGTCCTTGCATTCGTCCTTCAAAGAAGACACTGCAAAATTTTGTCTAAGGCCTGGACACTGGCTCGGCTTGACTCATTTGAAAAAGAGTTGAAGAAAGTTCAAATTTTATGTTCCCAATTATGTCTTGAGTGAGCTGGATTCACTTGTCATGTCATTACTTAGGGAAGATGGATGTAATCTCATGATATTGTTCCACTTCTTGCATCTTATTTTGCTGCCCGCTACTTCTTGCATCATCTAATTTTAGGAGATTTATATATGAATTGATCCTTGGAAGTTAGAATTGATGACTCTACCCTGTTAATTCTGAAAAACGAGAAAAGAGGGAGTATATGGTTTTCTTGCTGTTAAACAGATTTATCCGAATCGTAGGTGATGAATAAATGAATAAATTAGAAAAACATTCTTCTTTTGCCATTGATGGTGGGTGAAGAATCAAGTAGCTGTATTATGGAAGTCGCCATTTTATTTGCTTTATTTATATACTTATCATTTTCAGGCATCTTTTGTTTTAATTATAATTTTCTTTTGGCTGTTTCAGTGCAAATTCCCCTGGTGATATGCGTTGGAGTTGAGGCGCAGACATGGCATTCCAGGCAGGGGACATGTATATATATATATATATATATATATATATATATATATATATATATATCCATAAAATGAAATACCCCAAATATAAACAAAAACAAAAGATAACAAAAAAAAAGGGAGACATAAAGTGAATATGGATTGTATTTCTTACAGATTAACCAAGTCTACTGCAATGTGTATGATAATAATAATTACTCTCTCCGTTCCAATTTATGTGAATCTATTTGCTTTTTGATCCGTTCTAAAAAGAATGGCCCCTTTCTAAATTTGGAAACAATTTAGCTTAAATTCTCAATTCTACCCTTAGTGAGAAGCTTTTATAACCACACAAATATTGTGAACTCCTTTTTGAGTTTTTTAGGACTACAAATTTCAAGTCTTCATTTTTTCTTAAACTCTGTGTCCAGTCAAACAGGTTCACATAAATTGGAACAGAGGGAGCACAAATAAAAGCAAAGACATGTTTTTGGTAAGGGTGTTTAACGGGTGGGCCGGGTCGGGCTAGGTTGGGATTTTTTGTATCCTTACGGGTTATGGTCTGGGCCGATTTCGGGTTGGGGCTTACCAGGTTTAATGGGTTCGGGTTCATTCGGGTAAAAATTGAACTGTACGGGTTACGAGTTGAGGGGGTTGGGCTGGGTTTAGTGTATTTTTTAATTTTTTTTTTTTTTTTGTATTTTGTATAACTATTGTAAGTTATATTAATATAAAGAATACAAATAAGATGGAAAAAAAATTGTACTTATAAATTTCAAGTGCTACATTTATTTCAAAATTACATTTAACAAGAAAATTAACCAAAAAAGAATAAATTCAAAGGTTTTGCATTGCCTTAGTAAGTTCTTCATAATCAATATGAACTGAGTGACCTTCTTTTGGAGTGTTAAATTCGGATGAGTTACCATGTGTTAATATATCTCCAAGTTCCTCGTCTTCTAGGTTATCAACATCTTCACGTCCTTGATTTCTTTGTTCCGATCTAATCCGATCTTTGAAACATACTAAAACTTCCAAAGCATTGCTTCCCAATGAGTGACGGGTGTCTCCAAGTTGTTGTCTTGCTTGGCTAAATGCACTCTCTAATGCAACAGTTGAAATTGGCACATTCAGCACGTCCCGAGTCATAGCGAAAAGAACAGGAAATTGCTTTCCATTCTCATGCCACCATCCCAACGGTGAAAATTCCTTTGTGTGAGGCTCTTTTTGCTTCTGCAAGTAGAATTGAAGTTCATCAATGTTGCTGCTACTGGTTTGAGTGTTAGAAAATGTAGAAAAAATATGAAAACTATCAAGGACTTCTTCATCATCCAGAGTAGCAGAAGTGGTACAATGCATAGTGGGATTAACATTGCCTACATTAAGAGCAGCATCATTAATTACATTTGCATAATAATTGTATAATTGTTGTAAATATTTATTTAGCTTGTTCATGCAAGTATATAAACCTGGGGTTTCAGTTGATCCAATCTCCATATAAGTATATAAAGCATTCATTAATTGGTGACAATCAGACATCTTAATAGAAGGATTTAAAACAGCACCAATTAAGTAAATCGGAGGAATTGGAAAGAAATATTTTTGAATTTTGCTTGCATTTTTTCAACAACATCCCTATATTTTTCTTTCTTCTTAAATTCAAAGAGTAGAAAAGAAATTTTAGCTATATGTACTAAAGCCATAGTAACAGTAGGGTAATATGCTCTAGAAAACTCAACAGTAGCTGTATAAAATTTATGTAAAAATTTAACAACATCATTAATGACCTCCCAAGTAGTAGTTGTTAACATATGGTTTGGATCAGTACAATGCGCATTACCAACTTCAGTTATTGAGAATCTATATTTGTAGCAACATTTTAAAAATATATATGTATAATTTCATGTAGTAACAATTTCGTCTGACATGAATTTGGGTTTAAGGTTATACTGGACACACTTATTCTTAAATTTCTTTATTCTAGATTGTCTATTATTTCCTTGAATAACACCAACTGCTCTTCTAACATGAGTAATCTCAGTTGAAAATAAATCAAGGCCACTTTTAACAATTAAATTATAAACATGACATGCACACCTAACATGAAAAATTTCATCAAGAGGTGGTTGCAAATGTAGTTTTAATATTGAAATTGCGGCATTATTGTTAGAAGCATTATCAAAAGACATACATAATACTTTTTGCTTGAGATTATAAAATTCAACAACTTCACAAATAGTAATGCTTATAAACGCAGCAGTATGATTCTGATCTTCATCATATCTAAAAGCGATAATACGTTTTTGCATACAAGTAGTATCATCTATCCAATGACATGTAATTGTCAAATAACCATTTTCATTAACAGCATGACCTATATCAGAAGTTAGACAAACTCTACAAGGAAGATGGCTAAACAAATAACGTATGTATGTTTGATATTGTCCACGAAGTCTAAAGATATCAGCTCTACAAGTACTTCTAGGGATACCTTTAAATAAAGGATTGTAAACCTTTGAATATACATAATAAGATATGATGAAGAAGCAAAAGAAAAAGGTAGACAACCCAAAACAATCATTTTTGCTAACTCCTCACGATCCTTCATTTTATCATATTTCACAAGACCACCAGTAGTAGGATTTAGAGTTGATTGATTTCCATCTCCATCAGATCCACATTCTATAGGATGCTCAATTCTCATATGTCTATTAAGTATCTCAGTCCCCCCTAATTGTCCCCCAGTCTTATGTTTAAAAGTATCATTACAAAGTTTATATTTAACTCTATCAGTACCTTCTATTTCCTCAAAGAATTTTCAAACCTTACTTCTTTTTCTACGATTACTAGTTGGGGCCACATGTGGTCTACTACTAGCAATACGACCACCACCCCTGCTAGCAGCTCCAACACTACTATGTGTAAGTGGTATCTCATCTTCCATTTCTAATTCATTATCATCTATACCAAAATCTTCCTGCAATTGTTCATAATCTATATTATTATCAGGTAATATTTCAGGAATATTTAGAGAGGTATTTAAATTACTACCAGATGCTGAACCTGAAGTACTACCTCTTTTTTTATTTTCCCGATTAGTAATCTTGTTACAAACTCTTTTTGCAGCATTAAACATATTGTAAAAATTTAACTACTAGCAACAAAACAAATAAATATGCAAATAAAATAGTAAATAAGAAAAAGAGTTGGAGGGAGTGCACCGAATTCAGCAATAAATTAAGCACTTGATGATTCCACAACTCCAATGTTACCACGAAGAAACGTCAATTGTTCCAATTTTGAAATTCAATTGTTCAAACTTCAAAAAATAAATACTACGATAAATTAAATTCAAAAAAAAAAAAGTCAAATAATTGATTGCACTTTAATATGTGAAGAATGAAGATTGAAGAATGAGAGAATATGAGAATTGAGATTGAGAATTGAGAGATGAGTGAAAAATGAGGAATATAGGGGGGGGGGGTATTTATAGATTTTAAAGGGGGGTTAATTTTTTTAAAAAAAACAAAATTGGGCTATTTGTGCAATTCACCCGTTGGGCAACGACCATTTTCTGAAATGGACCGTTGCCAACGGTCAAATCTGGCCCAAATTTAAAAAAAAAATTAAAAAAAAAGTTTACCGTTAGACCGGGTCGGGCCGGTTAACCGGTTTATGAACACTGTTCACCGTAAAAATAGCACGGTATAGCCAATTTTCGGACTGGTCATTCAAAAATAGCCAACGTTTATGAAGTCAATAAAAAATAGCCACTATTTTGCTGCAACAGAGACCGGTCCAGCATAATATACTGGAGTTCGGTGCACCTGTGTATGGACTCCAGCATATTATGCTGGACCGGTATACTTTGCTGACTCCAGTATATTATACTGGACAATTATACTTGCTGGAACTCCAGTATATTATACTGGAGTTCTAGTGTACTTATGCTGGAACTCCATCATATTATGCTGGAGTTCCAACATACTTATCCTGGAACTCCAATATAATATGCTGGAGTTCAAGCATACTTATGCTGGAACTCCAGTATAATATACTGGCGTATTTTCCGGGTTTTGAACAGTGTTTTCGCTCAGATTTATCTTTACATGAAAAGTGGCTAAATTTCAATTACTTTTGAAACTGGGCTATTTTTGAACGACCAGTTGTAAATCTGGCTATTTTTGAATTTCTCCCCTGTTCACCTAACGGGTTGGACCGATCCGGGTAACCGGTATCCCAAACGTAAATGGAGCAACCCACGCGTCCCTCATAACCCAGCCCAACCCAGCCCCCTTTAACCGGGTCAGGCCGGTTCCGATTTAACCGGTCTGGGCCGGTCCGGAACCGGGCTGACCCGACCCGTTTAACACCCTTAGTTTTTGGCGGTCCCTAGTGTTTTTTCTTATCATTCTTTTTCCTGTCTTCTGTTACTTGTCGCGACAATATACACCTCCTCAAATCTCTAGTCTATTTCTCCTGATTGTCATTTAGGATCTATTGCATAGAGACATAAGGCCATATTCAACCTTACACTAAATATTATACCAAAAATTTATTTTGGTATAATATTTGGTGTTTTGGTGCTCCAATCTAAAATAGGATTTGTGTAATATTTAGTGTAAGGTTGGAAGTGATCTTATGTCTCTTCGCAATAGCTCCTAAATGACAAAATCAAGACAAATTGACTAGAGATTTGAGGAGGCGTTGTGATAATTATTTGGTGTAACACTATTTATTAATATTTTATTTTCTTTTATTATATAACACTTTTAATTTAACATATTATAAATTTTACCTTTTTAATTTAGGTCTCTAATATACCTAATTATTTTTTATGTAATATCCTTATAATTTTACATCTTAATTTTGGTGTATTAATTTTCATATATATTATTCTTTATATAAAATTGTAATTAGTTTTATTGTAAGTTATAATGGTATAAAAAAAATATAACCATCACAAAAATAAAAAGTGCAAATATAAAATATAATACGTTGTTAATAAATAACACAATGTTCATTAAATAACATAAAATTAAATATTTATTAAATTAGCGACTGGCATAGATTAAAATAACATAATAATTTAGAAAATTATAATAATAATTTAGTACTCTAGTAGGTCGATTTCAAATCCATCAATATCATTAAAATATTAAGTGTAAGAGGCATATGATTGTTGTGGTTGTGGCTGTTGAAATTGTTGACTTCTTTTATCCATTATTCGTTTTTGTTCTTGTCGAATAAATTCACGAATATTTGGATCATCAATAGAATCTAAATTCGTCAATAAGATTTTATTTTCCTGTTTAAATTCTTTTAGTTTCAAAGTTCTATCTTTTATCCCCATATCTCGCTGCTTGTTTGCACTTAACTGCCAACAACTCAACAAGCCAATTATTTTCTGATTGGACTATTTTATAGTAGATGAAAAACCTTCATCGATTTTTCTCTTCATTTTTGCTTTCTTCGCCCTAATAAGCCGTTCTGATGATGTGGAATCACCTGCAACATCCTCATTCATATTTAGTGAAAATGATGATAAATTAGGAGATGATACTAGAGGTGAAACATGAGTAGGAGTCTCAAACTCCGATGATATATAAGAAGAGCCTAGCTTTCAAACTTTTTTACTTCCAGCAAACATTGTCATACCTCCTTTTTTCCGAGGGTTAGGGAGTTTTTCCAATTTAAATGGCATAAATCGAAATGGGATTATTTATTCAATTTAGAGTCGCCACTTGAAATAATTTATGGTGTCCCAAGTCACCGGTTTATTTTAAATCCCAAATCGAGGAAATTGACTATTATTTATGGTCTGCAAAAATAGAAAATCGGGTAAAGAATTCTGTTAACTCGAGAGAATGTGTGAGGCACTCCCGTGTTCCGTGGTTTTAGCACGGTCGCTCAACTATCAATAATTGGCCTAATTATCTGATTTAATACATATTTTAAACCTATTTTGCATTTTTATCTTTTAACACTTTTAATTATTTATGAAATTATTTCTGGAACAAGTCACGATGTCGTACACTTGTCGTTTTGGTACCCATTGCAAACCGCACCACATAAAATGCACCCGCGATTTACAATATGTTTATTTTATTATTATTGAGTTATGGTCGGGTCACATGAAATGCACACCCAAATTGGGGATTAAGTATTACAACTATGCCACGACAACCGTACCTATAGCCGTGATAATTTAATTACGCGCTTAAAGCAAACTACGATGTTCTCAATTGTTTAATATCTAAGTTTGAGATAAAAACATGAAGGTCATTAGTTATGAATTATTTTGGATGGACTACCTACATAAGTTCGCTGGGGTGATGAGTTGGTAAAAGAAAAACTCTTATTAAGGATTTCAACTGGTCCAATAGAATGGGCCAAAGACAGACTCCAAAATCGTAGTAGAAATGGCGTGGGGTAGCCATTGTTTAAGCTGGTATTTACTTTTTATCCAGCATTTTTAATACTTAGCAATAATAACTACTAGTCTATTAAAATTAATATAAAAAGACTGTGTTACCCTTTCTTCTATCTCTTTTCCCAAACAGAAATGCAGTATATTTATACTGTTTCATTGTGCGCAATCGTGTATTCGGAACCTCACCTTCACCCATTGGTAAGGAAAGTCAACGAGAGCACCAAATGGTAAGAACTTCTATTAATGCTACTGAATGTTAAATGTCTTTGGTTATAGTTCTTGTTGATAAGCTAAACAAGCATGAAGAACATAAGGAAACGATTACAAAAGCAAAAGGAGAATGGGGAGAGGTTCCAGATTTTAAAAAAAGATTAAGATATGACGTTGTGAAAATAAGAAAAAGAGTGATGAGTAAATAGGAAATGCAATTCCTTCCCAGAAGTTAAGGACATGTAGTCCTAAAGTTAAATTCAAAAGTTAAGGATATGGTCCTGGACTTAGAGTTTCAAGTTCAAAACTTAAGGAAATGTAGTCTTGAAGTCCTAAAGTTAAGTTCAATAGTTAATGACACAAGTTCAAAAGTTAAGGACAGACAGTCCTTAACTTACAGTTACAAGTTCTAAAATTAAGGACAGGCAGTCCTTAACTTACAGTTACAAGTTCAAAAGTTAAGGACAATAGGTCCTTAAATTTGATTTCCAAGTTCAAAAGTTAAGGACAATAGGTCTTTAACTTTGATTTCCAAGTTCGAAAGTTAAGCGCAGACAGTCCTTAGCTTATAGTTACACGTTCAAAAGTTAAGGCCAAGCAATCCTTAACTTACAGTTACAAGTTCAAAAGTTAAGGACAATAAGTCCTCAACTTGACTTACAAGTTCAAAAATTAAGGACGCTTGGTCCTGAACTTAGAGTTACAAGTTCAAAAGTTAAGGACATGTAGCCTTGAAGTCCTGAACTTAGAGTTCCAAGTTGAAAAGTTAAGGACATGTAGTCCTGAACTTAGAGTTACAAGTTCAAAAGTTAAGGACATGTAGCCTTGAAGTCCTGAACTTAGAGTTCCAAGTTGAAAAGTTAAGGACATGTAGTCCTGAAGTTAAGGACATAAGCAGAAGGGTATTTTCGTCCGGACAGTTAAAGTTTATTAAAGCAGTGGCTAAATACTAAAGACATTTTAAACGGTGGCTTAAAAGTAAATACATGTGTTATTAGTGGCCAACCATGCACTTCCCCAAAAATCGTATGGCCTGGACATGGAGTTATACTTCAAAGGCAGATTCATAGAGTCTTTTGACTCTTTTCAATTTATAAAAAATTGGGCTCCAAAAACCCTCAGGGTCTGGCCCAATTGCAATTAGCCTGATTAAAACGAATATTGGACCATCATGACGAGCCCAATAGCACAGGAAAGCTATATTACACAAAGAAGCAGTAACTAACAATTCAATAAAAATGAGAATTTAGGAATGGAAAAGAAACTACTGGCTAACAGTTTAATTAATTACAAGCACTGGAGTTCGCGAGAATTTTACACAATGCTAAATGTAGTTGGAATTGCAAAGTTTTCACTAATAGTAATCTATATGCCATTAACAATATTAAAGTAAACAGCCGTAATTATCATCTAACATATCCAACCACATATTTCTGAAAACTCAATACAATGGAATTTAAGATTACAAAATCTGTCCGCTAATCAAATTTGCCTAACTAGACAAGATAAACTAAAAACAGGAATGTACTTGTCAAAAACTTTATTAGAGTTGATACTATTTCAACTGAGCCCTCTCCCATAGGATCAATTTCCTGAATCTCACTCCATTTGTCAGATTCTCACTTTACATATTCCTGATGCAATAAAGATTTACTCTGATCTACACATGAGTTGTTGTGGACTGATTCCATGTCCTTAATTCAAACAATGCTCAATGGTTACTACTCAAAATGCTGTAAATTTCATAATAACAATTAGCTCTATTGAGTGCAAGTAAACCAAGTCTGGATCCAACTTTATGAAGGTTATACAGATTTAACTCATTTCAATCATGAAACTAAGATTCTACAACTCTCACTAAACTTGAAACCAATTAGCTACACCTTGACTAAAACTACAGCAAACAGAATCAATGATCACAGCTAAACAAAATTCACAGCAGCATTTGAAATAGAATACCAGTTTTTTATTAAAATGTCAAATTCAACATTTTGAGGTTTCAGAATATACCTAGATGCCGAAAACCAACACTTAACAAGACCAAATAAAGGTCAGAACCCTGAGAAAAATAAACCCAACTACTGCAGGAAGACAGCAACCAAGAAAACCAAGCAATACTCCTAGCTTCAAGGCTGAACCTCAAGCACAACTAGTCAACAGCAGCAGCAAACCAGAGAAAACTACCTCAAATCTTGAATTTTTCAGTATTTTTAGAAGAAAGCAGTCTCAGAAAAATGAAAAAGAGGATCCAATTTCAAAAAATCCTTTCTAAAATCTATCTATTTCTGGTTGTATTTTGAGAGGAATCAGGCTGAGTATTAACGTGTGAAATGAGGGAGTATGAGTCCTTTTTTATAGAAGGTGAGAGTGCAAGATGATAGGTATGAGAGAGGGGTGTGGGAATATTCTGCAGCTCCCTAAAAATCAGGAAAATAGTATCTTGTATAACTCCCATTCAGATATTTACTCACATTTTTCTAACCCTTTTACTTCTGATTTTAACCTTTTAAACCCCAAAATCTGATTTAATTCAGTTGTTTTATTACATTTTAGTCCTTTATCTCTATTCTAGAACCTTCTCAAGCAGTTATAGATAAGATTCTTTCAAATTCAATTCCTAAACTACCTTGCAAGGTCCCTGTATTTACCCCAATCATTCAAGACTTAGGCCAAATGACTGACAAGCTTAGGACCAAACTAAATGGGCCTTCTATTGTCAAGCCCAGCAAACCACTAAGTCCCAAAATCAAAGCAGCTCAGAAGGTCAAATAAGAGAAAACAACTGATTTTGAACAATTAAAACTAATTACTGTGACAATGATATATGCAATGAGATTGGGGTATGACTGAAATTAACTAAAACGAGTTATGAAATTAAACTTGTTAATTAGCAAAAATCAATTATTAAGCATAAACAAAACAGAGCCAAACTAACATTAAACCCAAACCAAATTACTGAATTAACTAAAAATGATTCAATTATCCTAAACACATACGATTAAACTAAATTATCAGAATCAATTAACAAAACAAATCAAAAACTAAATCTTAACTGATGATTTCAAAACAGAAAAGAAAAAACAAAGGAACAAGAGAGGAAGGTATACTGATTTTTGACCAGAAATGTGACGACGAATGAGGCGAGACGACGAACGATGGAATTGATGAAATCTGGCCGCCAACGATGAATAGACCGGACTCCGGCAACTTCGAAATGAGCCGAAAATGACACTAATCGATTGTTCTTACTGAGAACAATCGATTGGCATAAATTTCGGCTCGAATCGAGCCTTGAAATCATTAAAAATCAGAAGGAGGAACGGATTAGGTTTTTTTTTTTTTGGAATTTCAGATTTGAAATTGAAGAAGATGGGTGTGGACTTTGGGGAAATTAATGGGGGGATAAGGTTTAGGAGGGTGTGGGGAGTGTAGGGTACAAATTTGGGGTGGTTTGGAGTATTATCGCCGCCATGGGCGATTCCCGGTAGGCGGCGACGGCGGAGGTGAGTGAGAGAGGTGAGGGAGACGACTGAAGTTGTCCCTAGGGTTTTGGGGGTATGAGGGTGTTTAGGACAATTATATGTGTAAAGGGTGATCAGTTAAGGGCCGTTGGATTAGGGAAATGAACGGTCAAGATTAGATTAAGTGAAACAGGATCGTTTTGGTAAAGGAGGAATTGGACCGGGTGAGGGATTTTGGAGCAGGGCGGAATTGGGAACAATTGGGCTGGCCCAAATCGCCCCTTTTTCCTTTTCTTTATTTTCTCTTCTTCCTTCTTTCTTTTCTTTTATTTTAAACATCCTACACTGATTAACTAAAAATCTAGATTAGGTCCTAAATCAAAAAATCTAATTGTAAAATAAACCTAATTAACTATTTTTAACATTTGAACAATTAATTAACTTTAAAAGTAATGAACGAAATTACTAATTTAAAAGTAGAAACAAAAAATGAGCAATATTTTTGTGATTTTTGTTTTAATAGTGCATTCAACTTATGCAATTAGATTCTAAATGCAATTAAGACATACAAATGCTATATAATGATGATTTGAATATTTTTGGTAGTTTTCTATGATTTTAAAAATGTTAAAAATGCAAAAAAAATGCAACTAAATGCAAACAATTAATTAACAAATTTCCTAAAAATTCTATAAAAAATAAAATAATTAGAAAAATCCTATTTTGTGAATTATGTAGGAATATTTTAGTCGGGCAAAAATCACGTACTCACATACATCTTTAAACTTCTCAAAATCCTTCCAGGATAGATTTTATCTTGATCTCAACTGTCGGATAGATTTCATCATAATCTCAAACGTCGGATGAATTTTCATCCTTATCTAAAATTTATCTTTAGGTAAAATACCTCTACATATTCTTCAATCTATAAAAATGAACATCATTTCGGAAAACAACTCAGGATTCCCAATCATTTCAAAATCAAATCAAATATTCTTATTTGTCTTCTGAAAATGAATTTCTATACTCTCGAGGTTCATCTAATAATAATGATGAAAATTACTCTTCATCATTATCATTATCATTATCATTATCATTATCATTATCATCTTTCAATTTAGATGATATTATTGCATAAGAGCATCAAGTAATCTTGCAAAATATTCGCATGAACAACTATATGTTGCAACATTTGCAAGAATATCAAAATAATAAAGTTTTCAGAGTTGGCTCCGTTCCAGGTCATTTGGTAATCAATTGAGATCATGAAGCAGCTGATTATAGTTTATTTCTCGATTATTTTTTAGATAAACCACGCTTTAATGACGGTATATATGCTTTGTTGTCGGTATTGGATGTACCGGAATTTTTTCCTTCATATTGTTGATACAATTAAAGCTCATGATACGTACTTCGAATAATGCGCTGATGGGATAGAAAGATTTTGATTATCTACTCTATAAAAAATCACAACTGTGTTTAGAATATTGACATACGGTTTGTCAGCGGATGTCATTGATGAATATGTAAAAATTGGAAAGTCAACTGCAATTGAAAGCATGAAGAGATTTTGTCGAGCTATTCTAGAGGTTTTTGGCGAGCAGTATTTGAGATCACCAATAACTAACGATGTTGCAAGGCTTCTTCACATCGGTGAACAACGTGGTTTTCCAAGAATGCTAAGGTAGTCTAGATTGCATGCGTTAGAATGAAAATATTGTCCAACAGCATGGGTTGGACATTATGCAGGTCGTAATGGATCCCCAACAATTATTTTTGAAGCTATAGCTCATTATAACCTTTGGATATGACATGTATATTTTGGTATGCCCGATACCAATAGTGACATTAATATTTTAGACTCATCATATTTGTTTTTCAATCTTGCTAAAGGTTCTTTCCGCCCATATGTTGTTCAATGAAAAGAATATGATGTGGATTATTATTTAGGTGGCAGTATATATCCACAATAGTCTTCTATTTTGCAAATTATTCTTGAGCTACATTCTCAAAAGAAAAAATATTTCGCTATGAACAAGAATCATATCGAAAAGATATTGAACATACATTCAGAGTTTTGCAATCTCATTTTGCAATTATTG
Source organism: Nicotiana sylvestris (assembly GCF_000393655.2). Lineage (NCBI taxonomy): Eukaryota > Viridiplantae > Streptophyta > Magnoliopsida > Solanales > Solanaceae > Nicotiana > Nicotiana sylvestris. Next base: position 118,116,667 of record NC_091065.1, read on the forward strand.
CAGGACCGTCACATTTTTGGAGAAAAAAAGAGCTACATGATATATTAACTACATGTATTATACTGCAGAACATGATAATCGAGGATGAGCGTAATCTTAATGTATCAATTCAGGATGCTTGAGAAGGTCCAACTCCAACAGTAGAAATGGTAGTAGATGAAAATTATCGATTCGAATAATTTTTAGCTCGACACAAAAAATTAAGGACAAAGATGCTTATTTTGCTCTTCATAATGCATTAATAGAGTATTTGTGAGAGCAGTATTTATGTAAAAATTAAAATAAATTTTACCATAATGTAATATTTATTTAATTATATTTTATAAATAATTTCACTTTTATTTGAATTATCCATTAATATATTAATGTATAATATTTCCTTACAACTTATATTATTTAAAACTTTATGGTATAAAATAATTTTATACTAAATGGTTATATAATAAAGGAATATGAATTATACGAGATGAATATATAAAAAAAGAAAACAAAGGACTTGTATTATGAAATAAAAAAATAAGATTTAAATAAAAAATAATATAATATAGAAGAGATAAGAATATAAAAGGGATATTCTCTTTTGGTGTATGAGGGTCGAAGATTAGGGTAGTAGAATAGGTAGTCTAGAGTGTTTATAACAATAGTATTGGCATGCAGTCTCGCTTTCTGTTGGTAGTTGGTTTTTATGACTAACCGTTGTTTTCTTTTATTGTTAATCATCTTACTATCTTATTGTCTTTATTATGCTTTTATAGGGCTTTTGGAGCTGTCCCTTCTTGTCTTTATTTTTATTAATGTGGTGCTTATGCTTTCCTGAGCCGATGATCTATTAGAAACATCATCTCTATCCTCACAAGGTAGGGGTAAGGTCTGCGTACACACTACCCTCCTCAGGCCCCCATAGTGTGGGATAATACTGGATATGTTGTTGTTGTTGTATTCTCTTTTGGTGTAAAAAATAGTGTAATGAGTTAGAGTTAATTTTCACCATTTTAGTGTAAAAAATAGTGCTTAAGGATGGAAATGCCTTAAGAGACATGAAACTCGGGGTAACTCTTTTTTTTGGTTTTCCACCCGGTGTCTGGTACCCACATTGGGCCCCGCTAAATCCAGATTCCTACCAGGAAGTCCCACATTAGGGGTAAAATGCTCCATAACAAAGGCGACTCCATACCTAGGGATTCGAACCGTGGCCCGACTAAATCCAGATTCACACCAGAAAGTCCCACATTAGGGGTAAAACACTCCATAACAAAAGCGATTCCATACCTAAAGACTCGAACCCAAAACCTCTAATTAAGGATGAAGGAGTATTTATCGCTCCACCACAACACTTGTTGGTTCGGGGTAACTCTACTTATATGGTATGGAGATGAGAAGAAATTTATTATCAATGCAGGTAAGACATGTATTTCTTATACGGAAAAGGGCCCGATATATCCCTCTACTATGGTATATTGTTCAATATCGTCCTCCGTTATACTTTCCGTCCATTAAAGCCCTTACCGTCCAACAAAGTTTTGTATGTGTCTTTATTTTAATGGCTGTGACACGTAGCACGATCTGTCTAAGAACCCACTACACTTAATAAACCTGACCCGCCCCAATTTTACTGCCCCGCCCGCCCGTTCATAAACCATACCAACCAAGTAAAATACTAAAATCACCGTAAATAACACATAAACAAAAGATCAAAACTGAGAAAAAGAAACGACGAACGGGATCAGTTCCATCTAGGGTTTCCATCAGTGACAAAATTGCAGATCTGAAACTCAAAAAGGTGAGTTATTTCTTACAAAATTTCATGATTCAGCTAAGTAAAGTTGTGTTTCTGCTAATTTTGCTGAAGAATGTGCGATTTCTACCTAATATTTTGAGCTAGGGTTTTTTTCTTGGTAAATGTGCATATTTCTGTTATTATACATGCTTCCTACTATATAGTTTGTCGATTTAATGTTATTTTGTCATACATGTACATCTTTTGTGGTGGTCCCTTAATTTCTAATTTCTGATGGTCTATTATTGCTTTGAGTTGTATCTTTTTGCTCGTGTATGATCGAATGGGATCCAAATATCCCTTATGCATGTGATTAAGTACATTGAAAAGTGGTAGCTATGCATTCTTTATTGTAATGTTCTGCATTCTATACTATTTTTTTTTCCAATGTTCTGCTTTCTTTACTATTTTTTTCCCATTCTTTATTGTTTGGTTTCTGATTTCTTTATTAAGTGGGTCCATTTTGTATAAAGAATTACTTTATAGTCATAAAGTTTTTTACATTGTCTTATTTATGTTTGTAGATGGTTCTTGTTGACCTAGTTTTCAATTCTAGGGGTGGCTGGATTAAAGAGCCACACCTAGTTTATTCAAAGAAGTTGGTCCACATCTGGAAAGAAAAAGATTCTAACCTATTGTCCTTTAAAGATATAGTAGATGAATACATTCTTCAGTTAGGGTATATAAGGGTATAACAATTAATAATTGCTGGCCCATCTGGTAAGTATTATGAAGTTGAAGGAGATATAGGGATTATACAACTTTTATGCCTTGTTTGTGATGAATTTAAGGTACTAAATGTCTATGCTGTAGATGAGTGTGAAGAAAGTGTTTGTGTCCCAAACATTGTCAACCATATTGAGGCTTATATATCTCAAGTATTAGTTGGTACTGATGATAGTAGTAGTGAAGATGAAGATGAAGATGAAGATGAAGATCAGGCAGGTTCTGATGGCCTGGCCTATGATTCTGAAGAGTTAGAACAATTTGAGGCTCAAAGAAATGTGCACCCTAGAGAAAACCTTAATGAATACAAAGAGATTTATAAAGGCATATCTTTCAAGGATATTCCTGAAGCTAGAAAGTCCATGAACCTTTATTCATTGGTTAATCAAAAGAAATTAAAGCTGCTGAAAAGTGACAAAATTAGAGTGAGGTATAAGTGTGTAGTGGGCTACCCATTTAAATGTCTTATTTCCATTGAAAAGGGGAATGAAGGGTGTAGAGTGAAGACACTAAATCCAATACATGACTGTAATCCTGCTTTTGATAACAGTAGGGTTGAATATAACACTATAGCTTACTACTTCAAGAAGAAGTTGCAAGACAACCCTAAGTATAAGGTGAAAGCAATGAGGGCAGACCTGAAGAATTCATTTCAACTTAATGCTAGTAAATCTAAGGTTAAAAGGGCAAAGAGAATGATATTTGAGAAGTTGGAAGGGAGTTTCACTGATGACTATAACAAGCTTGAAGCATATGCCAATGCTTTGAGAGACAGTAATCTTGGAAGTGATGTGGTTATTAATTTATCTAAAGAAGTATTGTTGCAAGGCAAAAGGAAATTCCTTAGGATGTACATTTATTTTCATGCATTGAAGATGGGGTACAAAGAGAGTTTGAGACCATTTATTGGGGTTGATGGTACATTCTTAAAGGGGAAGGCTAAAGGACAGCTACTAGTTGCAGTTAGGCAAGATAACATGAATCATTTTTATCCACTTGCTTGGGCTGTAGTTGATAGGGAAACAAAAAGAAGTTGGACTTGGTTTCTGGAGCTTCTTCACAATTCATTGGACTTGAATATGGGCAATGGAGTCATATTTATGTTAGATATGCAGAAGGTATAACTGTTTTTTACTAACTTTTCTTTACTGTTTCTTTACTCTCTTTTCTTCAAAACTCTTTACTATTTTTTACTAACTTTTTGATATGTACAGGGATTAATGGAGGCAATAAAGACGTACTTCCTGAAGCAAAACATAGGTTCTGTGTGAGATATGTAGAGTCAAACTGGTGCAAAGAGTATAGAGGTCTTGAAATGAAGAAGTTACTTTGGTGGAGTGCTTGAGCCACTTATGAAGAAGACTTCAAGGATCAGTTGAGCAAGTTGGGACAATTGAAGGAAGCAACTGTTACAGACCTGTTAAAGTACCCACCCCAGAGTTGGTGTAGGGCATACTTTGACACTGTCTGTAAAAATCAAGGTGTTGATAACAATTTTACAGAATCTTTCAATTCTTGGATATTAGAAGCTAGATACAAGCCCATCATCAAGATGTTGGAAGATATAAGACTCAAAGTAATGAATCAGTTGAGAAAGCATGAAGATGAGGTGAGAACATGGAAGACAAAATATAGTCCTCAAAGCATGAAGCTTTATACTGACTATCTGAAGATAGCTCATTCTATTGAGGTTGATTTCAATGGTGATGATGGATTTGAAATAGTAGAAGGGGTTGATAAATTCATTGTCAATTTACAGGGAAAAAGATGCACATGTAGAGGATGAGATCTTTCAGGAATCTCATGTCCTCATGCAATAAAATCATACTTGTATTTAAAGGAAGACCCTTTGAAGGAGATGCACTGGTGGTACAGCAAAGAAGCCTTTCTTCTTACTTACAAGCATAAATTACAACTTGTACCTGCTGAGAAATTCTGGAAACTAGATCCATCTCAAGCTATGGAACCTCCAGAACTGGTGAAACAAGCTGGCAGGCCTAAAGTCAAAAGAGATAGACAAAAGGATGAGGCAATCAAGAGGCAAGGAGAGTGAAGTCAGTCCAGAAAAGGCAGAATTATGACTTGTGGCAATTGTGGAGAGGCAAACCATAATGCAAGGGGATGTAAAAAGGTATAGACCCAATACTTAGCTATTATATATAATCTACTCCAACTATTTCTTTTTTTATTATACTTAATTGATATTAACTATTTCTTTTTTATATTAAATAGCCAATGAATGTGCACAAAGTAACAATGAAGAAGCAGCCATCAAATGAAAATGATGGGCAGACATCTAGGGCTAAGAAGCCAGCCAAAAGACAAAGGACTTTGATTAATAAAGACACTGATGATGATGAGGTATTGGCAGATATCAATTTATCAGCACCCCAAGTGTCCCAAATAAGTGAAGGCATTGGCAGCAGTCAATCATTTATCTTTATGCCTACTCCAACTTTGGATGCTTTTTCTGATTGTGATGATGGACCCGAATCTCCATTAAGGCCTAGTATTATATCAGAATCACAAACTAGATTTATGGAAAGGCAGAAGGTTGGTATGAACACTGGGACAAGGACAATCAAGTTTATAGGAGATAACACATGTGTAAGTGAATCTGCTGATCTTCCATATTCCCCAGTAAACTTGACATGGAAGGGAAAAACAGCAATCATTGGGAATCAATTGGAGATACAAACAAGACAAAGAATTGGGAAGTTGAAGACAAGAAAGGGGCCTTGATAATCTAATTAGGACTTGTTTTGTTAGTTTGTAGCTAAAGTGAAACTTAAACACTTTGTTTATGTTGGATGCCTTGTTATTACTAAGGTTGAGTGAGTTTTTGAAGTTATAGCTGTGGCATCCAATTCTCCAATTTGATGTAATAGGCAAAATTATGACTTGTTGAATTAATTTTACTGCCCAATTTTCGTTACTGTTACTGTCCAGTTTTTTTGGCCTTGTTGCAACCCAGTTTTTTTGCATTACTGCCCAGTTTTTTTTGCATTATAGTGTTGCAGTTTTTTTGGCCTTGTTGCTGCAGTTTTTTTGGCCTTGTTACTGCTGTCCTTAAGCAGTTTTTTTTGCATTATAGTGCTGCAGTTTTTTGGCCTTGTTGCTGCTGTCCTGAAGCAGTTTTTTTGCATTATAGTGCTGCAGTTTTTTTGGCCTTGTTGCTGCAGTTTTTTGGCCTTGTTACTGCTGTCCTTAAGCAGTTTTTGTTATGTTTGTTACTGCTGTCCTGCAGCCCAATTTTACAAGTTTTATACTGCAGTCCTGTTATGTTATGTATAAGACAATTACATAAGGAATAGTGCTGCAGTTTTTTGGCCTTATTACTGCAGTTTTTTTCGCCTTGTTACTGCAGTTTTCTTCTATTTTTAGGCTAGTTAACAGTTTAAAAAAGCTTTCTTACAGTTTATAGACCAGCAACTCCACTCAACTCATATAGTTCTGTTTGGATTTTAGAATCATATATCAGGAGAGCTCAGAATTATCATAAACAACATTGCAATAGTCATTAAGTTAACAATGTTATTACAATACAAAATCCAACGATTAAACATCTAATAGAAACTCCCAACAAGTTCAACATTCCAATATTCAACTGTAAATACAACATTCCCCTTCTATAAACTACTTTCAACATAATTTCACTTCAGTATATAGGAGAATGCAAATCCAACTATTAGCGAGCATAAAATTGTGATGATCATCTTCAACTTCACCACTTTTGCTTCCAATTCCATATTTTTTTTAACTTCAAAATTCTTCATAGAATCTATGAGTTTAATTTTTTATGCCAGCCCGTCTCTTTCAACCTTAAGAGCTTCCAACGAAACATTCAACATCTTAATCTCGCGATTTGCAGCTTCTAATCTTACATTGTTAATTGCAATTAAAGCAACATCGGGATACTCTTCATCATGCCATTCCCAAAACCCACATCTTTCACTCTACACAAACCACAAGAAAATAAATTCAAAATAGAGAGTTTTAGGATATTTGTAAATCGAAATAGAGAAATAAATCGAAATAGAGAAATAAAAACTACCTCAAGTTTAGGACATTTGTAAAATCTTCTACCAGGGTTTAAGAGAGTTTTTGAAGTAAAGTGATTAGCAACTTCCTCACATCGGCAGATCCTCTTCGACGAATAGCTATTTTCCGACATTGTACAGCACTTTCCGACCAGCTGAATACTTAGCAATGGGAGCGACGAAGAAGCCCTAGAATTTTGATGTTTTGATTGTGTTTTTACAGTGATTTTTTGATTAATGGGTTTATTAGAATGGGAACGATGAAGAAGCCCTAGAATTTTGATGTTTTGTTTGTGCTCTTACGGTGGTTATTTTTGGTATGGTTTATGAACGGGCGGGCGGGGCAGTGAAATTGGGGCGGGTCAGGTTTATTAAGTGTAGTGGGTTCTTAGTCTTCACAGATCGTGCCACGTGTTCCAGCCGTTAAAATAAGGGCACATACAAAACTTTGTTGGACGATAAAGGCTTTAATGGACGGAAAGTATAACGGGGACGGTATTGAACAATATACCATAGCAGAGGGATATATCATGCCCTTTTCCGTTTCTTATATAGTTATGTGTTTGATCATTATCTTTAATTTGGATCTTTTAAGCTTAAGTTTTTTTTGGATTGGGGTTAGTGAGGTACGTAATTATCGAGGCGGTGTAGGTGTCTTCATCAAGTTGAGAAAATTAATAATTTATTTGGCCATTTTTTTGTGGCTAAAAGTAATTTTTCCCAAAGACTTTTGTCGAAACGTTGCTATTGGAAATATAAGTAGGCGTAGACCGATTTTACGCGAGTAATGTATCTTTGAGAACGAATTTCGAGAACACATCAGAATATCATGAGAACCTACTACTTTGAGTTGCTTTCCGTTCGAAGAGATATTTTTGTCTGATTTTCAAAGAGCGACGTCTGTCTTCAGAAAACCAAGACGACATTTTCAAGTTTTTCAATTTTTTTTTGAAAATCTTTCTAATGTTTGCTTTCACAAATTTGTTTTTCTAGTATGCCACACAAAATTTGTGAACTATTACCTTTTTATTACGGTCATTCATGGAATTATTTGACATAACTCTCTGTAAGGGGTAAGGTTGCATATGCTTTTTAAAAAAAATCAAATTATGCAATATCAGCATATAAAATCTGAAACTTTCTAAAGTTATTGCGTTTAGCGATCAATACACTCGTGGCATTAAAGCTTTAGTCATTGCGAGGGGCGAGAGAATTTAACTAGTTCAACTTAATATTTTAAAATTAAAATTTAGATATACAAAAATTATACAAAAAATATTATTATAAGTTATAATTTTTCTCATGTTAATATGATAACAAAATATATTTTAAAATATTGGTCAAATTTCATATAGTTTAATTCTCGATAAGCGAAATGTGTCATCTAGATTTTACTGCATTAATTTACTAAATGATTATGAAAAAGAATAAGAAATAGTTTTGCTATTTATTCGCTCAGTTAATATCTTTTCATAATATAATATCCTAATTCTAAAAAGTAAATCTTAATATTATATTGCTGAATAATGAATATGAAATTTCATCTATAACTTGTTTCATGAAAAGCTGGTCTCGTTATCGCGATACATTTGAAAATTTAGGTATCAATATATAGCCTACTCGAATTTTCGATCATCTCTATATAATCTCACTCATATGACAGAAAAGAAATCTCACGCAGAAGCCATAACACTGTGTGTAAATACAAAACGAAAACAGTCTTTTATTATATAGCCAAACCAATAATTATACAAAAACAAGTACAATAATCCCTACTAGTACAAAACAAAAATCTCACCAAAATGCATAAATATACAATGTGTATTATCTACATAAATACCGGGCGGTAAAACAACTCAATGAATAATCATCAAATCGACGAGGAAGGAGCTATCGATCATATCGTCTAGTTCCTGAGTAGAGCGGCAACAGACAAAATCAGTGAGGAGCAGATAATCGCGCCGGAAGCCGGTAGTGAAAACGCGCCGCCTTGGTCCGGCGATGGTGCCGGAGCCGAGGTCACTTCCTGAGCAGAAGCAACTGCCGATAAGACCACCACAATGGCAAAAAACACCGTCATAGCCTTCAATGCCATATCTCAGAAGATGTACTGTGAATCGGAGAAGTAGGGGTAAGGGGTTTATATAGGGAGGTGAGAAACCGTGTGGGGCCCAAGAGAAAGGGAAAACAGCTGGGAAGGACATGGCCACGTTGAGAAGACAGGTAGAAAGTTGAGTTGAACAAGTAATGACATAAGAGAGAAGAATCGCCGGCGAAGTTGGAAGATCGTCGCCGTCACGCTGCCCTCATGTTTGGACAAATGGGGCCACATGTCATATTAACAGCTACTGCAAAGTAATTCTCAATAAAATAATAGTCAAAAGGCCAACTCAAACATTCGTATAAATAGGATTCGGAGAAAGACCATACCACGAAGGTGTAATGTAGGCCGTATACTTTGATGAATAATTCTACGTCTTGAACCCGTAATGTATATGCTATGCGGAGATAATATTGTTTCAAAATTCTACTTTTACCGTAATAGTCAATGATTGATTATTATTATATTCTTATAATTATTGCAATTCTCATTATTATTATTATTATTATTATTGATAGCGGACAAGCGTTGGTTTTGGTTTTCTCTCTCTTGAGGTGGAAGTGAAAAAATGAGGTTAGTTGGCAAGGTTAGGAATGTAGGTTGGACTTAGAAATGATAAAAGAGGCTTTAGAAAGAAGTTGTATTTTCAAAATAGTTAGTTAGAAATAATTGCTTCACTCAGCGTGCATCTATTCATTTAATATTGTTTATTTTTTACCGGCTTGAAAAAGAAATTGTGATTTGGTTTTGAAGGAAAATATATTGACTTCCCATTTTATGATTTAAAAGAAATTGTGATTTAATTTAAATTACATGATGATGTAAAAATCTTCTATACTAATCAGTTCATGTAGAAATCAATAGGTTGGGGATAGGGTTTGTAGATTAGGATTGGGTTAAACTGTGTTAGGATCATCTTGTTTATCTTATATTCCACTAGATTGTTGAAGGAATTGGTAAAGTTGATTGAATTAGAGAAATTTGTAGCAAGAAAATATCGAGGTAAGTGGTTACCTATTCATGAATGGTTTCCCCATAACTAGTACGATTTCAGCATGTTTTAGATAAAAATGAGATTTCACATATGAATCGCATGTACAAAGATAAGTGGTGCTTGCTCGAATTGAAGAGTTTTTAGCTTTGGCCAATACTTGGATCGATCATCATGCATATGGTATGATGCATAATGGGTTTTTCCTATGTTTACTTGATATTTAACAGTATTATGGTATGTTTTAAATTTGCACATATAGTTTCAAATAAAGTAATTTATTCTATATATATATATATATATATATATATATATATATATATATATATATATATATATATATATATATATATTTGACACATTATGCGTTCTATATGTTTAATTAGCTATATATGCACCTAAGATAAAAAGTGACTTTTGGGAGAAGTTCTGATAAATTCTATCTTTATTTCACAGAGCTCCATGATATGTTTTGTGAAAGTGTTAGATTTCATTACTGTGTGAGAGAGAGAGTGCTGGTGAAAGTGTAATTTGAAATGATGACGTAGATCAAAGAAAGAAAGATCTTCATTGTCAAACCAAGGAAAGCAAATCCAAACAAAGGAAGTGTCTAACACTAAATAGCAGAGTTAACAGGAGATGTGAAGAGATTATAAAACCTGATGGCTAGCAGCTAAGTGACAAGCTGATAGCTAACTACAGTTAAGCTTAAGTGTAATATTAACAAGAGTTAGTTAGTTAGAAGTTAGTGAAAGTCGGTTAGTGTTAAAGTCAGTTAGTTTGTTAAACTATAGAAGATTGTACAGAACTTAGGATTTGAAAAATGAAGTGAGTTGGTTCTCTTCTTCTCTCATTCTTCTTTCATTTTCTCCTTCTAAATTCTTCCTTCACGTTAGCTTTGATCACCATTTCTATGGCTGTTAATATGGTATTAGAGCCATCGGTGTGGATCTAAGCAAGTTTGCGAACGAGTCTCTTCATCTAGGTTGCTTCAATTCTGCAATTTGAGGTGCCGAATTGTCTCAGAGCAATTCTCGATCGAAGCTAGGGTTTACAAATTGTGTTTTGTGAAGCCAATTCCCAGTCAACAATGGCGGTTGAAGACGATCAAATCAACAATACTACTCCTACTCACACTGCCACGACCTCAGCGAATGGCAATTTCATGACTAGTACCTCATTCCCTACCATTGTCACCCGTTGTATCTACAGCCAACCGACACACTAGTTAGTTCTCTGATCTCTCTTCAACTTACTGGATCTGATAACTATGCTTTGTGGAGTCGCGTAATGAGAATTGGCTTGCTAGGTAAGAGTAAATTAGGATTTGTCGACGGTAGGTTTCCTAAGTCTAAGTTTGAGCTTGAACTCCATGATCTGTGGGAGAAAGTGAATGCTATTGTTTTGTCATGGATAATGAATGCTATGAGGCCAGGTTTGCTAAGTAGTGTCCTATATGCATCTAGTGCTCATAAAGTTTGGGAAGACTTAAAAGAGAGATTTAATAAAGTAAATGGTTCCAGAATTATGTACCCATATAGGGAGGTTCACACTTTGACTCAAGGAGTTATGATTCTGACTATTTCTCTAAACTAAGAGAGCTTTGGGATGAGTTTGATGCTCTTATGCCGTGTCCTGGCTGTCCCTGTCCTGAGTCAAAGAAGTATGCTCAACACTTTGAATATCAAAGGCTCTTTCAATTTCTTGCTGGCTTAAATGAGTCCTACTGTCAGTCAAGGAGTCAAATCATGATGATGTCTCCTTTGCCTAGTATAAATAAGGCCTATTCTATGTTAGTTGATCAGGAAAGCAAAAGAAACCTTGCAAATATGACACAAGTAGTTCCTTGGAGAATGCAACTATGTATAGCAGCAAGAACACAAATAATACTAAAAACTACAACTAAAGAGGAGGCAAGTTCAATGTGAATATTGCTACTACAAGGTACATACAAGGAAAAATGCTATAAGCTAGTTGGATATCCTCCGGATTTCAAATCCAAAAAGAAGGGAATCAATACTTGACAGTATGCAAATCAAGTGTATGGTGCAGAGGTGAACTATATAGATAGATATATTATGGGCAAGAATGTAGCTTCTAGTGTGACTCAACAAGGCAGAGGAGGAAGTCGCTCTAATTCAGGTGTTCCACAACCAGCAAATCAACCTACTTTCTTCTAGCAAATGCCACGTCCTACTCCTGTCTTTACTCCTGAACAATATCAGCAGATTCTTCATCTGTTGCCAAAAGGAAGCTCACGAGGATCAGTCTCATCAAGCAAATCTGCTGCTGCAGGTATTTTGAGCAAAGTGAATGCTTTTATGTCTCATTATGTTAATGACAAGTGGATTGTTGATACCGGGGCATCAAATCACATGACTTCAAGCCTAGACATGTTGCACACTCATATGGCACTTCCAAACACAGAAGAAAAAAAAGTACACTTACCTACTAGAAGTGTTGTATCAGTATCACACACAGAAAATACTTCTGTATTAAGTAATCAGGAAATCTCTAATGTTCTCTACATTCCTGACTTTAAGTTCAACCCACTCACAGTTTCAAAACTCACTATGGAACTAAAATGTATGGTTGGTTTCTTCCCTGACTTCTATATTTTTCAGGACCTCTTCAGTGGTCAGGTGAAGGGGATTGGTAGGAGCATAGATTGTACGTACTGTGTGGGAGTACGTACAATCTATATCAGCCTCATCTTAGGTAACGAATAAGTGCGTTAACATAACAAATGATGTTTCTACTTCTACTTCTTCTGCTTCCAATAGTTCTTCCAGGTTTAGTGTGTCTGTTTCTAGCATTTGCATTTTATGACATAAGAGATTAGGACATGCTCCCACAGACATAATAAAGAAGATAGAGGCATTGAGTAAGCCGACAACAGGTAACTCTAATCAGCCCTGTACTGTATGTCCTGTTGCTAAACAAACCAAAATGCCCTTTTAGCTGAGTAATACTGCAACAAAGACTATTTTTGAACTAGTTCATTGTGGTATTTGGGGACCATATAGAGTACCTACTGCCATACCTCCTTTTCCCCGAGGGATAGAGAATTTTTTCAATTAAAGTGACATTAATATAAATGGGATAGGGATAGGGAGTTTTTTCAATTAAAGTGACATCAATCAAAATGGGATTATTTATTTAATCAGAGTCGCCACTTGGAATAATTTATGGTGTCCCAAGTCACTGATTTATTTTAAATCCCAAATCGAGGAAAATTGACTATATTTTTGGTCCGCGAGACAGACGTCCAAATCCCAAACCAATTAATCACGAAATGCAGAAAAAGGTTTAATTGACAAATTTATTATGGCAAAAGGAAACAAAATAGAATAAAGTTTGGAGATATAGAGATAACACCAAGACAGCAAACCAAACGTAAACCTTTGGCCCGTCAACATTGAAAGCATTTTAATTAGAGTCTTCATTCATGATTAGCAAATTAATGAAACTAAAATATCTAAATTAACATGTCCAACATAGTTTCCTTCGTCTCACATTAACACAATTAAACAGGTAACTCAATGAAACACCGTTAAGGCTAGTCGAAGTATGAAATTTATTTAAAAGTAGAAGAGAATGGACCTTTATAATTGCTTGACTGTTTCCTTCAAAATTCGAACAAGAATGAATCTCTGACCAGAGCCGGAACCGCTAAACGGAGATCTCACCGGCTAGATCGAACTGCGACCTTGAACCCGACCAAAGCTATGGATGGAGACGTTGGACTGAGAAGTATCAGCTACAACAAATGGGTCTCGGGTTAGTGTTCCAATGAATTTTGGGGCTGTGTGGGTTAGAGAAATATACTTAGGGTGTATTTTACTTTTTGGAAGTTAGGGACGACAAAGAGCTTTTCTTTTCAGGTATGATCAGTGTCAAATCTTCTTTTATTTGACAATAAACAAGAGGGTTTAATTTCAGTGGTTCAAATCTGGATCATCGCGCTGAAATGGACAACAATTACCATCCTTCTTGTTGTTGCTACTGTTCTTCTATGGATAGGCTTAATCCTCCAAGATGATTTCCGATAATGGGTGGGCGACTGCTTCTCTTTTTATGTATTAGGAGATTAAAATGTTGGGGGGATTGGGCTTTTTTTATTGGTTTTGGATTCTTGAGGAAGAAGGAGATGAGCAGCGGCTATTTTTGCCTTAGCTCTCTCTTTACTGTCATTTTTTATGCAGGTTGCGGCTGAAGAGATGGAGAGGGTGGGGAACGGCTGACCTCTCTTGTTTTAGAGAATGAGAGCTTTTAAAAGAGCTCCAAAATATGGTTTTGGGAAGGAAGAAATTTGATGGGTTATGGGCTAAGAAGATTGGGCTTGCTAAGTTGAAGGTTATTGGGTTATAAAATTGGCCCTTTAATTCTACAATTCTTGCAATTTGGCTAAAAAATATATTAATTTCTTCTAAAATAACACCATAAAAATGTAAAATAATCCTAATTAATTAAACAACTATATTATGACATGAAAATATTTTTTGGTATTTTCAAGGATTATATTAAAATAAAAATGGATTAAAAATAATATCTTTCTAAAAATACCTAATACCTGAATTAAATAGAACAAATGAAACTATTTTATTTGTATTTTCAATTTTATATTTTAAAACTAAAATTGAAGATAAAAATATCTATAAACTCAAATAAATATTAAAAATATTATGAATACTAAATATAATCTTTAAAAATCACACGAGTCAAAAATTACGTGCTTACAACTGCCCCTCTTTGCTTAGAAACTCGAAGAGTTTTTGAGCAAAGAATTAAGTAAACAATATAATTGACTTTTGACCCGATACTTATTCAAATGAGATAAAGATGGATAAAAGATTGTGACCGAGCCCTGACATCTGAGCTGCCTATATATCCTTGGCTATAAAGGAATCAGGTCATGTGTAGTTCAGAAGTGAGAAGAGAAGAAGTATGTGGAGAGGATGAGAAAGTCGAGTGAGGTACCGTTCGACGCTCTGGTCCGTGGTCCTGTTATTATATCAAAATCAAAACCTAATACTAAACTAGCCTATCAGCTATGAGTTACAAGATTTCTATCTATAAGTCTTCTAAAGCTTGATCTTGAGTCTTGAATGGTTCTTCATGCAGACTTTTGATTGGAACCTTGATACTTGCTAGTTGCAGGTGCTATTTCATTCTTCTACAGATTCTTCTGATAAAAACAGGTAATGTAGTGCTCGTGACTTCACTCATGTCTTGAGCAGTCCATATCTTTCATCTATTTCTGCATTTTGGATTCACTTCCTTATTCTTTTCTTTTATTCTGGATTGAGATTTCTTCTTTTGGTCATCTCGAACCCTGTGCCTCGAGGTAAAACTTGCTCAAACACCAAAACAAAACAAGCGAACGAAATTTTTCTGCCCCAGTTTTCACTAGGAAAATTTCGCAAGTTATTGGCAAAATTATAAATCACCTATGCTATTGATGAAAGATGCAATGACGAGAGTAAAACTACAGACTAAACTAGGATGTGTGTCTCCTGTGAGATTGAACTTAAGGAATACTATAAACTAAGCTTGACTAAACTAAAAAATTAATCCTATTCTCCAAGCGGAACCCCTGAACTCAAGGAAAACTAAAGACTAACAACTTAAGAAAATTAAAAGATGATCCTATTTTCCAGGCCAGACCCCTGAACTTAAGGAAAACTAAAGAATAACGACTTAAGGAAACTAAAACTGGCCCTATTTTCTAGGCGGGACCCCTGAACTCAAGGAAAACTAAAGACTAACGACTTAAGAGAATTAAAAGATGACCCTATTTTCCAGGCAGACCTCCTGAGCTTATGGAAAACTAAAGATTAACGACTTAAGGAAACTAAAATTGACTCTATTTTCCCAGTGGGATACCTAAACTTAAGGAAAACTAAAGATTAACGACTTAAGGAAACTAAAACTGAACCGTATTTATAGGCGGGTCGCCTGAACTCAAGAAAAACTAAAGACTAACGATTTAAGAGAATTAAAAGATGAACTTATTTTCCAGGCGGGCCTCCTGAGCTTAAGGAAAACTAAAGATTAACGACTTAAGGAAACTAAAACTGACTCTATTTTCCAGGAGGGACCCCTGAACTAAAGGAAAACTAAGATTAACAACTTGAGTAAACTGAAACTAACCCTTTTTTTGTTAATTATCCTAGAAGAAAATTCATCAGATTAGTTTTTTTTTAAATTTTTTTATAATTATTATCTTAGGAGAAAGATCCATCAGACTAAGACGTCTATCCTAGGAGAAAATTCATCAAACTAGGGCGTTTTGTCTTAGGAGAAAGATTCATCAGACTAAGATTTCAAATCCTAGGAAAAATATTCATCAGACTAGGTTTCTTATCTTAGGAGAAAGACTCATCAGACTAAGATATTATATCCTAGGGGAAAGTTCATCAGACTAGGTTTTCTTATCTTAGGAGAAACATTCATTAGACTAAGACTTCTATTATAGGAGAAAGATTTATCAGACTAGGTTTTCTTATCTTAGGAGAAAAATTCATTAGACTAAGACTTCTATCCTAGGAGAACATTCATCAAACTAGGTTTTTTATCTTAGGAGAAAGATTCATCAGACTATGATATTTATCCCCAGGAGAAAATTCATCAGACTAGGTTTCTTATCTTAGGAGAAAGATTCATCAGACTAAGACTTTGTATCCTAGGAGAAAATTCATCAGACTAGGTTATTTTATCTTAGGAGAAAGATTCATCAGACTAAGACGTTTATCCTAGGAGAAAGATTCATCAGACTAGGTTTCTTATCTTAGGAGAAAGACTCATCAGACTAAGACATTGTATCCTAGGAGAAAGTTCATCAGACTAAGTTTTCTTATCTTAAGAGAAAAATTCGTCACACTAAGACTTATATTATAGGAAAAAGATTCATCAGACTAGGTTTTCTTATCTTAGGAGAAAAATTCATTAGACTAAGACTTCTATCCTAGGAGAAAATCATCAGACAAGGTTTCTTATCTTAGGAGAAAGATTCATCAGACTAAGATTTCTATCCTAGGAGAAAATTCATCAAACTAGGTTTCTTATCTTAGGGGAAAGATTCATTAGACTAAGATTTCTATCCTAGGAGAAATTCATCTGTGATGACCCAAAATCCATTAAAGGTCGTGATGGCGCCAGGCACCGCTGTCAGGCAAGCCAACAATAATTTAATTAATTTGGTTCCCTTTTTAGTATTTTTAAAATCATAGTTTGCCTTCAATTACATAGTAGGAGATGGGAATTTTAGAGTAAATAATAATGTTCTAAACAATCTCAATACTGAATAATCCATAATCATCCCAGAACCCATTGTCACAAGTGCATGGGCATCAACTAGGAAAAATAAGATAAAATATATTATTTGTTCGGAATAAAACATTGGACAAGAGAGAGAAATATAAATACTCTGAAGGAGACTCTGCTGGCTGCGGATCGTAACATAAAACGCAGCTCACCTAAGTCCCCGTATCAACCACGCCGCTGCGCCCACCAAGCCACTATAAATATATGTGCCTTTACAACAAAATATACAAAAAGTGTAGTATGAGTACGAAAAACAATACGTACCCAGTAAGTATCCAGTCTAACCTCGAAGAAGTAGTGATGGGTGGTTGACTCCGACACTTAATATGGGCTATAAATAGAATGCCAATGATATAATTTAAATATGGGTTGTACAAAATGGTTGTAAGCTCAATATTTTGAAGTAAGTAAGCAATTCTTTTATAATTAACAAATCTTCACATTTACTTCTCATCATTTAACAATTTATCTAAGGCCAAAGAGGCAATATCATTTATTATAAATTCCAAGCAATCAATTCAATCATGCGCAAATCATGCCGAGGGTCGAATGGCCCGAACCAACATATAAATATAAATTATGCACTGTCGAGGGTCGAACGACACGAATCATAGATGCATCTATTAACCGACCGAGGCGAAAGGCCCGCTCCCATGAGAGTAGTGGAAATTTATCCCGCTCGCGGAATATAATTGCGACACGGTTACACATAGATTTCTTAAGTTATTATAATATTCATAAATTCTTTCGAAAATACTAAGTTCAAATGAAAACCTTTAAAATCTTTAAATTCCTCAATTCCAGTTCATTTCAAGACAATTATTACGCAACCTCAATCTTGCTTCTTCTACGGGCAAGCAATAACCATAAATCAAATAGCAATATCAACAAGGCATGATGTAAACCTAACACTACCCGAACATAGGAATAGCTAGAGTCTACGTACGGACTCTCGTCACCTCGTGCGTACGTAACCCCCATAATTAGAAGCACATATTAATTTAGTTCACTTATAGGGTTAATTCCCTCTAACAAGATTAGAAAGGAGACTTACCTCGCTCCGAAGTTCCATAGCCAGTTCCCAAGTCTTTCAAACAACTAAAATCGATGCCCAACGCTAAAAAACTAGTCAATAAACGAGCAAATTCCATAAATATATACTCTAATACTCATTAAAACCTTATTTACAAAAATTTCCAACTTTGTTCGAAAAGTTGATAAAAATCACCCTCAGGCTTGTCACACCTCCTTTTTCGCCCGCGCCGCCTCAAAGGGGCGCAGAAGGGAGTTTTTCCAATCAAGGGACAATCAAAACGAGATTTATTACTTAAGGATCAGAGTCGCCACTTGGGAGATTTATGGTATCCCAAGTCACCGATTTTAATCCCGAATCGAGGAAAATAATGACTCTGTATTACAGTCCGCAAACCAGAAATCCGGATAAGGAATTCTGTTAACCCGGAAGAAGGTGTTAGGCATTCCCGAGTTCTTTGGTTCTAGCACGGTTGCTCAACTGTCATATTTGGCTTATTTATCTGATTTTTTATTCATATTGAACCTATGTGCAAATTTAAACTTTTTACCGCTTTTATTATTGTTATTTTTCAACGAGAATTGCAACGTCGTGAAAACACATCTCGAACCACGTCACATCAATGCACCCGTGGTTAGAGACACATTTCGACTTTGTTGAGATTTGGATTTGGGTCACATAAATGTGCATCCGGGTTTAAGAAGGTAATGTTACTTAAAGTACGCGCCTAAAGAGACTAAAGAATGGTTATTTTGGGAAAAGGCCGTGAAGTTCGCTAAGCGGACGATCCCGAGTTCTAAGTAATTAATACATATATGTGTGAGGGCCCCGCAATCTGTGCGTTTTGCTAGGCGAGACATCTCATTTATTTTAAAAGGATAATCCTAAAGTGACTACATTTTCTATTAAATTTGTCACTAAAAATGAAAGAGAAAAGGTCCTAATTTATTTACATGCTTACGAGTTGTTATAGTCGAGTTCCGAACGCAATTTGTTAAATCAGAATGTAAACACAATATGGATAGCCCGTTGACCAACGTGGGCCCAGGCCCAACGTGTATGGCACAAAGCTGGACCTGGGCCATCTCATTCACATGTTACTACCTAATTACATTATACTAGGCATGCTCACAGTTTGTCAAATTAAAAAAACTTGGCAATCTAATTTTAATCCTAAACCATTTACATGCTGAAATTAACCAATAGTATCTAGCAAAACAATATTCCTACAAGTTCCGAAACAGGCTATTCGTTTAATGAGCTAACTGTTGAATGTTTAAGAATAGTCTAAATTAGCTAACATGTTTTTTGAGACATGATAATCATCAAACAATAACGAACTAACTGAACAGAGCTACTACACCATTTATTTATTTTTTAGCAATACATAGACAGTTCGTCCACTAAGCTACTGTCAGATGTTTCATTATATATATTAAACAACTACATGATTCTGATTAGAGGAAGCTAAATAATGTATATATACAACTAAAATTCAGAATATAACTAAGATAAATTCAGAACTTCAACTCTTCATTTCATATTCATGCTTCATGTTTCAGCTTACAGTAACCAGCGTGTCAGTTGTGTACCTGATATTGGAAGTAAAAGAAGAGGAAGATCAGCAGAAATGCAGTAGCATATAACAACAACAACACCCCGCAACCAGTAACAACCAGTAACGAGAAACCAGTGACAGATTCTAAAATCAAGCAAAAATCCAGCAATAACCAGTGACGTAGTAGCAAATAACCAACCAAACTCAAGGAACAAACCAAATGAAAATCCAAAAACACCAACAACAATCAACGGGCAGAAACAAAGTGAATCTTTTTTAGATTTGAAAGACCAGTTAATGTTTAACCCTTAAATTCTAACCCCTTTGTATATCCAGTGTATGCAGATTGTATATCGGGTGTATACTACTCTCTCTTTAGATTTCCCGAATGTTTTTTCTGTTCCGAAAAATCCTCAAATCTTTCTTAATATTCAGAAAATTCTTTTAATTCTACCTTCATATTCAGAAAAATTCTCTCCTAATATTCAGCCAAAACCCCTTGTTTAACTTGTGTCCAGCTCCTCTCCCTTTATAGCCAAACTTTGAAGCACTTAAATTAAATCCTACCATCTTCTACCCATCCCCATTTTGAATCCCACTACCTAATATTTTGTCCCCAAATATATTAAACAATGTATTAATTCCAACTAACACATATTTTTTCCTTATTTAATTCCCTTATTGCTCCACTACCGCATGCTTTGTCCCCCACTATATTAAACAATGTATTAATTCCCACCATTATGTCTTGTCCCCCACTACGTATTATTTTATGCATTATTTTAATATATTCGCGCTTAGTGGACAGAACACTCAAATTAAATAATTGTTCAAATTTTCAATTCCAAAAATACCCCTATAAAATTGCTGAAATTACCATTCTACCCCTGAAAATACTGCAATTTACCATTCTACCCCCATCAGCTATAACCAATTCACCTAATCAATTAACCAAAATACAGTAGCTATAACCAATTCCTAATCAAATTTCATCAACAAATTTAAGCTAGAAAATCAGATTATGTCAAATATCATCAAAACAAAGACTAAGGATTCAGGGAACCAAACCATATGATGAACAATAAAGAAAACCTGAAATCATTTTGACTGAACAATATTTTTAACAACAAACATACTTTCAGATTCAATAACAGTAACAAATTGAACATAACAAACAAGTAGATTCAAATCACTAAACTCAAAAATCAATTGAACTTCAAATTAAATCTAACAACATTATAACCAACACACTTCTATATTAAACTAAACAAGAACAAATGAATAAAAACAAACTGAAGAAATAATCAAGAAATGAATCAAACATATACTGATTTCAGATCCGAGAATATCAAACAAAATACGGACATAAAAGAAACTTAAACCAACTAACCGGAAATGAACAACGACAAACTCGAACGGAAACGGAAAACTCGAACCAAGACTGCCAACGACCTCGACGTGAGATGAAGCTACTGCTGGTAGACGACCTCGACGATGGTTAACGACGAGCTGCAGCTGAGTTTCTAGGGGTGGTCGTTTGACGATGAAACTGGACAAAAATGGTGTTTGCGAGGCTGTGCGATGGGCTGAAGAAGGAAGCAACTGCATTTGGTGTTATGGTTGTTTGGACGTGAGGCTGTGAGTGTGTGTGTTGAGGTGAAGCAGCAATAGTGGCTGCTGGACATGGAGCTGATGGTGGTCGTTCATGGTTGAGCTGGGGACGAAGAAGAAGAAGGAGCAGCAGCCATGGGGAGTTGGTCGTCGATGGTCGTTCGTGGTTGGTCAACGAGGCAGCTACTGGTGGACGATGGATGCGACGTTCATGGATGAAGCTGCTGCTGGTGGACGGGGTGGGGGTGGGAGGTCGTTGGTGGCGATGGACTGGTTCGTTTGGTTGAGGGTTGGAGTGGCAGGACGATGGTTGTTTGGTCGTGAGCTAGGCCGGTCGACAACGAGAGGGTGGTTTGCCGGGTGTTGAAGACAAAGGGAGAGGGGGCGGGCAGCCATGGGAGGTGGAGCTTGGGGAAGAAGACGATGCAACATGGGGGGGGTGGTTTTTTTTCTTTTAGGGTTTTGGGGTTGGGAAAAATGAAAAAATGAAAATTGGGGGTTGGGATTAGTTTGGGTTATGGGGCGGACTGGGTCGGGTCGACCCGGTGGGGGTTATTTGGTTTGGGCCTGGTTGATTTAAATTAGAAGGTGGCCCAATGCGATTTTCTTCTTCTTTTATTGCTTCTTTTATTTTTTCTTAAACTAAAACTAAATTCTAAAAATCCTAAATTATCATATAGAACTAAATTAATTTATAAAAGTGCAAATTAACTCTCAATAACAATTAACACATAATTAAATAGCAATTACGATAAAATCACACAATTTGGACATTAAATGCTAAAAATGCAACGTACATTATTTTTATGATTTTTTTGTTCTTGTAAGAAAAAACTTAATTGCTCCTAATTGTAGAATTAAATCCTAAATGCAAATGCGACATATTTTTGTATTTTTTTATTAATTTAACAAATAAACTTGCATGGACAAATACAAATAATTATTGAAAATGCCACGAAAATTCTCAAAAATTGCACACAAAAAAAAATTATTTTATTTTGAATTTTTTGGGAGTAATTCTCTCATAGGTCAAAAATCACGTGCTTACAGCTGCCCCTCTTTGTCCGAAAACACGAAGAGTTTTCGTGCAAAGATAAAGTGAGAGATTTTTGCCCATCCGAGTACTCCGTGTGAAGCATTTTTTTTGAAAAAGATTTAACTGAACCTTTGCTTCAAAGGTTTCCTACATATCCCTGGCTAAAAGGGAATCAGGTTAATGTAGTTCGGGAAGTTTTGGTAGCTGGGACTACCATAGGACTGCAATGTTATTGCTGTTGCATGTTGTTATTACTGCTTGCCGACCTCCTTATTACACCATGCTGAAAGAAAACAAGAAAGCTAGACTAAACTATAGTCTATGAATTACAAAATCTTATCTAGATCTTCAGTCGTGCTCTTGTGTCTCTTGTTGCTTTGATGTCTTGGTGACTCCTCGGGTATTTCTTTACTTCTGATTTGTCTTGTATTCTCCCTTGACTGCCGATCTCGAACTGCTTATGTCCTTCTCGGGAGCTTCGCATTATTTTTCCATTGAATCTTGAACTGCCTTCCTCTGCTGGGGATTTTTGTTGTTTCCCGCTGAGGATTTCAGTTGTATTCCTCTCTGCTGTTTCTTTAACTTCTGGCTCGACTTGTGGTCTTCCTTCTGATTTCCGGCGGGCTCCCAACTTCTTCAACTTAACATGTAAAAACTGAAATGTATTCCTCTGTTATATGGGCGGGCTCCCAACTTCTTCAACTTAAAATGTAAAGACTGAAATGTATTCCTCTGTTATATGGGCGGGCTCCCAACTTCAAAACTTGAAATATAAAGATTGAAATGTATTCCTCTGTTAGAGAAAATTCATCAAACTAAGATTTTGATCCTAGGAGAAGATTCATCCGACTAGGTTTTGATTTGTTACCTTAGGAGAAGATTCATCCGACTAAGATTGTGATCCTAGGAGAAAGTTCATCAGACCAGGACGTTTATCCTAAGAGAAAATTCATCAGACTAAGTTTTCTATCTTAGGAGAAAATTCATCAAACTAAGATTTTGATCCTAGGAGAAGATTCATCCGACTAGGTTTTGATTTGTTATCTTAGGAGAAGATTCATCCGACTAAGATTGTATCGGGAGGGAAATCCATTAGACTAGGACTTTTATCCTAGGAGGAAAATGTAAAGATCAAAGATTTGAGAAACTTACCTTTGTAATTTCTTCTTTTCTTTTCTTTTTCCCTTGCGTTGCTTTGTTCCTGTTTCAACTCTCAAGCAAAGAAAAATTTATCAGTTTTAAAATGGTGTCCGATTTGTGGCCTTGCTGGGGATGACTTCCTCCTTTAAAAGCTCGTGTTGTCTTCCCACGAGACTGCTGGGGATAATGATGTTGGTGAATTACTTACTTACCTGCTGGGGATAATACCACTGGGGAAGTCTCCTTTCTTCCCCTCCTAAATTTTTTTTTCTCTCAACACTACTGGGGATAAAAGTGTTATCATCTTGGGATAACGCTGCTGGGGAATTTTATTCCTTCAAATCGGTGCTTCACTCTTCTGGAAGCTGCTGGGGATGATAATGGCTTTTGCTTTTTCTAAACACCAGTTTCATCTCTTTGTTCTGTCCGCTGGGGATACAACTCCTTTCATTAAAACTCGTTATTTTCTTTCTTTCAACACTGCTGGGGATAACACTGGTTCAAAACCCACTTCCCTTAAGACTGGTATTATCTTTCTTCCTCCCCATGTGGATACCTGACTTCCAGAAAATTTTCAAAATGAAAAGAAAATTTTCTGCCCCAGTTTGATAATCTTCTTTATGGCATGCCTTTCCGCCATCAATGCCATTTCCTTTAAGATTCGACTGTGGTGGTTGGTTGTGATACTCCTACTGGGGATGGTTTTTCCCTTTCTCCTTCCCTGCTCTACATTCCATTACACTATCAAAACTTGCTGGGGATGATATTATTTGCTGGGGATGATATTCCTGCTGGTCTTAGAACGACTTGACCTACTTTGCGTCGTTCGGCTATCTTGAAACTTGGGCGATAACTTCCGACCTTATTGTCGATTCCTTATTCACCAACCTCTCAACGTTGTTTTCCATCTGACCATGTATCTTTTCCATGACAGCTGATTCCCCTTAAGGATTTTGCAATGTTTTGCTGATAAACCACTTTCTTTGTTTATTCGTGTCACTGAAAACAACCTTTTCTGCTGGGGATATCCCTCTTCTTTTGTGGCATAGCTCGGAAACTGGCATTTCCCGACCTTTTAGTCTCATATGAATTTCCCAAATCATGCCCATTGCTCTCCGCGTTGTTCTTTCTTGATTTGTCCACGAGCCTTGGCCTTGAGGTCTATAACCTTTGATTTTGGCGAGGATATCCCTCTTGACACTCGTCCATCCTTTTGTCAATTCCCTCTTGCTGAGGATATCTTTCTTGACACTGGCCTCGTGCTTGTTCTTTTCTGACTATACCACTTGGATGTACTAGTCAGATCTCGTCTTGTATAATTGGAAAGCTGATGGCAGATTTTGAAGTCATTTCTCACTTGTTCTGACCAAACAGACTCTACTGGGGAATTTTTCTATGAAAGGAGAAAGATAAAAAGGAACAGAATAAAAGACAAAGGAAAGAGATGACTCTCTAATGAGGAAACTATAAAATAAAAACCTATCAAATGCGGATACCAACTCTAATGGTCATGACATGCACATATGGCCTATCCTCCGTCGTTAATCGCCTTTCACAACTTTCGTCTGGTGAGTTCCATCTGATTCTCAATCTTTATTCGACTTGTAGTGCCCGAAGGGTTTTCACTGTCAAGCCTCTCTCATTTTGGTTTTTTTCTCTCAGCTTTCATCGCCTTATGGTGCCCGTGAAGATTTTTACCGATAAGACTCTCTCATTTGTATCACTTTCCTGATGGGGATTGGGGTGTTACCGCTAGACTCTCTCATATTTCTTTTCTGCTGGGATCAGAGTCTTTTCTGCTGGAGATTAGAGTGTTCACCGGTAAGACTCTCTTATTTGTCTAACTTGGCATTTTTTGAAGATTGATCAAAAGGTCTTTCTTTGGATTGTAATGTAGGATTTTGGATAGGCTAAAAAAAAGGGTTTTAAAAGGTTCAAAACAAATCAATTTGGGTTCAAAATTTACAACCTTCGGAACCAGATTTCTTTACATCAAATACAACTTCTGCCCCAGTTTCTGCATGGGGATTTTTGATTTTTTGTTACACTATGCACACTATGACCGAGCCGTGAGGCGCCTACGTATCCTTCTTTGAGGAATCAGGTCAAACGTAGTTCCCATTCCTTTTTTTTTCTCTTATTTAATATTTTCTTTTCTTTTCTTTCTTTTTCTCATTTCTCATTTCTCCTTTCTCTTTCTCTTTTGTTGTTTTGTCGTTTTGTAGTTTTTTTTTTCTTCTTTTTCTTTTCTTTATCTTCCATGCTTGTGTTTTCTAGTCGTTGCTACTGATTCCGATTGAGGGGTACGAAAGAAAACCAATAAGGCTCAAAAGGGTTAACGAAGGATAAAGTGTTTAGATAGCAGAATAAAATACCTTCGTCATTCCAATCTTCAAAACATGCCAAGCACAAACAACACAATTAAACATTCGCCACATCTTCTGATTGTGCCGGACTTGATAATCATATCCACACGTTCGCCTTTTCATTTGTCATTTTTAAAAGCACCGTTGGGCAATACTCTCACTTGCTTTTATGGTTTTTCTTTATGTTTTGCTTGCCCCAGTTTCATGTGGCTCGGGCTTCAAAGAATCTCAAGCTGTTCCTATTTCCCTTAAGTGTCCCGATCATCCCCCAATGGCTTTATAATTAACTCTTAAGATTAGGCCCAAACTTTGCGTGCATGTTATGTCACTAAAATTGGCGTTTGAACAAGGACAAAATAAAAAGATAAAAAGAACTAAACAAAGAAGATGACTGGAGGTAACAAAAGACCGGAATTTGCATTAGACAAGCGGTGAAACGGTTCGTATAACAAAACAAACAAAACAACTGGGGTACAACCTGGGAACAAACCTAAAACGAACCTAGACAACACTAAACGAGTTACTACGAAAAATAAACTAGGCAAAATAAAAGGATAGAAAGGTTTGAATCATAAGACAATATCCGGATTACAACCCTGAAAATAACCCGGACAACAGAAATGACAACAAAATAAACCACCAAGACTCCTCTCCAGCTAGCCAAGAGATGAAGTGTC
The DNA here is from genome assembly GCF_000393655.2 of Nicotiana sylvestris. NCBI lineage: Eukaryota > Viridiplantae > Streptophyta > Magnoliopsida > Solanales > Solanaceae > Nicotiana > Nicotiana sylvestris. Next base: position 118,143,049 of record NC_091065.1, read on the forward strand.
TTTCCAATTACCAAGCACGACATCTTAACCACTGGGTTCCCATCAATATTGCCAAAACCATTAACAACTTCAATATCATTAACTTCAGTCAGCAAGCTCCCGAGAGGATTCTCAAACTCCATGCCACCAGGCATCTTCCCCACAAAGTGTTCATCATGATGTGCAGGTAAAGGATTCTGCGCGATATTCTGGGTGTCACTATCTTGGATCACAATCAGATTTTCCTAGATCATCCTTTCTATTTCTCTTTTCAAATCCCGACAGCTTTCAACATTGTGCCCCTGAGCATTGGAATGGTATTCACACTTTTTAGAAGGGTCAAAGCTTCTTGCATGGGGGTCCACATGATTTGGAGGAATAGGTGCAATCATGTCATGATACTTTAACTTCTCAAACAAGCTTGCATAGGACTCTCCTATTGGCGTAAAATTATCTTTCAACCTTCGTTCCCTTTCATACCTCTGGCTTAGATGTGGGTTATAAGGCAGCTGAAAATTTTGTGGAGGCTTCTGGAGATTTTGTGATGCTCGTGCTCGCTTTCTGGGGTGTTTTGGTGGCTGGGCAATATACTGAGGTGGAACAACAGAGTGTTGTGGGTTCTTAGGGGGATAATACTGCTCAGGAGATTCATGGAAAACTTGAGGAGGCTGCTCATACCTTCGAGATATTCTCCTGGGACCTCTTCTCGACCCTGATGTCATCATGATTTCTTCAATCTTCTTATTTATGTTGCTAAAATTATCAGACTCAACCCGAACAGCGTGAGTTGCGACTTTAAAAACTGCTTGACTTATAATTTTGCCTGTCTTAAGGCCATTCTCTATCATTTCTCCCATTTTGATTGCTTCCGAGAAGGATTTGCCAACTGCGGACATCATGTTTTGAAAGTAATCTGGCTCTTGCGCTTGAAGGAAGACATTTATTAGCTCGTGGTCATCCATGGGTGGCTTAACTCGAGCTGCTTGCTCTCTCCATTTAATGGCATATTCCCTGAAACTTTCACTTGGTTTCTTCTTCAGGTTTGAAAGGGAAATACGGTCTGGGGCAATGTCAAGGCTGTATTGGAACTGTTTGACAAAGGCCTGTGCCATGTCATCCCAGACATACTAGCGAGACGTGTCTTGATCCATAAACCATTCGGAGGCTACTCCTGTAAGGCTTTTCACAAAATAAGCCATCAACAATTCTTCATTTCTTCCCGCACCTCTCAGTTGATTGCAATACCTTTTCAGGTGGGCTATGGGATCTCTATGTCCATCGTACTTTTCAAATTTGGGAGTCTTGAAACCATGTGGCAAGTGGACATCGGGGAACATACATAGATCTTTGAAGGCAACACTCTTTTGACCTGACAACCCTTGCCTGTTTTTCAACCATTGTTCTAAGCTTTTCACTCTTTGGGTCATTTCTTCCTGTACCATCTTTCGGGCAGGCTCTTCAATCTTTGCAGGAAGATCAAACGAGTACGAGTGGTACTCAGGAGAGTGGTACTGCTCTTGTTGTGTCGCAAATTGTGACTCATGACGAGGCTGTCCTTGACCACTGGCCCATGCTTGACACACTTCGGTCATTTGCTGTTTCAATATTCTATTTTTCTCCGGCACAGTAGACTCTTGTTGAACCCTCTGACCCTGAGTCTCTTGAGCACTTGTAACAACTTCGATGTCAGTTATCATTTTCCTTGGATCTTGTGTTTGTATCTTACCACAAACCGACCACCTCAACTTTTTCATAATTCAAAACAAAACATGTTAGAATGGACTCAGTCGGTCCTTATTACTATCAATATTTTTTTCATTTCTGCATTTTTTCTTTCACTTCTTTTTAATGGTGATCGAACCTGATGTGAGTTGCCTACGTATCATGTGGGAACATGAATCAGATCTTGCGTAGTTCTTCCACATAAAAGGTAAACAACAATAAAATATTTTTGGAATTACTTAAAGACGAACAACAGACTCGAAAGTCAAACGGCCCACATACTCTAATCAAAAGAAATGCAAACTCGAGAAAAATAAAATGACAGATTCCTTCCCCTATATGCCGATTTTAACCAAACGACTGTTTTTGCAAACGTGGCCCCTTCCCAATTTCACATGAATTTTGAGGTCGGGAAGATTATTTTATGACACTTCACAAACTTGTCCGTTCTTTTACGAAAATAACCTTTTGACAACTGAAAGATACTCTAAGGCTATCTCGGCAAGAACAGTTTAAGACACCGCCGAAGCTGGCTCGGCTTAAAAAAAAAAGAAATCTAAACGGTATTCTTGACCACTGACTCTTTTTCTTATTATTTTCAAATTAAAATAAAAGACCGGGTTTTGCCAACGCAGCCTTTCGGCGCCTCGGGGATGAAGATTTTAAAGCTGCATTAGCTAACCGACCAAAATCCTAAAAACATGATCAAAGGTGGCCGTTTATGCAAAGTCAGCCTTCCGGCATTCTTTTTGGGAATATTCGGCTATTTCTGACAAAAACAGCATCACCCAACTCTATGACGAAAAATTAAAATTTTTGACATTTTTTTTGGCTATTTTTGCAAAAGGGGAGGTTGGACCCGATGAGGGCTGCCTACGTATCTCACATCCTGTGAGAATCAAACCGGCGTAGTTCGGGCAGATCGGGAATAAAGGAAATAAACTAACTTTTTTTTCCGAATAAAATACTTACAAAGAAGAAAGAAAATATTTTTGGATTTCGATTTGTTTGTTTTTTTTAAAAGAAAGACGTCTAAAGAAATATTTTTTTGAATTTTAACTTCTTTTTCTTTTTTTCTTTTTTTTTTGGAAATTTCGAAAGAAAAACTTCTAAAGAAGAAAGGAAACATTTTTGGACTATTACTCTGAATTTATGAAAGAAATACTACAAAAGAAAAGAAAAAAAAATATTTTTGAATCTTGAATTTTCTTTTGAATTTTTAAACAAATATTTTTGGATTTTGAGAGAGATTAAAAGGAAATATTTTTGTATTATTTTTTTTAAAATTGAGGTCTAAAAGAAAGACTTTCTAAAGAAGCGAGTAATGAAATTTTTTTTTGGATTTTTTGAATATGGTGGGCCGGAACCGAAGAGGTTTGCCTACGTATCTCACATCCGGTGAGAATCAGACCCGCGTAGTTCGGGCAACATAAACTAAACTTGTAAACAAGACTCCTTTCTTTTGTTTTTCAAATAAATCAAACTAAAAAAGACAATTTTTTTTCATTTTTCAAAATTTCGGCAGGGTTTTGACACTACTTGGACATTGGTTTTATTTTTCTAAAAATAAGTAGTTATCTCCCTACACTGCTATTTTTTTTTATTCTTTTTTTTCCACAATTTTTCAAAAATTTCCGATTTCAGAAGCCGGTCAGCATGCAGATCTGAAGCAAATAAATGTGCAAAACAAACAGGATGCAGCAGGATGGTCTTTTTTCATTTCAGGTTGCTTGTCCTAGACGGACCCAACCCCTGTGTTGAGTCCCCTAAGTCAAATGCAACATGATGCAAATAAACGTTCCTACTAGGGATCCGGCATGAAGTCAAGTTATTCTAGGTTCAACCTGGGTATATGTTCTAGACAGTGTACCCGAGCGGACAACTCGAGTTGAGGAAGAAGCTCCTTTCCTGGAACCAAAAGGCCTGCCGGCTTAGAAACTTTCCGAGCCTCTTTTATTTCAGGGTATGACACTAACAGAATATGGAGTCTCAACCAGTAAGCACATCCCCGGAGGTGAGAAGAGAAGGTTTCGGCATAGTTTATATGTACAGTTCTAATAATATCAAAGCGGTAAAAAAGCAGCATTTAGCACATTAGGCCCAAACATGTAAAAATTAGATAAAACCAAATATAACAATTTATCTAAGCTCGAATTTCTAACCCTGAACCAGTGGTTCTGGGTTATCGTCCCCAGTAGAGTCGCCAGAGCTGTCACACCTCCTTTTTCGCTCGCGCCGCCTCAAAGGGGCGCGGAAGGGAGTTTTTCCAATCAAGGGACAATCGAAATAGGATTTATTATTTAAGGATCAGAGTCGCCACTTGGGATATTTATGGTGTCCCAAGTCACCGGTTTTAATCCCGAATCGAGGAAAAGAATGACTTTGTATTACAGTCCGCAAACCAGAAATCCGGATAAGGAATTCTGTAACCCGGGAGAAGGTGTTAGGCATTCCCGAGTTCCGTGGTTCTAGCACGGTCGCTCAACTGTCATATTTGGCTTATTTATCTGATTTTTTTATTCATATTAAACCTATGTGCAAATTTAAACTTTTTACCGCTTTTATTATTGTTATTTTTCAACGAGAATTGCAACGTCGTGAAAACACTTCTCGAACCACGTCACATCAATACCCGTGGTTAGAGACACATTTCGACTTTGTTGAGATTTGGATTTGGGTCACATAAATGTGCACCCGGGTTTAAGAAGGTAATGTCACTTAAAGTACGCGCCTAAAGAGACTAAAGCATGGTTATTTTGGGAAAAGGCCGTGAAGTTCTCTAAGCGACCGATCCCGAGTTCTAAGTAATTAATACATATGTGTGTGAGGGCCCCGCAATCTGTGCGTTTTGCTAGGCGAGGCTCATCTCATTTATTTTAAAAAGACAATCCTAAAGTGACGACATTTTCTATTAAATTTGTCTCTAAAAAATGAAAGAGAAAAGGTCCTAATTTATTTACATGCTTACGAGTTGTTATAGTCGAGTTCCGAACGCAATTTGTTAAATCAGAATTTAAACACAATATGGATAACCCGTTGACCAACGGGGCCCAGGCCCAACGTGTATGGTACAAAACTGGACCTGGGCCATCTCATTCACATGTTACTACCTAATTACATTATACTAGGCATGCTCACAGTTTGTCAAATTAAAAAAACTTGGCAATCTAATTTTAATCTTAAACCATTTACATGCTGAAATTAACCAATAGTATCTAGCTAAACAATATTCCTACAAGTTCCGAAACAGGCTATTCGTTTAATGAGCTAACTGTTGAATGTTTAAGAATAGTCTAAATCAGCTAACATATTTTTTGAGACATGATAATCATCAAACAATAACGAACTAACTGAACAGAGCTACTACACCATTTATTTATTTTTTAGCAATACATAGACAATTCGTCCACTAAGCTACTGTCAGATGTTCCATTATATATATTAAACAACTACATGATTCTGATTAGAGGAAGCTAAATAATGTATATATACAACTAAAATTCAGAATATAACTAAGATAAATTCAGAACTTCAACTCTTCATTTCATATTCATGCTTCATGTTTCAGCTTACAGTAACCAGCGTGTCAATTGTGTACCTGATATTGGAAGTAAAAGAAGAGGAAGATCAGCAGAAATGCAGTAGCACAGCAACACCCCGCAACCAGTAACAACCAGTTACGAGAAACCAGTGACAGATTTTAAAATCAAGCAAAAATCCAGCAATAACCAGTGACGTAGTAGCAAATAACCAACCAAACTCAAGGAACAAACCAAATGAAAATCCAGAAACACCAACAACAATCAACAGGCAGAAACAAAGTGAATCTTTTTTAGATTTGAAAGACCAGTTAATGTTTAACCCTTAAATTCTGACCCCTCTGTATATCCAATGTATGCAGATTGTATATCGGGTGTATACTACTCTATCTTTAGATTTCCCGAATGTTTTTTCTGTTCCGAAAAATCCTCAAATCTATCTTAATATTCAGAAAATTCTTTTAATTCTCCCTTCATATTCAGAAAAATTCTCTCCTAATATTCAGCCAAAAACCCTTGTTTAACTTGTGTCCAGCTCCTCTCCCTTTATAGCCAAACTTTGAAGCACTTAAATTAAATCCCACCATCTTCTACCCATCCCCCTTTTGAATCCCACTACCTAATGTTTTATCCTCCACTATATTAAATAATGTATTAATTCCCACTAACACATATCTTTTCCTTATTTAATTCCCTTATTGCCCCACTACCGCATGCTTTGTCCCCACTATATTAAACAATGTATTAATTCCCCACCATTATGTCTTGTCCCCCACTACGTATTATTTTATGCATTATTTTAATATATTAGCGCTTAGTGGACAGAACACTCAAATTAAATAATTGTTCAAATTTTCAATTCCAAAAATACCCCTCTGAAATTACTGAAATTACCATTCTACCCCTGAAAATATTACAATTTACCATTCTACCCCCATCAGCTATAACCAATTCACCTAATCAATTAACCAAAATACAACAGCTATAACCAATTCCTAATCAAATTTCATCAACAAATTTAAGCTAGAAAATCAGATTATGTCAAATATCATCAAAACAAAGACTAAGGATTCAGGGAACCAAACCATATGATGAACAATAAAGAAAACTTGAAATCATTTTGACTGAACAACATTTTTAACAACAAACATACTTTCAAATTCAATAACAGTAACAAATTGAACATAACAAACAAGTAGATTCAAATCACTAAACTCAAAAATCCATTGAACTTCAAATTAAATCTATCAACATTATAACCAACACACTTCTATATTAAACTAAACAAGAACAAATGAATAAAAACAAACTAAAGAAATAATCAAGAAATGAATCAAACATATACTGATTTCAGATCCGAGAATATCAAACAAAATACGGACATAAATGAAACTTAAACTAACTAATCGGAAATGAACAACGACGAACTCGAACGAAAACGGAAAACTCGAACCAAGACTGCCAACGACCTCGACGTGAGTTGAAGCTGCTGCTGGTAGACGACCTCGATTATGGTTAACGACGAGTTGCAGCTGAGTTTCTAGGGGTGGTCGTTTGACGATGAAACTGGACGAAAATGGTGTTTGCGAGGCTGTGCGATGGGCTGAAGAAGGAAGCAACTGCGTTTGGTGTTATGGTTGTTTGGACGTGAGGCTGTGTGTGTGTGTGTGTGTTGAGGTGAAGCAGCAGCAGTGGCTGCTGGACATGGAGCTGATGGTGGTCGTTCATGGTTGAGCTGGGGACGAAGAAGAAGAAGAAGGAGCAACAACCATGGGGAGTTGGTCGTCGATGGCTGTTCGTGGTTGGTCGACGAGGCAGCTACTGGTGGACGATGGAGGCGACGTTCATGGATGAAGCTGCTGCTGGTGGACGGAGGGGGTCGTTGGTGGCGATAGACTGGTTCGTTTGGTTGAGGGTTGGAGTGGCTGGACGATGGTTGTTTGGTCGTGAGCTAGGCCGGTCGACGACGAGGGGGGTGTTTTGCTGGGTATTGAAGACGAAGGGAGAGGGGGCGGGCAACCATGGGAGGTGGAGCTTGGGGAAGAAGACGATGCAACATGGAGGGGGCGGGTGATTTTTTTTCTTTTAGGGTTTTGGGATTGGGAAAAAATGAAAAAATGAAAATGAGGGGTTGGGATTAGTTTGGGTTATGGGGCGGACTGGGTCGGGTCGACCCAGTGGGGGTTATTTGGTTTGGGCCTGGTTGATTTAAATTAGAAGGTGGCCCAATCCGATTTCTTCTTCTTTTATTGCTTCTTTTTTCTTCTTTTATTTTTTCTTAAACTAAAACTAAATTCTAAAAATCCTAAATTATCATATAGAACTAAATTAATTTATAAAAGTGCAAATTAACTCTCAATAACAATTAACACATAATTAAATAGCAATTACGATAAAATCACACAATTTGGACATTAAATGCTAAAAATGCAACGTACATTATTTTTATGATTTTTTTGTTCTTGTAAGAAAAAACTTAATTGCTCCTAATTGTAGAATTAAATCCTAAATGCAAATGCGACATATTTTTGTATTTTTTTTTATTAATTTAACAAATAAACATGCATGGACAAATACAAATAATTATTGAAATGCCACGAAAATTCTCAAAAATTGCACACAAAGAAAAATTATTTTATTTTGAATTTTTTGGGAGTAATTCTCTCATAGGGCAATAATCACGTGCTTACAAGGCTCACGTGCCAAGATTCCGAAAATTTTCAAAGATAAACTTTACCTATAACCCCACGAACTCAAATATATTATTTATTCCTAATTCCATGTCCAATTTCGTGGTCAAAATTCAAAATACCAAATTTCTAGGTTTTCTACCAAAGCCCCAAATTTCTACTAATTTTTCATGCTTGAATCCATATAAAAATCATGTATTTAACTTATAATGGATGGGAATAGCTTACCTTGGCATAGACGATGAAAACCCCCCACTTGAAGCTCTCCAAAAATCGCCCAACCAAGAGAGAATGGAAGAAAATGGGTTAAATCCCCGTTCTTAAAGAACCCTTATGCCCAACGACTTCTCGCACCTATGGTCACTTGACCGCTTCTGTGGTTCCGCAGGTGCGGCAAATATTCCACTTCTGCGGGGATGCCCCCAACTGCATGCTTCCGCTTCTGCGCCTTCCCTTCTGCAGGTGCAGTCTCGCTTCTGCGGCGAGATGACCGCATCTGTGGTCTCAGCAATCCCCACATAAAAATCGCATCTGTGCCCCTCTTGGCCACTTCTGTGGCTCCGCACCTGCGGCCCAAACCTCGTAGGTGCGGTTACACCAGAAGTCAGCTGTTTCAGCCCTTTTCCAAGTTCAAACTCGATCTATTTACCATATGGAATCCACCCGAGGCCCTTAGTACCTCAACCAATTATACCAACACGTCCTAAAACACATTACGAACTTAGTCGAGCCTTCAAATCACATCAAACAACATCGAAATAATGAAGCGCAACTAAATCGAGCTTAATGAACTTTAGAACTTCAAACTTCTATATTCGATGCCGAAACCTATCAAATCACATCTGATTGGCCTCAAATTTTGCACACAAGTCATATTCGACATTACGTACCTACTCCAACTTTACGAATAGGAATCCGATCCCGGTATCAAAAAGTCCACTCCCGGTCAAACTTCTCAAAAACCTTCAAATTTCTAACTTTCGCCAATTGACCCCAAAATGAACTACGAACCTCCAAATCCACTTCCGGACGCGCTCCCAATACCAGAATCACCATGCGGAGCTATTCTCAGACTCAAATCCCAAACGGATCTCGATAACATTGAAATACACTTCAACCCAAATCTATGAAATTCTTCCAAAAATGCTAACTTTCACAATAGGCACCGAAACGCTCCCGAGTAATCCAAAACCCGATTCGGGCATACGCCCAAGTTCAAAATCATCATACGAACTTTTTGGAACCTTCAAATACCGATTCTGAGGTCATTTACTCAAAATATCAAGCCTTAGTCAATTCTTCCAACTTAAAGCTTCAAAAATGAGAATTTTCTTTCCAAATAAACTCTGAACTTCCAAAATTCCAATTCCACCATGTGTACGAGTCATAATACTTGAAGTGAAGCTACTCATGGCCTCAAACTACTGAACGGCATGCTAGGGCTCAAAACGACCAGTCGAGTCGTTACATTCTCTCCTACTTAAACATACGTTCGTCCTCGAACGTGCTAAGAATTGCGCTGAAGTTGTCTGAAATCACTATTTAACACCTCGTGCACCTACCCGTGCTACCACAACTCAGTTGAGCACATTTGCTCGAGCAAATATAAGGATTCCTCTTTTGATTAGTAAAATTAGCCTTAGAGCCCAATTTCAACATCTAGAATTCTCTACCATACCTGTTTTCCATCATACGAACACCACATCAATCACTACCGATGCACCAATACATGATTGCATACCTTTGCTGAATTTACACTATGCACTGCATAACTCACATGACCATAATGACATCCTCTGATAACAATAGCCGAAATTTCACGAATTCGATGCTTACAACACACCTCATGACTCATAAAAGTCCTGTTCCACTCTTGCAATACTGCCACGATGGAAAAAATGTGTAGAAATTCATAACCAACTGCCGAGTCAACAAATCATTGAGTCTATTCTCCTGACAAGAACCATTACTTCATTCTGAACCACGCAATGGTAATTGCTCTTTAATATACTTTATATAAATTTGATCGGACTGATCCCAGGTCCAAGAATCTTGTCTTACCCAGCATAAGTTGCCCAGCCAGTAAGCCACCTCAGAAACTGCCAAAAATCTCGTATGATGCCACAATGTGCCGACAAGCTACAAACTTGAATATGATACATAAGGAAAACGAACTCTAGAAAGAACTACTCAACCCACGTAACTAATTTAAACCACCGAAAAGATGTTATGAACCTTCCTAAAAAAATGAGAAGCAAACACATAATAATAGACATAGGGGGAACTATACTCAACATCAAAGTGTTACGGCGTGCAACCTGATCCGCACATAATACCATTGCTGCGTGCAACCCGATCCAACCATGATACTCGTAGCACCGTGCCACCCGATCCAAACAATATACCTGTGGCGGCGTGCTACCCTATCCACATATGATAATCTATAAAGGAATTACTTACCGAGCTAAAATGCTCATACCTGTGAAATACCCGAATACCAACCACAAGCATACAAAGTGCATAATACAATTCTTGGGGAGACCGATAGTGCCATATGCTACAAAACTTAAGCACGACTAAGGTGCGATATATGGTCTGCATCTCAAGAGCCATCCTGCTCACATAACACCATCGCTACGCGGAACCTCAACACATATGCAATTAATCAAGCCGTTTCACAACCCACACGACACAATATAGTATTACATGAAATAGCCAACGACGAAATAACATCCAATATCCGAACACTCCCCATAAGGAGCGCTATGCTGAAATAAATGCATCCGGCCTAATATAGAGACCACATTCATATTTACATCCATCCACGGACCTCAAGCCAATTTTGATCATACAACACTGGGCTAATAACCTTTCAAGGATCCATAATAACCCTTTTCCCATGACACACAAGAACAGTCATCAAATCCAGAATAAACTTCCACAGTCCATAACCAAACGAACCAAGCACCCTTCAGGCATAAATCCTCACATTAATGACAATACCACCATCCCCATACTTGGTTTGAACCTTCAATCAATCAAGTGACTACATGTCACACTTATATAATCTTCCCGTAGGACACGCTCCCACGGCCTTCCGCACCAGGTAACAAGTCTGTACATCCATACCACCCGCCACACTAACGCTGAAAAGGAATCAAGAATCCACAATCGGTACGCAAATCCTCTTACACAGGATACCGATCTCAAGTGACATTAAAGACAATACCAGCTTACTCTAACCATCTGAATCCTTTCTTGCTCATCCGAGCTTGTGATATTCTTGTTGACACCAACCGCAACCTCGATCCTCAACTTCCAAATCCCATACTACTCACTGCACTTAATTATGCCAACGCACAAGAGTACAAATTTTTTGTCATAACTCCTGAACCACTAATAGGGTACGCACACTTCATCATATAGAAATCTTTCACTTAACTCATTTCAGTAGAACCATTGCAACACGTGACTGAATTCCCATACCCGTAAAAAATACAAACCTCGAGTAGTGGTATAAACCACCATAATCCTTCCAGGATCCATCTATACATAACATGCCATAATACTCGAATGCCTCCAAAATCAATTTCGGTGGCCGTCAAGCCTCGCACGTACCGCCACAAATCACATGTATAGCTTAACGCGCTGAAGGGACTGATCATTTCCACCATCATGCCAATTCAACCATTTGCTAACTTATCCGACTTCTTCTAATTTACTATGGATTTTCCTTAGGAATAGTAATAGCCCCATTCGAAACATGAAAAACCCAAATTCGCATTCATCCTGAGTGACCTTATTTCACGAGACCACGTTGTCTCAAAACCCACGAATCATCTCATACCCTCCTCGTGCACACATTTGCATCTTCAACTGGTACACCCATTTTGATAACTCCTCTATGAATCCGAAGTTATTTTCTCCCATTCTTCTCATGTACACCGCAGATCGAAGATAACATAGAACACTCTACACCCCTTTTCATAGTCCATTGCAAAAGCTCGATGCTTAACCATACTACAAACTCGAAGTCCTTAGGCACCACACTTTAACTTTTGAATCCACTAGGACCGTTGTTGAGAGTCACCCACTCTGACTTGGTCCCGAATATAATCAATTCCAAGGCTTTTCTAGCACATGAACACCCTTTCGAAAAAATGCCCAGCTGAATCACCTTTCTTGTAAATCACCTCTACACGAAGCATAAATCCTGAGTCTTCCCAAAGCCTGAACATAAATGGATAAGGCCAATTATACCACACATTCCTCAAGTCCTTTGCTCAAATCACCACTGATATTTCCTTTCCTTAGTTGTAATAACCCACTAATATGCCGATAACCACAAATCTCACAAGTAGACAATCATGCAATCCAATGATAGGCGGTGGAACTCTCCTACTTAGCTTGTAGCCACTTATTACATAACTCTGGAACCCACCAAGATTCCTTATCCCCTATTGACATGATCTCGCATAGTTAAACTACTAAATTCCTCGAAATCCTTCTGTTGGCATTTCATGATCACTCTGAATCACTAATCACATTCACATATTCGACCTCTTACCGGATAACCAGTAGATTTCTTCGCAGAAGCTTCGACAACTATGTGACTACTGACCTGCTCATAGGAGATAACCCACCTGTGGAAATTATATGCCAACATCTTCCAACGTCGTTGCATTGGGTACAATTACTACAAAATCAGTAACTCATCTTGAGCCCTTGCTCATTCACCAGCTGTACAAGTCCGTTCACTCCTTATGGACATTGACTAAAGGCGCGACAATACATTCTAATCCAAAGTCATGTTGTATCCTTCTTCTTATCAAACAACTCCTTTCTGTCGCATCTAACCTTCCTCCGCATAGCAGCAAATATTCCAAATTAAGCCCGTAGACCTAGTCACTATCCACCATGAATCCTAAATCACTCTAAACTTTTCACAAGGCGTGTAGTCATCCTACCACAGAACCCCTATGCTACTCTGCCACTCTCCCACTTTGGTCAAACTAACTCGTTTAAGCAATTATTTGACTCCTATTTCTCATTCTTGGCCTTCGAGAAGTTTATCCATTGTAACATACCTCCCACATGTCCTTCCTCATCCTTTGCTTCCCAGTTGCTGGCTTAAGTTAAAATCCATCTCTGTAGCATCTGAACCAATAGATCATTACCAACTTTAAACCCCTTCGAAGATTATCTTTTTTGAGCTATCAATACTAGGAACTCCGATTCAATCCTGAACCATCGCACACCACAATCTCTGATAGCCGCTTCTCCGACACTATTTCACACTTCCTTGCCCCGAGGGAGATTTGACAAAGACCATAGCACCGATGAACTTAACACATTAAATCAAGGGCGACGATACCACATCACCGATGAAAATTCTACCATGCTCGAAAAATACCAAGTCTTGTTACTCCATCAACCCAAACCTGAACATTCATAGTTCGATTGTCTTTCCTCTACCGGAAATAAAATATTGAATCTCTAAATCATACACCGAGAAAACCTCCTTGCAAGTTATTCAGTGCTTCGGCGCATAGGCAAGCACCCTACCATTATACCAATATCGTGCGATAGCAACGCACGAATCGTCATAACAATCAATGCCAAATCTCAAAGCCTTAGGTAATACTGATATTGAGCTAAAACGACAGAACGACCTTCCGCAATGTGATGCCAATAGCCCAATCAATTACGCAGGGAGAAACATCCCGTAGCATATCTATTACAATTCCTCAATTCCCAATTTATAACAAACGCTTCACGTCGCATAAGATTGAATAGGAAAGAAATGAAGGCATAAGCCTCAAAGGAATCAAATCGCACGATGAGTAATCAAGAAGGGAAGTGCTCCTAACAGCTCTGTAGCCTCTCAAAGATAAGTACTTACATCTCCATACCAATCTGCAAGACTCTACTAGACTCGCTCATAACCCGTGAGACCTAAGTGACCCTAGTGCTCTGAAACCATATTCCCACGACCTAAGATCCATTAAAGGCCGTGATGGCCCCGGACACCGCTATCAGGCAAGCCAACAATAATTTAATTAATTTGGTTCTCTTTTTAGTATTTTTAAAATCATAGTTTGCCTTCAATTACATAGTAGGAGATGGAAATTTCAGAGTAAATAATAATGTTCTCAACAATCTCAATACTGAATAACCCATAATCATCCCAGAATCCGGTGTCACAAGTGCATGGGCATCAACTACGAAAAATAAAATAAAATAAAATACATCATCTGTCCGGAATACAACATTGGATAAGAGAGAAAAACATAATATGCAGGTGTAGTATTATCTGAAGGAGACTCTGCTGGCTGCGGATCATAACATAAGATGCAGGTGTAGTATGAGTACGAAAAACAACACATACCCCAGTATAACCTCGAAGAAGTAGTGACGAGGGGTTGACTCCGACACTTACTATGAGATATAAATAAAATGCCAATGATATAATTTAAACTTGGATTATATAAAACGGATGTAAGCTCAATATTTTTAATTAAGCAAGCAATTCTTTTATAATTAATAAATCTTCACATTTATTTCTCATCATTTAACAATTTATTTCAGGCCAAAGAGGCAATACCATTTATTATAAATTCCAAGCAATCAATTCAATCATGCGCAAATCATGCCAAAGTCGTACGACCCGATCCAACATATAAATATAAACTGTGCACTGTCGAGGGTCGAACAGAACAAACCATAGATGCATCTATTAACCTGTTGGGATGAATGGCCCGCTCCCATGAGAGTAGTAAAAATTTACCCCGCTCGCGGAATATAATTGCGACACGGTTACACATGTATTTCTTAAGTTATTATAATATTCCTCAATTCTTTTCGAAAATATGAAGTTCAAATGAAAACCTTTATAATCTTAAATTCCTCAATTACAATTCTTTTCAAGAGAATTATTACACACACTCAATCTTGTTTCTTCTCCAGACAAACAATAGCCATAAATCAAATAGCAATATTAAGAAGGCATGATGTAAACCTAACACTATGCAGACATAGGTATAGCTAGTAGATACATACAGACTCTCGTCACCTCGTGTGTACGTAACCCTCACAATTAGAAGCACATATTAATTTAGTTCACCTATGTGGTTAATTCCCTCTTACAAGGTTAGAAAGGAGACTTACATTACTCCGGAGTTCCATAGCCGGTTCCTAAGTCTTTCAAACAACTCAAATCGATGCCCAAAGCTCCAAAACTAGACAATAAACGAGCAAATTCCATAAATATATACTCTAATACTCATTAAAATCCTATTTACAACAATTTCCATCTCCGTTCAAAAAGTTGATAAAAATCACCCTCGGACCCACGTGCGTAGATTCCAAAAAATTTCGAAGATAAACTTTATCATAACCCCACGAACTCAAATATATAATTTATTCCCAATTCTATGTCCAATTTCGTGGTCAAAATTCAAAATAACAAATTTCTAGGTTTTCTTCCAAAGCCGCAAATTTCTACTAATATTTCATGCTTGAATCCATAAACAAATCATATATTTACTTTACATTGTATGTGAATAGCTTACCTTGGCATAGATGATGAAAACCCCCACTTGAAGCTCTCCAAAAATTGCCCAACCAAGAGAGAATGGAAGAAAATGGGTCAAATCCCCGTTCTTAAAGAGCCTTCTGCCCAGCGACGTCTCGCACCTGTGGTCACTTGACATCTTCTGTGGTTCTGCAGGTGCGGCAAATATTCTGCTTCTGCAGGGATGCCCCAGCTGTCCGCTTCCGCTTTTGTGCCTTCCCTACCGCAGGTGCGGTGTAACTACCTGACCGGTCGTTTTGAGCTTTTGTATTACGCTCGCTAGTTCTTGGGCATGACTAGCCCCGTGTGATGTATTATGATATGTAATTCATCGGTTTTGGTTTTCAGGGTAATCGAAACGGATTTGGAAGAACAGTTCTCAGTTTGAAGCTTAAAATATGAAAGGTTTGACCAAGTTTTGACTTGTTAGCATATGATTTCAGATTGGAATTTTTATGATTTAGTTAGCTCCATTAGGTGATTTGGGACTTAGGAGCGTGATCGGAATGTAATTTGGAGGTCAGTGGAAGGTTTAGGCTTTAATTGGCGAAATTGAAATTTTGGCTTTTTCCGGTTGATAGGTGAGATTTTGATATAGGTCTGTTGTGTCATTTGTGACGTGTGTGCAAAATTTTAGGTCATTCGGACGAGGTTTGATAGACTTTTTGATCGAAAGCGGAAAGTTTTTGGAATTCTTAGGCTTGAATCCGATGTAATTTTGGTGTTTTGATGTTGTTTTGAGCGTTCCGAAGGTTGGAACAAGTTTGAATGAGGTTATGGGAGTTGGCATGTTAGGTTTAGGACCCGAGGGCCTCGAGTGAGTTTTGGGTGGTTGAACGGATCATTTCATATGGGAGGAAATTGCAGAAAAACTGCGTGTTGCAGGTTTTTGACCTTCGCGTTCACGATGGATGTCCCGCGTTCGCGAAGGGTTAGGATGTGAGGCAATGGAGTTGGCCTTCGCATTCGCAAAGGTTGTCCCGCATTCACGAAGGGCTGAGGTCAGTAGTCATAGCGTTCGCGAGGGTTTTGCCGCGATCGCGAGGAGGAAGTGGAATAGCTGGGACCCCAAGGCATTTGTTCTACGCGTTCACGTAGTAGAGGTCGCATTCGCGAAGAGGTGAGTCAGTTGTGCATCGCGTTCACGAGAGGGTTCACGCATCCGCGTAGAAGGAATTTTGGTCGTGAAGCTTTGTGCTTTGCGAACGCGAGGGAGTTGCCGCGTTCGCGATGAATAAAATATCCGGGCAGAATGTTTAAGTTCAAAATCGAGGGTTTAAGTCCAATATCACAAAAACCATTAGAGAGCTCGGGAGAAGGTGAAATTTGTGGAGATTTTCAGTGGAGCAATTGGGGTAAGTATTCTTCACTCATATTTGGTTTAATTCCACGATTTAGTCTTGAATTTCATCATTTAATTTGAGAAATTAGAGTGGAAATTGGGGAAAAATGGAGGAAACGTTTGAGAAATTCTTTTGGGGATTTGAGGGGCTGTTTGAGGTCCGATTTTGATGTTCTTGGTATGTACAAACTGATGAGAGTGTAAGGATTCTATTGATGTAATTTTTATCATATTCCGAGACGTGGACCCGGGGGCCGGATTTGGTCAATTTTGGGATTTTTGGTATAAATTGGATATTTTCGAGTGGGCTTTGTTCCCTTATCATATTTTGATGGTATGAATCTGCTTTTGGCTAGATTCGGAGCATTCGGAGGCCGAGTCGAGAGGCAAAGGCATCGCGAGATAGAGTTTGGACCAGATTGAGGTAAGTAATGATTTGTAAATGTTTGTCCTGAGGGTATGAAACCCCGAATTTTACATCATTGTGCTACATTGAGGTGACACACACGCTAGATGACGAGCGTGGGGTCGTGCACCGTTGGGGATTGTAACTTAGTCTGTCCCGTATGACTGTTAAGTCACGTATTTGATTGAAAGCTGTTTGATATCATGGTGTTTTGGAAACTATTACCATGTTTTGGACTGAATGCAGTATTTGGGCTTCATGCCAACTATTTTGGGCCCTTAGGTTTTTTTTTACTACTATTCTTCAATGTTTTGACTTCATATTTGTACTCAGTCATGCTGTATTCTACTGTTTTCATAACTCAGTCATATTTACTCTGTTTTGATATTTGAAATGATATTTTGGGCTGAGCATCATGTTTTATTGTTGCCCGAGTGGCTAGAGAGATTTCTAACTGAGTGAGGCCGAGGGCCTGTGTTGTGAGGATACTATGAGATCGAAAGTTGGAGTAGGTCTGTTGTGTCATTTGTGACGTGTGTGCAAAATTTTAGGTCATTCGGACGAGGTTTGATAGACTTTTTGATCGAAAGCGGAAAGTTTTTGGAATTCTTAGGCTTGAATCCGATGTAATTTTGGTGTTTTGATGTTGTTTTGAGCGTTCCGAAGGTTGGAACAAGTTTGAATGAGGTTATGGGAGTTGGCATGTTAGGTTTAGGACCCGAGGGCCTCGAGTGAGTTTTGGGTGGTTGAACGGATCATTTCATATGGGAGGAAATTGCAGAAAAACTGCGTGTTGCAGGTTTTTGACCTTCGCGTTCACGATGGATGTCCCGCATTCGCGAAGGGTTAGGATGTGAGGCAATGGAGTTGGCCTTCGCATTCGCAAAGGTTGTCCCGCATTCACGAAGGGCTGAGGTCAGTAGTCATAGCGTTCGCGAGGGTTTTGCCGCGATCGCGAGGAGGAAGTGGAATAGCTGGGACCCCAAGGCATTTGTTCTACGCGTTCACGTAGTAGAGGTCGCATTCGCGAAGAGGTGAGTCAGTTGTGCATCGCGTTCACGAGAGGGTTCACGCATCCGCGTAGAAGGAATTTTGGTCGTGAAGCTTTGTGCTTTGCGAACGCGAGGGAGTTGCCGCGTTCGCGATGAATAAAATATCCGGGCAGAATGTTTAAGTTCAAAATCGAGGGTTTAAGTCCAATATCACAAAAACCATTAGAGAGCTCGGGAGAAAGTGAAATTTGTGGAGATTTTCAGTGGAGCAATTGGGGTAAGTATTCTTCACTCATATTTGGTTTAATTCCACGATTTAGTCTTGAATTTCATCATTTAATTTGAGAAATTAGAGTGGAAATTGGGGAAAAATGGAGGAAACGTTTGAGAAATTCTTTTGGGGATTTGAGGGGCTGTTTGAGGTCCGATTTTGATGTTCTTGGTATGTACAAACTGATGAGAGTGTAAGGATTCTATTGATGTAATTTTTATCATATTCCGAGACGTGGACCCGGGGGCCGGATTTGGTCAATTTTGGGATTTTTGGTATAAATTGGATATTTTCGAGTGGGCTTTGTTCCCTTATCATATTTTGATGGTATGAATCTGCTTTTGGCTAGATTCGGAGCATTCAGAGGCCGAGTCGAGAGGCAAAGGCATCGCGAGATAGAGTTTGGACCAGATTGAGGTAAGTAATGATTTGTAAATGTTTGTCCTGAGGGTATGAAACCCCGAATTTTACATCATTGTGCTACATTGAGGTGACACACACGCTAGATGACGAGCGTGGGGTCGTGCACCGTTGGGGATTGTAACTTAGTCCGTCCCGTATGACTGTTAAGTCACGTATTTGATTGAAAGCTGTTTGATATCATGGTGTTTTGGAAACTATTACCATGTTTTGGACTGAATGCAGTATTTGGGCTTCGTGCCAACTATTTTGGGCCCTTAGGTTTTTTTTTACTACTATTCTTCAATGTTTTGACTTCATATTTGTACTCAGTCATGCTGTATTCTACTGTTTTCATAACTCAGTCATATTTACTCTGTTTTGATATTTGAAATGATATTTTGGGCTGAGCATCATGTTTTATTGTTGCCCGAGTGGCTAGAGAGATTTCTGACTGAGTGAGGCCGAGGGCCTGTGTTGTGAGGATACTATGAGATCGGGCTGCGCGCCGCAGTAGTATTATACTGATTCATGATTATGAGGCCGAGGGCCTGAGTTGTTACGCCATGAGGTGGCTTGATATGAGGTCGAGATCTTGTTTGATTATGCCACGAGGTAGCTTGTTATTGCACTTGGGCCGTAAGGGGCCCCTCCCAGAGTCTGTACACCCCCAGTGAGCGCGGGTACTCAGTGTGAGTGATGTGATGTATCCCGAGGGGCTGTGGTTGATTCTTATTATTGCCCGAGGGGCTATTGTTGATCCATATTTGCCTGAGGGGCGGTTCTTGATTCATGTTACGCCCGAGGGGCCGATTACGAGTGATTGTGAGGTAGCTCGAGGGGCTGGTTCTGTTAATATTATGCCCGAGGGACTGTATACATTTTCTATCATTTATACTCTCTGTTTTATCACTCCTTTGAAACTATTGAAAGTTGTTTTAAAAGATTTTTACTGAAACTAAGCTTGATTTACGAAGTAAATGATTTGTGTACTGCTTTGGAAATGATCTACATTTGTTGTAGTGTTATGACATGTGTTGATACCCAATTTTTTCTATATATTTTTATATAAAATACTTTTAAAATAGCATGTACATGCATATATAAGCATGCCCAAGAGTTTTGGTATTTTTTCCTAATTTTTAAGATTTTAAAATCAATTTATTATCTATTTTTAGCAGTACAAAATCCAATAATTATTCCCAAGATTATCATTTTGGTGAATAACTTATTTTATTCTCATATTTACACCAAAATATAATTAATGTGATTTTTGTATATTTTTTACAAATCTATTTGGTATTTTTAAGCTAAATTGCATGTAATTGCAATTATAGCCTATTTCACGATTAGTAGCATTTTATGATTATAAAATTATTTTCAGTATTTTTAAATTAATATTTATATAGTATTTTTTGGCTCAATTTTTTTAATTTATTTTTAAAATTATTATTACTATTTTTTATAAAATAAAAAGGGAAAATAGACTATTTAACACTTAGCCCATTTCTATTTCAATTACAACCCTTTCACCTTTCAATTTTGGCCCTCAATTTGACCCAATTCCGCCCCCAAATTAAACCAGCCCAATCCCTAAATTACCCGATCCCTGACCCGATTAAAAAAACCCACCCAGCTCCCCTTTGATTCAGGCCGTTGATCATTTTGATCAACGACCGTAATTCACCCTTTCCTTTTTAATTCCCAAACCCCCTTGACCTAATTCATTTCACCTGAGACGCCGCCTTTGAACCCCTTGGTCTCTCAAATCCTCTCGAGCCTCTCCGAAACCCTAATCGTCTCCTACCTTATCTCACCATGTTTCCACCGGAATCCATGACGTCTCTGGCCACAGATGGTCTGTACTCATCCTTTCTCACTATCATACCAAAACTATTTAAGGTTTTGAAGCCGGACTTGAATGGCTCTCTTCAGATCCTTCTCAGATCTGTAGATCTATGGCTTCTACGGCCATTACCTCGGCATGTTCAAGCATTATGAGTCTTTTCGACTCAGGATCTGACTTTCCTCAAGACCTTTCTCATTTATATGGTTTTATCTGAAACCCTAAGCTGTCCGAGGTTCTTTACTTGCTTATTTTCTTAGATCTGGAAAATGTCTGTGTTCTATTGAACTTTTTAAAGGTTTTCCTCAAATTCTCTTTTCCAAATCGTTTAATTTCGATTTAGGGTTTCTGAAAGGTTTTTCAAAAGCATCTTTCTAATTCTTTTTGTTCTTTCTTTATGCGTGTTTGTCTGTGTTATGCTCGTATGACTTCTTTTACTATGCATGTACGGTTCTTCTACTTCCTTTTTCTACTATACACGTTACTCCTATGCTCACATGTTAATCCGTGTTATGTTTTCCTTACACTTCTACTATATGTGTTTACTGTGAGTTCTTTGATGTTGTTGGCCTTACTGGACTATGTTTGTGTTCTTACTAAGCATGATTCATCTGTTTTTGCCTAAGTTTGTATCACTTTTTCTTTTGAACTTGTTTAAGTTCTGAGTTTTCGTTTTCTCAAAACGTGTTCTCCATGCTCTTAACTGTGTATCGTGTCTGTTTGTTTCTCATAAGTCTTTGGAAAAGACTTCTGAGCCTCTATCGAGTGGCTTGCCTTCTCATCTCTATTGTCTGTTTCATCTTGAAACCCCAGTATTTAGGGATTCCTTTGGCAATTTTGATTTTTGTGTTTGAATTAGGGTTCCACTTTGGGACCCTGGACTCTCAGACTCATTGTGAGTCTACAAACGGGACTTGCAGCCTTTCTTGCTTATGATTCTGAACCTCTCTTTGATTAAACTCTCTTCTAAATTAACTTCTTGATTCACATGTTTGTGTGCTTTTATATATGAGAACTCTTCTTTCAAAAGGTCTATATGAGAATTCCTGTAATGCTGACAGGCTGGTCAGGGGTGTGCCAGCACTCCCAATTGCAGGGCATGACCGCTAGCCTGCCATGGCTTTCCCTGATTCCCCCCTATGCACTTACACTTACTCTTAGGAACTTTGACACATCCCAAGTATGAGAAAGGCTTTTGGAAATCCGATCCTGGAAGTTGGTTTATCTCATATTGTTGGACTTTGAGTCTGAATTAGGCTGTTTGGTTGTACCTGGAACTTCTGATGTAATTTTTTACCTTTTTTTTTCTGAGTCATTTGGGTCTGTAATAATTTGTAATAACTATAGGGTATGACTAGTGGAAAGGGATGGGATGAATATATGCAAAAGGGTAGATAACTTGCCTATAGGATTTTCTAATTCCTGCATTCACATAAACAACATGCCTATAGGTTACTTATAAATTTCTACATCTTAGAAATTATGCCTATAAGTTCTGCATTTCTGCATATAGAAATCATGTATCTAGGTTCCTGCATTTCTGCATATAGAAATCCTGATCAATGGTTTTCTGCACCTCTGCATATACATGTCATTAGGCAAACAATCATAGGTTTAATAATAGTCAACTTCATTCTAGATATCATGCCTATAGGACTCTTGTATTTTTGCAATCGTTTAAAAACCAATAACGCTTAGAAATCATGCCTATAGGAGTAATCAATTGAATCAATTTCGCTATTCCATCTCTGAGTTTAAAATCAGTAGTAATATCATTTATAATCTGCATAACTCTTATTTATAGAACCAGTAATCCTTTCTTTAAAATCAGTGATGTTAGATGTCATGCCTATAGGTCTCACCTAGGCAAAGCATTAGGTGATCAATTAACTATGTCAGTTTTGATAAACTACAATAAGACAAGGCTAATTCGGACTCCTCATCTCAGAAATATGTGATAAATCAGCCTGTCCTAACGCTTTAATTCAGACCATAACTAGTATTTGAAGTCATGCTATATATTTGCTCCTCTGAGTGAGGAGGCTTGTTTAAGCCTTAACTGCTATTTGTTTTTCCCCTAATTGCTTATGTATTTTGTTTGTCCCCTAGACTTTTTATCCTTTTAAAACTCTGAAAAGCCCCAACTCCCTCCCCTTTAGGATTAGTAGTCTCAAATGCCTCCGGGACTGATAGGATTGGGACGGGTAATAGCATGCAATAAGAAACAATACTATTCCGCTCTTTAATACCTTAACAGGGTGGGAAGGGTAGATATGGATATGATGACCAGTGCGCTAATACCAAGTGTAGCGCCTCTTTTGAGGAGTGATTACCGAGTATTTCATTGATCTGATCCATATTATTTGTAAACCTAGGACCCCCTTTCCTTTATTTGTTTATTTTATTCTCAAACTATTTCTTTAAAATTTCTGCTTTCTTTACTTTTGTCAAGCTCTCAACTTGCTTGCAATATTATGTGAAAACCCCCCTCTACTTGAGACTTCTATTTGCTTACTTGTTATTCAAAGTCACAATTGTAACATGGCCGGGAACCACACTAGTGGATCTTGGGGGGTGCTTAACACCTTCCCCTCGAGATAATTTCTGGCCCTTACCCGAACTCTGATTTCCAACTTGAACTCTTCTTTAGTGTCCTAATGCACTTTAATCGTTAGGTGACGACTCTTCAACCCAAAAAACCCAATTCCCAAGAGGGAACGAGTTGTCCTCCCAAATGTCATGAACCCGATTTTGCCTTAGAAAAAGGGGGCGCGACAGCATGGTGACTCTGTTGGGGACTTCTTTAGGCTTTTACCATCTCATGTTACTTGTGACTTCACTGCTTCTTTATTACCTTTATTTAATGTCTTTACCGCTTTTTTTCTATGAAACTGACTTGGCTCTTTGTTTCTTTTCTTTAATGCTTTCTTTTACCGCTTTCCTTTAATGCCGTTGTAATTATGAGCAATTATTGTAATCATTACTTTATGAATGTACAAATACGTGACAACTTGTTTCATTCTTGTAATTACATATTCAACATCATATTCCACTCATGCCAAACAAAATACCATAGCAACGCTTATAATGAGTGGTTGCGCCCTTCCAATATTATCACCCCTAAATTTGGCAAAGGTGTATTTGCGGTAAAACCAGTCGATCAGCGGTGCCGTCGATAGTTCCGTACCTTTCTCTCTTGAGTTGTCTGCTCAAGGGTACCGGTCTAATACCCATAGAAACCCTACTCTGTTCAATTGTGCATGCATCACTATCAAACCTAGTCGAGTCATTTATGCTGTCCGCATAATGACTTTTTAAGATAGCCTTGTCCAAAGTTCACTGGGTTTCCTTGAAACCCAAACGGACGCTACCATGTCTGTGCATTTATTTGGAGAACTAAATGCTGCTCATGCTAATTGTTGATATTTAATAGCTGAATCTGTCAGAAGTATGGCCTCACCCTTTTGTTTTGTAGAAATGAATGACAAAGTTCCCAACTTTGGTATGGTCAACATACCCTCACTCTTGCTGACCTGGTGGAGGAACCTCCCATCAAGTAACCAAATTAATGAATGGAAAGAGAGAGTCACCAAGGCTAGTGAGAAGATGGAATATCTGGAATACAGTCTGCTGGAGTTGGAAGGAAAAGTGAGAAAAAGAGTCATCGATTGTCAAAACGCCGAGGAAGGCAAAGGAGAACGACTAGCGAAGGCATTTTTACTAGAAAATCTGCGCGAGCTGGAGGATCTGATCAACGAAAACATTCAACCTGAAGAAGGTCCTTCTGGGACCAAGTAGTTAGGATCTTTTCATTTTCCTTTAAATGTAATAAGGCCAATGGCCATTAGTGACATTTTATTTTCTGCTATTTTAGTGTCGTTTTGGGATTCGTCTTATTTTTATCAATAAAATGAGGCATTTAGCATTATAAGTTCTCCAAATCAACTTGTCACTAGGCCTACCTCGGGCACAATGAGGCTCCCAAATTAGGACACGATTTATATTCTTGCACTATGTGTTTAAATATTGCAACGTTTTCTTCTCATAACCTGCACTAACTTGCTACCTTTATTTTTTTTTGTTTTATTCCCCTCCCCAAAGGTTAGTTCGTGCACTCTGGCATCGTCATCATACTCCACAAAATCTAAGGGCCCTCCTCCTCCTCTGAGTCCTATCAGAAACAAGAACAAGGGAAAAATGGAAGATTTGAGCAACATCAGAAAGGAGAGCTCAGTTGAAAGGGTAGAGGTTCCTTAGGGTATTCAAGTTTCCAAGGAAAGTGCCTCCCAGCTCGAGCAAAAGTTTTTGAAATTTCAGGAAGAACTGGACCAAGTTCGGAACTTGGCGAGCTTGTTGTTTTCCCTCACCACCCCAGATGTCAACTTTCCCAACACTCAAAAACCCACACCTCCACAAAACATCCCGAAACCACAAAACCAACCCTCTCCCCATCACCACTACAACACATGCCACACTTCAAACAACACCCCACTGCTTATCCCTGAACCACTAAACTCCACAAATGATCATCTCCACAACACCCCCATCTATGTGGAAACTATACCACACTATACTCAACCTATTTCAAGCACACCTGAGTCTGATGACAAAGACTCTCTTATCAGGAATCTAGCCGCAGAACTCAAGAAGCTGACTAGCCGAGTTCAGGGTGTTGAAGGAAGCAAGGGGATCGAGGGATTGAATTACGAAGATCTTTGCATTTAGTTAGATGTCGAACTGCCCGAGGGGTACAAACCTCCCAAGTTCGAGATGTTTGATGGCACAGGGGATCCCAGAGTCCATTTGAGGACGTACTGCGACAAGCTGGTCGGAGTAGGGAAGGATGAAAAGATTCACATGAAGCTCTTTATGAGAAGCCTGAAAGGGGATGCTCTATCTTAGTACATTAGCCAAGACCCGAAGAAGTGGTCAAATTGGGTAAGTATGGCGTCCGATTTCATGGACAGATTCAGATTCAACACAGAGAATGCGCCAGATGTGTTCTACATCCAAAACTTAAAAAAGAAACCTACGGATACATTCTGCGAGTATGCTACTCGTTGGAGATCAGAAGCTGCTAAGGTTAGGATGGCTTTAGAAGAAGAATAAATGAATAGGTTTTTTGTCCGGGCTCAAGACCCACAATATTATGAGAGGTTGATGTTGATTGAAGGCCAGAAATTTTCCGACATCATTAAGCTAGGGGAAAGGATCGAGGAAGGTATTAAAAGTGGTATGGTCACAAACTTTGAAGCATTACAGGCCACCAACAAGGCTCTACAGTCTGGTGGCACATCCAAGAAAAGGGATGTGAGTGCCGTGATGGTTGCACAGAGAACAAAGTCCCCAATCAAATACCAAACCTACCCATTATCTCCACTCACATATCAGCCTGCCCCAAATTACCAAGCACCTTTGCCCTCTTACCAAGCTCCACCACCTACTTACCAATCATCTCCACCTCCCACATATCAGCCCACTTCGCCCAGATACTCTCAACCTGCACTTGTCTACCAAGCCTACAACACCTAACAAGCCCACTATCAATCACCTCCCCCTCGCCAAAATTTCCCTAGACCCCGACCAAACTTCAATCGCAGACCCCTCAAATAGTATACCACCATTGCTGAACCTATCGACCAGCTGTATGAAAGGCTCAAAGCTGCTGGTTACGTCACCCCTATCCCTGCCATAAACCCCGAAAACCCCTCCCAATGGGTCAACCCAAACAAAACCTGTGCATACCATTCCAGCATGAAGGGGCATACCATTGATGAGTGCCGCTCTCTGAAGGATAAGATCCAAGCTTTAATTGACAACAAGATCATTGTGGCAAAGGAGCCTACTCCAAATGTCCGTAACAACCCTCTACCAGACCACAAGGGTGGAGGTGTTCACATGATTGAGATAGAAGACGATTGGGACCCCAAAGGGTCAATTGGATTGATCGCTAAAGGTGACGAGCCAAAGAAACCAACAATCACCCTTAACCCGATTGTGGTCCAGATGCAACCTTCTGGAGACGCCGAAGTGAACCATACCACTTGAGTTCAAAGCACCTTCTTGTGCAAAGATGCCAGAGCCTATTGAGGTTGAGTTTGGGTCCCCAAAGGCACCTGTACCATTTGAGGTTGCTGTATTACCTCCCAAAGCAAAGAGTGCCCATTCCGGTGGCCATGACAGCCGTAACACCGTTCCACCCAAAGGCCATACCGTGGGATTACACCGCCGAGGCGAGAAGGAAAGGGAAAACCAAATCTGGAGAAGCAATTGCAACATAGGGTATGACAAGAACCGGCAGGGTTTATACTCCAGAACATCTAGCTGAGTCCAGTAAGCAGGTCTCTGGACGACCAACCGTCACTGAAACTGGGCCTAATGATCTCTAGAGGAAGATACAAGCCAAAGAGTATTCAGTCATTGATCAATTGAACAAAACGCTAGCCCAGATCTCTATCTTGGCTCTGCTACAAAGCTCTGACGCACATAAGAATGCCTTATTGAAGGTGCTAAGCAAGGCATATGTGCCCAGCAACATAACTGGAGGAGAAATGGCAAACATGGTAGGGCAAGCATTGGAGAGTCACAAAATCACTTTCCACGAAGATGAGCTACCACTTGAAGGGCTAAGCCACCCACAACAAGGCATTGCACATTACTGTGCAGTGCGAAGATTATTTCATCACCAGAATCCTGATTGACGGAGGGTCCAACCTCAATATTTGTCCATTGGTGACTCTCATAACATTGGAAAAGAGCCTGCATGAGATCAAGGATGGAACCATCAATGTCAAAGCTTTCGATGGATCCCAAAGGTCCACTATTGGGAAAATTAGTTTGTGTCTACAAATGGGACCGACTTGGTTCGACGTTGATTTTCAAGTGATAGATGTCCCAGCATCTTACAACTTGCTATTGGGACAGACCTGGATCCATATCGCTGGGGCTGTAGCATCAACCCTACATCAAGCAGTGAAATTCGAGTGGAATCACCAAGAGGTAATTATTCACGGCGACGGTAGCAATCCCATATACAGTCGCCAAACTGTCCCAACAATCGGAGGAAGAAGGAAGATAGGCGGAGAAACCTACCATCACATTGAGCGAATCAACGCCGTGGACAAGGATAAATGGTGGGATAACAAAATTGAATGTATACTGAATTGGTGTGGATATGAACCTGGCAAGGGACTTGGCAAGAATCTCCAAGGAATCGCTAAGCCTATCAATTTGAAGAAACACGGTACCACTTTCGGTTTGGGGGTATGAATACACTTGGGAGGAGTTCAACCACTAGTCGCCACCATGGCGCAGTCCCTACTACCCGCTAGAGTATCCGATACCTCGCTTAGAGCAGACCTTCCAGCCAACCGATGTCATATATGGGTCGGAAGAAGAGGAAGCACTGGCGGCGATGAGGTTTGTTTTTGGAAGATGATAATATGGACTGTTGTGTCATTTTTGAGGAGGAGGGGGAGGAAGGCCCTTCTATACAAGCTGTGAGCCGAGGAGCACGCCTCAACAATTGGTTCATCAGAACCACCAGGGCCCGAAAAGCTTCGGGGTAGCAAGGCTGAACAAAGCACCATGCATTATCTTTATTTTTCGCTAGTTGACTTTCTTTCCACATTTTTAATATTGAAATAAGAGCTCCAATGTTCAAAACAATTATGAAATTTATCAAAGCATTTCAGTTTCTTATAAATCTTGCTCTTATTACTTTTTATCGTTTACTTTATTTACACAACATTACTATTACTTATCTTGATGAACCGACGATTGTGACATGCAACGAGACAACGCAACAAACGGATATAGACTCAGAAGAAGATGATATACCAGAAGAGGTTGAGGATTTTAAGAATAGACCTAAGTTTAACCTGGACGAAACTGATATTGTCAACCTGGGAGATGCAGAAAATGTAAAAGAAACGCGCATCAATGTTCATCTGTCACCATCAAAATAGAAAGAGTACACAGAATTTCTAAGGGAATATGAGGACATATTCGCCTGGTCTTATGATGACATGACTGGTCTCAGTACATCTATTGTAGCTCACAAACTGCCAACTGATCCAACATGTCCACCAGTAAAATAGAAGCTTAGGAATTTCAAACCTGACATGAGTTTGAAAATCAAGGAAGAAGTCACCAAGCAAGTCAAAGCCAAAGTTCTCAGGGTAGTAGAGTATCCAATATGGTTAGCCAATATTGTGCCAGTGCCGAAGAAGGACGGGAAGGTTAGAGTCTGTGTCGACTACCGGGATCTCAATCAGGCCAATTCGAAAAACGACTTCCCCTTGCCGAACATACACATTCTAATTGACAACTGCGCCAAGCATGAACTGCAGTCGTTCATTAATTGTTTTGCTGGGTATCATCAGATATGGATGGATGAGGAAGACGCGGAGAAAACGACTTTCATTACGCCGTAGGGGATGTATTGTTACAAGATGATGTCGTTTGGGTTAAAGAATGCTGGGTCCACCTACATGAGGGCCATGACTACTATTTTCCATGACATGATACACAAAAAGATCGAGGTGTATGTAGACGACATCATCATCAAATCCAAGAGAGCCACTGACCACATGGAAGATATGAGGAAGTTCTTTAACAGACTAAGAAGGTACAACTTGAAGCTGAATCCCGCCAAGTGTGCATTCAGGGTTCCTGCCGGAAAACTACTTGGGTTCATTGTGAGTCACCGAGGAATAGAACTGGATCCATCAAAGGTCAAAGCCATCCAAGAATTGTCACCACCGAAGAACAAGAAAGAGGTTATGAGTTTCTTGGGAAGACTTAACTACATCAGCCGGTTCATAGCTCAATCCACTGTCATTTGTGAGCCAATCTTTAAGATGTTAAAGAAAGATGCCGCTACCAAATGGACTAATGATTGTCAGAAAGCCTTTGATAGAATCAAGGAATACCTGTCAATGCCGCCAGTTTTGGTCCCGCCCGATCCAGGTAGACCCCTATTACTCTACCTTGCAGTATTGGTTGGAGCTTTCGATTGTGTTCTGGGGTAGCATGATGAAACGGGAAGAAAGGAGCAGGCCATCTATTATCTCAGCAAGAAGTTCACCTCGTACGAGGCCCGGTATTCTCTATTGGAACACACCTGTTGCGCTCTGACTTGGGTAGCTCAGAAGTTGAGGCAATATTTCTGTGCTTATACTACTTATCTCATATCAAGAATGGATCCTTTGAAGTACATCTTTCAGAAGCCCATGCCCACTGGCAAGCTAGCCAAGTGGAAAATCCTGCTGAGTGAATTCGACATTGATTACGTGACTCAGAAGGCAATCAAAGGACAAGCACTGGCAGATCATCTTGCTGAAAATCCCATGGATGGAGAATACGAGCCTCTAAAGACGTATTTTCCTGATGAAGAGGTATCTTTCATAGGGAAAGATATTGTAGAATCCTATGATGGTTGGAGAATGTTTTTCTACGGAGCAGCAAACTCCAAAGGAGTTGGCATAGAAGCGGTCCTAGTATCAGAAACCGGCCAACATTATCTGGTGTCTGCCAAGCTCAGGTTCCCGTGCACCAACAACATGTCCAAGTACGAAGTCTGCATCTTAGGGCTCAAGCTGGTCATTGACATGAACATTCAAGAATTGCTAGTGATCGGAGATTCAGACCTGCTTATACATCAGGTCCGAGAAGAATGGGCAACCAAGAACTCCAAGATACTCCCTTATCTGCATCATGTACAGGAAGGAGTTGAGGAAGAGGTTCACAAAGACAGAGTTCCAACATGTTCCCAGAGTTCAGAATGAGTTTGCCGATGCATTGGCTACCCTATCGTCCATAATACAACACCCAGACAAGAACTTCATTGATCTTATTGCGGTAAAGATCTATGATCAACCAGCTTACTGTGCTCTTGTAGAAGAAGAAGCAGATGGAAAACCTTGGTTTCATGATATCAAGGAATATTTGACGAAGGGAGAATATCCAGAACTTGCAAATCCTACTCAGAAGCGCACACTTCGGAGATTATCTAACAACTTCTTTTATAGCGGAGGAATCCTGTATAGGAGGACTCCTGATTTGGGATTACTAAGGTGTGTCGACGCAAAGGAAACATCCAGGCTATTGGATGAAATTCATGCAGGGACCTGCGGTCCACATATGAACGGCTTTGTCTTAGCCAAGAAAATACTCCGAGTTGGTTATTTTTGGATGACTATGGAAACGGACTACATCCAGTATGTCCAAAAGTGCCATCGCTGTCAGATACATGCAGACATGATAAAGGTGCCTCCAAACGAGCTTACTGCAACAAGCTCGCCATGGCCATTCGCCGCTTGGGGAATGGATGTTATCGGACCTATCGAGCCTGCCGCATCAAACAGGCACAGGTTCATTCTAGTAGCAATTGATTATTTCACCAAATAGGTTGAAGCAACATCATACAAAGCAGTGACTAAGAAAGGGGTAGCACATTTTATCCGCGACCGTATTGTTTGTCGGTATGGAATTCCAGAGTCAATCATCACTGATAATGGTTCCAATCTCAACAGCGACCTGATGAAAGCCATGTGTGAAACCTTCAAGATCAAACACAAGAATTCTACAACTTATAGACCTTAGATGAACGGAACTGTAGAAGACGCCAATAAAAATATCAAGAAGATACTAAGGAAGATGATAGAGAAGCATAAGCAGTGGCATGAGAAGTTATCATTTGCTTTATTGGGATACCGCACCACAGTTCGCACATCAACCGGGGCAACTCCCTATATGTTGGTTTATGGTACATAAGCAGTCATTCTCGCCGAGGTAGAAATTCCCTCCTTGAGAATCATACAGGAAGCAGAACTTGACGATGCAGAATGGGTAAGGAGTCGTTACGAGCAGTTAGCTCTTATAGATGGGAAAAGAATGAATGCAGTTTGCCATGGTCAACTTTATTAGAATAGAATGTCCAGAGCCTTCAACAAAAGAGTCAAGCCGAGGCAGTTTACACCGGGGCAGTTGGTGTTAAAAAAGATTTTCCCGCATCAAGATGAAGCCAAAGGAAAGTTCTCTCCCAACTGGCAGGGTCCATACATGGTTCACCGGGTTCTAACCGAAGGAGCCCTCATACTTGCAGAAATGGACGGTGAAGTTTGGCCGAAGCCGATCAATTCAGATGCAGTGAAGCGATACTATGTGTAACTCTTACGATTTCCTGTATGATGTAATTTGAACTACACCTGACCTGATTCCCGTTTAAGAGGGGATACGTAGGCAGCCCTATGGGTTCGGTCACAATTCAATAAAATTTTCATTTCCCCATGCTATTGGAAACTGGGGCAAAACTTTGAGGAGGACCCTCAAAATTCCAAAGTTGATTTCAAAAATTTATCGCACGCAACCGTCAGAAGCACCAGCCCAGTAAACTGGGGTAGAATTTTAAGGAGGACCCTCAAAATTCCAGAGCGAGAGAAGTTGCAATGTCTTGAAACGCGTCGCATTCGTCGGTTTATCTGAAGAAAACTATTTTTAAATTATGTATTTATGTTATATTTTTTCCAAATCATGCATGTCTGGTATCAAAATTGCTTTGTTTAGCAACGCTACCCCAACGATACACAACGCCAAGCACGACAAGCGAAACTCATGGGGAAACGAACTAACCTTCCCCCCTACAAAACTCACGATTTTTCTTTGGATGCAGGCACTCAAGTCAAAAAATCATCAAATATATCTATACACTCATACTTCCTGGGAATACAACTCTCGGAATCATCACCTATTTACAGTTGCTATCCGTACACGACATCCACAACATCCAAATATAGCAATCAGCTATCATCTATCAGCTAAGAGATTTCATTACTATTCGCCTTTTATTTTCTGCATTGCATAAGGCTACCTTTCTGCCTTCCGAGACTAAGGTCTGTCTCCATCTGCATTTTATGCATTGCATAAGGCTACCTTTCTGCCTTCCGAGGTTAAGCTCTGCCTCCATCTGCATTTCTCTGCATTGCATAAGGCTACCTTTCTGCCTTCCGAGACAAAGCTCTGTCTCCATATGCATTTTTCGCATTGCATAAGGCTACCTTTCTGCCTTCCGAGACTAAGCTCTGTCTCCATCTGCATCTTCTGCATTGCATAAGACTACCTTTCTACCTTCCGAGGTTAAGCTCTACCTCCATCTGCATCTTCTGCATTGCATAAGGCTACCTTTCTGCCTTTCGAGACTAAGCTCTGTCTCCATCTACATTTTCTGCATTGCATAAGGCTACCTTTCTGCCTTCCGAGGTTAAGCTCTACCTCTATCTACATCTCCTGCATTGCATAAGGCTATCTTTCTGCCTTCCGAGGTTAAGCTCTACCTCCATCTGCATGGCTGAAATATCGCCACCTTATTTCTCTTGCATGGCTGAAATATCACCACTCTATTTCTCTTGCATGACTGAAATACCGCCATCTTATTTCTCTTCCATGGTTGAAATACCGCCACCCTTTATTTACGTCTTGCATCGGCTGAAAGATCGCCACCTTCTGCATTTTCATGGGTTGAAAGATCGCCAAATTGTCCAAAGGCGTCATTGTTCGGAGGCACCATTTTTATACCCCGAGAACGCCATGCCATGGCCTGAGGAACCCATTTTATCTTTTGCATATCATTATTCAAAGGCATCATGGTTCGGAGGCATCATCCTCATAGACCGATAACATCATTTCATAGCTTGCGAATCCTTTATCATACGCTTCATGGCCCAGGACATCATGGTCCGAGGACGTCATCCTAACCGTCCAAAGACATCATTCACGGTCCAACGGGAACTTGCATCACGTTTAAATTTATGCATAATATATATATGCTGGTATTGTTCATTTGCAGGTACACTGGCTAGCAACGACCGTATCAGCAGGAGTGATCCCGCTCCAGTTCCCGCAGCCTATCAGACTCTGACCATTCTTTCTCAACCTGAACATCGCGTCCGCTTTTCGAAAATCTCCATCGGCATACTCCGCCGATGGATCCCGAACTACATATGACCCGATTCCTGTAATACCAGGGATATGTAGGCAGCTCAAAAACCAGAGCTCGGTCAAAACTCTTCAAAATCGTTTCATTCGGTCAAAATTGGTCATCATATCTTTACCCGACAACTCTTTCATCCTTCCCGGGTAAAGAAGGGCAGCTGTTGATACCCAATTTTTCCCTATTTATTTTTATATATAAAATACTTTTAAAATAGCATGTACATGCATAAGCATGCCCAAGAGTTTTGGTATTTTTCCTAATTTTAAGATTTTAAAATCAATTTATTATCTATTTTTAGCAGTACAAAATCCAATAATTATTCCCAAGATTATCATTTTGGTGAATAACTTATTTTATTCTCATATTTACACCAAAATATAATTAAGGTGATTTTTGTATATTTTTTACAAATCTATTTGGTATTTTTAAGCTGAATTGCATGTAATTGCAATTATAGCCTATTTCATGATTAATAGCATTTTATAATTATAAAATTATTTCCAGTATTTTTAAATTAATATTTATATAGAATTTGTTGGCTCAGTGTTTTTAATTTACTTTTAAAATTATTATTACTATTTTTTATAAAATAAAAAGGAAAAATAGGCTATTTAACACTTAGCCCATTTCTATTTCAATTACAGCCCTTTCACCTTTCAATTTTGGCCCTCAATTTGACCCAATTCCGCCCCCAAATTAAACCAGCCCAA
The DNA here is from genome assembly GCF_000393655.2 of Nicotiana sylvestris. Taxonomy (NCBI): domain Eukaryota; kingdom Viridiplantae; phylum Streptophyta; class Magnoliopsida; order Solanales; family Solanaceae; genus Nicotiana; species Nicotiana sylvestris. Next base: position 118,177,512 of record NC_091065.1, read on the forward strand.
TCCCCAAATTACCCAACCCCTGACCCGATTAAAAAAACCCACCCGGCTCCCCTTTGATCTAGGCCGTTGATCATTTTGATCAACGACCGTAATTCACCCTGTCCTTTTTAATTACTAAACCCCCTTGACCTAATTCATTTCACCTGAGACGCCGCCTTTGAACCCCTTCATCTCTCAAATCCTCTCGAGCCTCTCCGAAACCCTAATTGTCTCCCACCTTATCTCACCATGTTTCCACCGGAATCCATGGCGTCTCCGGCCATAGATGGTCTGTACTCATCCTTTCTCACCATCAGACCTAAACTATTCAAGGTTTTGAAGCCCGACTTCAATGGCTCTCTTCAGATCCTTCTCAGATCTATAGATTTATGGCTTCTCCGGCCATTACCCCGGCATGTTCAAGCATTATGAGTCTTTTCGACTCAAGATCTGACTTTCCTCAAGACCTTTCTCATTTCTAGGGTTTTCTCTGAAACCCTAAGCTGTCCGAGGTTCTTTACTTGCTTATTTTCTTAGATCTGGAAAATGTCTGTGTTCTATTGAACTTTTTAAAGGTTTTCCCCAAATTCTCTTTTCAAAATCGTTTAATTTCGATTTAGGGTTTCTGAAAGGTTTTCCAAAAGCATCTTTCTGATTCTTTTTGTTCTTTCTTTATACGTGTTTGTCTGTGTTATGCTCATATGACTTCTTTTACTACGCATGTACTGTTCTTCTACTTCCTTTTTCTACTATACACGTTACTCCTATGCTCACATGTTAATCCGTATTATGTTTTCCTTACTCTTCTACTATATGTGTTTACTGCGAGTTCTTTGATGTTGTTGGCCTTACTGGACTATGTTTGTGTTCTTACTAAGCATGATTCATCTATTTTTGCCTAAGTTTGTATCACTTTTTCTTCTGAACTTGTTTAAGTTCTGAGTTTTCTTTTTCGCAAAACGTGTTCTCCATGCTCTTAACTGTGTATCGTGTCTGTTTGTTTCTCATAAGTCTTTGGAAAAGACTTTTGAGCCTCTATCGAGTGGCTTGCCTTCTAATCTCTATTGTCTGATTCATCTTGCAACCCCAGTATTTAGGGTTTCCTTTGGCAATTTTGATTTTTGTGTTTGAATTAGGGTTCCACTTTGGGACCCTGGACTCTCAAACTCATTGTGAGTCTACAAACGGGACTTGCAGCCTTTCTTGCTTATGATTTTGAACCTCTCTTTGATTAAACTCTCTTCTAAATAAACTTCTTGATTCACATGTTTGTGTGCTTTTATATATGAGAACTTTTCTTTCAAAAGGTATTTACCAACTAATTGATTGATTTCGAATTCCTTTTAATAAGTCCTAACTGATTATTACTGATTTCCTTTAATTAAACCCTCTTTACCTATTCCTGACTTGGTTCATTCGAACTAAGCCTGTAATGTTGATTTTACTGGCTGTCTGATTGATTCCCTTTCCTTTTTCTTTACAAACCAAGTACCAATGAACTTTTGCCTTAAATAAACTCTATGTATTTACCCTTTTTATGCTACTGTGAAAATTTTTTAATCAAATTTCTTTCCTCAATTGTATTCTACCCGTTTGAAATCAAATCCCTTAACTGAAGGGAGATCATATGAGACTGATTTCAAAGTTATTTCCTTACCTTTCTTACTCGTTTTCTGCACTATAAAAAGGACTACCCTTCTGCACTTTTGACACCACTTCGAGTTCAATACCTCGAACTTTTAGATCAATACTTTCAACTTACTTACACACTTTATTGATTTGAGTTCAATACTCTTACACCATTCTGCTCTTTTCTGGGATCTTTTGGAACTTTTGCTTACAACTTGGCCTTTTCAAGACTACTTTTACTTGTTTGTTTTCCCTGAAACTGGTATGTTCTAATTTAGCTTTCCTGCCTCACCCCTATGTGTTTATTTACAGTTTTCTGCAATCCTGTTTACTTTGTTGTTCATGATTAATGTTAACTATGTGTGTTCTTTCCTTGCATCTGTTTTCTGTTATGAATCCCTACCCCTATTCCCTTCTATGTGTTTGAGTTAAGGTTCATGGCCTGGCAGTATCCAAATTACTGACCAGGTCCAAACCTGATCCTCAATGGATCCTAACTCCCAATTTTGGCTGACAGGCTGGTCAGCGGTGTGCCAGCACTTTCAATTGCAGGGCATGACCGCCAGCCTACGATGGCTTTCCCTGATCCCCCCTATGCACTTACACTTACTCTTAGGAACTTTGACATATCCCAAGTATGAGAAAGGCTTTTGGAAATCCGATCCCGGAAGTTGGTTTGTCTCATATTGTTGGACTTTGAGTCTGAATTAGGCTGTTCGGTTGTAGCTGGAACTTCTGGTGTAATGTTTTACCTTTTTTTTCTAAGTCATTCGGGTCTGTAATAATTTGTAATAACTATTGGGGATGGCTAGTGGAAAGGGATTGGATGAATATATGCAAAGGGGTAGATAACTTGCCTATAGGATTTTCTGATTCCTGCATTCACATAAACAACATGCCTATAGGTTACTTATAAATTTTTGCATCTTAGAAATTATGCCTATAAGTTCTGCATTTCTGCATATAGAAATCCTGTATCTAGGTTTCTGCATTTCTGCATATAGAAATCCTGTATCTAGGTTTCTGCATTTTTGCATATAGAAATCATGTATCTAGGTTCCTGCATTTCTGCATATAGAAATCATGTATCTAGGTTCCTGCATTTCTGCATATAGAAATCCTGATCATAGGTTTTCTGCACCTCTGCATATACATGTCATTAGGCAAACAATCATAGGTTTAAAAATAATTAACTTCATTCTAGATATCATGCCTATAGGACTCTTGCATTTTTGCAATCGTTTAAAAACCAATAATGCTTAGAAATCATACCTATAGGAGTAATCAATTGAATCAGTTTTGCTATTCCATCTCTGAGTTTAAAATTAGTAGTAATATCGTTTACAATCTGCAGAACTCTTGTTTCTAGAATCAGTAATCCTTTCTTTAAAATCAGTGTTGTTAGATGTCATGCCTATAGGTCTCACCTAGGCAAACCATTAGGTGATCAATTAACTATGTCAGTTTTGATAAACTACAATCAGACAAGGCTAATTCGGACTCCTCATCTGAGAAATATGTGATAAATCAGCCTGTCCTAACGCTTTAATTCAGACCATAACTAGTATTTGAAGTCATGCTATATATTTGCTCCTCTGAGTGAGGAGGCTTGTTTGAGCCTTAACTACTATTTGTTTTTCCCCTAATTGCTTATGTGTTTTGTTTGTCGCCTAGACTTTTTATCCTCTTAAACTCTAAAAAGCCCAACTCCCTCCCCTTAGGATTAGTATTCTCAAATGCCTCCGGGACTGATAGGATTGGGACGGGTAATAGCATGCAATAAGAAACGATACTATTCCGCGCTTTAATACCTTAACGGGGTGGGAAGGGTAGATATGGATATGATGACCGGTGCGCTAAACCACGTGTAGCCCCTCTTTTGACGAGTGAATACTAGGTATTGCATTGATGTGATCCATATTATTTGTAATCCTAGGACCCCCTTTCCTTTATTTGTTTATTTTATTCTCAAACTATTTCTTTAAAATTTCTGCTTTCTCCACTTTTGTCAAGCTCTCAACTTGCTTGCAATATTATGTGAAAACCCCCCTCTACTTGAGACTTCTATTTGCTTACTTGTTATTCAAAGTCACAATTGTAACATGGCCGGGAACCATACTAGTGGATCTTGGGGGGTGCCTAACACCTTCCCCTCGAGATAATTTCTAGCCCTTACCCGAACTTTGGTTTTCTAACTTGAACTCTTCTTTAGTGTCCCAATGCACTTTAATCATTAGTTGGCGACTCTTCAACCCAAAAAACCCAATTCCCAAGAGGGAACGAGTTGTCCTCCCAAATGTCATGAACCCGATTTCGTCTTAGAAAAATGGGGCGCGACAACGTGGCTTACATGTTTTCTTACTGCTCAACTTTTATTTACTTTTATTACTTACTGTGTTGGCGTACTCATATTACTCCCTGCACCTTGTGTACAGATATAGGTGTTTCTGAACCCAGTAACGGGTGTTAATTGCTCGGTGGCAGAGTTATCGGAGTTAGCGAGGTTGCTGCCCGACGTTTGTAGCACTGCTTTTCTCCCTCTTGTCTTCCTTAGACTGTATTTAGTACATTTTTTGACTCTTTGTTGTATTCAGACCTTAGTAGATGCTCGTGACTTGTGATACCACGATGTCGGACTTGTGTATTTATTCCGAACTATTCATTTAGACTTACCTTATGAGATATCTAATTAATTAAAGGCTTTAAAAATGATGGTTATTGATTAAATGGTTAATTCAGGAGTTGTGTCGGCTAGCCTAGTTTCACGATAGGGGCCATTAAGACCGGGTTAGTTTTAGGGTTGTGACAAGTTGGTATCAGAGCCTAGGTTACATAGGCGTCACGAGTCATGAGCAGGTTTAGTAGAGTCTCGCGGATCGGTATGGAGACATCTGTACTTATCCTCAGGAGGCTGCAAAACCTTTAGGAAAAACTTCACATTCTTGAATTCTTATCGTGTGTCCTTGATTCAGCTTGAATTGTAACTCTTTGAATCCCTTCCATGCATTCGTATGCGCGTATGAGCACTTAGTATCAGATGTGCACCAATGGCTTGTGATGCCCTGATCGAGGGGCAAGGTGTGATCTCTATGTGTTGATATTGGGCCAATGTAGAGGAATTGAGGTCGGTTTTGCCTATAGCTTGAGCACTGAGGCATTGATTATGTGAGCACATGCTTTTGGATTTGTATGTCCGATAATGTCCCTATTAGTGGGAGTGATGACTGGATAGCTTGGTGATGAGTATGATGTGACTGCGAGATATGTACATATGATTTGAACGAGACAAGAAGGGTTTACTTTGGGGTAGTAAGAACTATCCGGTGCTTGATTCCCATCGTGATTTAATGTATAGCCCGAGTTGTGTGAGTGTTGAAGGACCTTTTCATGTTACCTAGTTGGGAAGTGAAGTAGATTTCACGTTGTGATATGAGTTCAGACTCAGGAAGATTAAGTGACTGCATAATGCTTATAACGGTGGAGGGTATAAAGAGATGTTAGTTTGAGGTAAAACATATGGGTTATCTCCTGCGGAGTGTTCTGAAGTTTGCGTGATCCTTTATGTCGATTATTGGAAGATATCTGTTACCAGTGAAATATATGGGTTGCAATTTGAATTTGGGTCGCCTAAGAGAGTGGGCTTGACTGTTACGAGGGTGAATGCGAGATTTGTAGAAGATTTAAAGTACTAGATGGTCTGTGTTTCATGAGCTTATGAAGAATTGAGTTTAATCTCACTATGGTATCATGGCAGTAATAGAGTATATACATTATGAGTTATTATGTGTTTCGGTTTATGGCTTTGAGCCAAGCGGGGGAGTCTGCTATTGATTAGTTGATTGCACGGTTATGTGCTATGTTGGTTCCAGTTTAAAGTGCACTGGTGAATCAGTTATGGCTTACGGAGGTTGAGACTGAGGATGGCTCGAGTAAAGGAAATTTCATTAAAGGTTATTTTATGCTTTATGAGTGTATGAGAATCACAGAATGACTGGAGTGGTTATTGGTAAAGGATGTACGGTGCATAGAACAGGAAGTTGCTTGGTTGCATTAAGGTGAGGTTACATTCTACGGTGTCGGAGTGCTAATGGAGCACATGTCGTCGATCCGTTTGATCTGTCTAATTGCGGTTTGAGTAGAGTGGGTGACTCTCGAGAATGATTCTAATGGGTTCAAGATTTTACATGTAATAATTGGAGATTTTCAAGTTGTATATTTGGCTAGAAACTGAGGTTTGCATTGGAAGGTGTCAAGACTTGTGGCATTTCTATATCAACTATGAGATTCTATATATCAGTATCAGGTTCACAGGAAGTCTCTTCCGGGTAGGTATTTTTAATGTGGTGTGCTTGGGAATATTTAAGAGAGTATCCAGCGGCCTATGAGCCTTAGACAATATGGTTTTATGCTTAGGTCTCATGTGATGAGTTTGGGTTGAGGATTGCGGTGTTATAGCGAGGAGAATTATCAAGTTGAAGGTAAATCAGAAGGAACTGGGATAGATGGGATAGCCTGGTAGTAGGCTGGATCGGCATGGTATGGATATGACTAGTTCTTTGGGTGCTTACGAGGTAATGAGTTTCTACAGGTGTTTCGCGGCAATGCTCTTGGATTTTAGTGGCCTGTGTAGCTTGATTGTGCTGGAAAGATTCAGTCCTGACGGTTTAGTTTTTGTGCAAACGGAATTTGGAGGGTTCTTGATGGTTTCTACCATGGTTAGAGATGTATATTTTCTACGAGCGTGAGGAGCATGGGATGTATAGTGATTTTCTTCTGGATGAGATCAATGGAAAGTTCCTGACTAGTGAGAACGTAGTTGCTTGTGACTCGGAAGGGATATGAAGTTCTCATGTTATCCTAGGAGGGTATAGTATATGTAGTATGTTGTGTAGGATTGAAATTGGCATGTGTAAGGTCACGGTTCAGTTTTGAAAGGAAGGTCATAAATTCTTGGGCAGCGCGGGCAGCTTCAGATGATTAGGAAATGATATTACTAATTGGTGTGGCTTGATGAGGGTATACGTTTCAGAAAAGGGAAATGTGATTGAGTTGATGATACTTCATTAGTATTACGACACTCTCTTGTTGGATTGACTGCTGATATTTGAGTTTGCTTGGTGGCACAAAAGAATTTTAGGAGTACCTATCATGGGATGATTGGGTATTAGAGGTATGTTGTATATTCGGACGGTGGAGTTGGGATCGGATATGGTGATTCACGTGCTATATGGATTTGGAGACTAGGAGTTCTCATAAACAGGTTAGGTCGTGGTTGTGGACCACGTATATCGGTCTTGTGTGGTAACTATTGGAGGTTTGGAGACCCGTGTGGATCCTTTGTTGTCTGGTATGTTAGATTTTGGATGTGAAATTGGGTATAGACTGGTTGTCTTAGTGTTGTGTTAATCTAGGCTGTTGCGCTAGGGCGACGACGTTGGCTATACCAGGAATGCCATGGATTGGTTGGCGAGGGTCGACGGATTATGTTTTCAGTAGGGTGGTTTCATTTTTTAAGATTTAGTGAATGGCTGGGAAGGGTTGTTTGCTTATTTGGCCTTCGTGATGGATGTCAGTGCAGAGACTCCTACCATTGATTCAACTCTGGTGATGAGGGATTTTTTCGGATGTGTTTCCTGCTATCGGGCATGTCGCCGACAGAGTTGTTGATTTTGGTATTGATTTGGTGCTGGGCACCGTATCGTATGGCACCAACGGAGTTAAAGGAGTTGAAGGAATAGCTTCAGTGACTCCTTGATAAGGGGTTCATTGGTAGGCCAATGTGGATGTGTGTTCTAACTTGAGTCGGCTTGGTTGACTCCAAGTTTTATTGTCGAGGGATGTGTTGATTCGATTGTTGTTGAGCTTATTAATGACCTTGGGAGATCTATGAGTTACCTTTACGTGTGGCGAGGCATTAGGAATTGTTGGTTATAGGCACAAGTGGTGCGGTTTTAGTGGGATCTCTCAGTGGAATTCGAGCGGGAAGAGTATTGGGTATTGCTCGACGGATGGCGTATCAGTTGTGTCATTTCGGGTTTGAGTAATGTTATGTCAATTGCTTCGCCGTGGTTATGATTATTTGCTTGGGTACTAGATATCAAATTGCGCGTGGTTGTCGGTTTTGAGCATAATGACTGGAGATGCTTCATGTGGACCAGTATTTGGATAGGGTCGCGCATTGCAGCGAAGTTATGTGGAGGTGTGACCCTTCGGGTTAGATTCATATGTTCTGTTTCTACAACGTGTTGGGTTCTTAGCATTGTGTTGTGGTAGTACTGGTGAACTTGCGGTACAATTCTTTATTTGAGTCATTTTTCATGATTTGAGTACGTTTGGATTGTTACTTATTGGTGTGCTGATTGCACGAGTTATGGCTTTATATGGTATTGATATCTCATGTCACCAGAGTAGTTGTATTGGATTAGATGAGATCGTTGAGATCTAAAATGAATACGAACGGATTCGGTTTCTGCATGTGGAAAGATAATATCAATGTTCAGCTTAGAAGATTGCTATGGTCCTTGCCAAAAGGAGAAGTGGCTTCACGAATGGTTGATATGAGGAATGGTTATGACTTTCTACATTATTTCATTTATCATTGGAAATATAAGAAAGTGTTGGAATGAGTTTTTATTTGATAAAAGGTTTATTATCGATATTCGGTTGTTCTAAACAACGATTGTGATCAGAAGTTATCGCATGAGAGTTTAAGCTATGTGGTATATCATGTAATTGCATCTGAGGTTGCAGGTATGGCTTGTTACAATTTGTTCGTTCTTATTCAGAGTATAGCTGTGAGATTCTGATCTTGTAGATGATTTTAGAAGTGGAAATGTGGTTCTAAGGTTTTTGGGCTAGGTTGGATTGTGAAATTTAATGTTACATTGTGATATCGAACCTATATGAGATAGGGTCACATGGGATCACCTCGGGTATGTGCATGGAAAGGTCACTCAGCGATTTGATGGTTTTCGGAACAACTCTAGGCACGTTCGAGGACGAACGTATGTTTCAGTGGGGGAGGATGTAACGAACCGACCCTCGTTTTGAGCTTTTGCATTTTGCTCGCCAGTTCTTGGGCATGAATAGCCCTATGTGATGTATTAGGACTTATGTAACTCGTCGGTTTTGGTTTTCAGGGTAATCGAAACGGATTTGGAAGAACAGTTCTCAATTTGAAGCTTAAAATTTGAAAGGTTTGACCAAGTTTTGACTTATTAGCATATGAACTTGGATTGGAATTTTTATGATTTGGTTATCTCCGTTAGGTGATTTGGGACTTAGGAGCGTGATCGGAATGTATTTTGGAGGTCCGTGGAAGGTTTAGTCTTTAATTGGTAAAATTGGAATTTGGCATTTTTTGGTTGATAGGAGAGATTTTGATAGGGGCTGGAATGGAATTACGGAAGTTGAAGTAGGTCCGTTGTGTCATTTGTTATGTGTGCGCAAATTTTTAGGTCATTCGGACGAGCTTTAATAGACTTTTTGATCGAAAGCGGAATTTGAAAGTTTTTGGAATTCTTAGGCTTGAATCCGATGTAATTTTGGTGTTTTGATAATGTTTTGAGCGTTCTGAAGGTTGGAACAAGTCTGAATAAAGTTATGGGATATGTTGTCATGTTAGGTTTAGGACCCGAGAGCCTCGGGTGAGTTTCGGGTGGTTGAAAGGATCATTTCATATGGGAGGAAATTGCAAAAAAAACTACTGTTGGTGTTGCTGGTTTTTGATCTTCGCGTTCGCGATGGATATCCCGCGTTCGCGAAGGGTTAGGATGTGAGGCAATGGAGTTGGCCTTCGTGTTCGCGAAGGTGGTCCCGCGTTCACGAAGGGCTGAGGTCAATAGTCATCGCGTCCACGAGGGTTTTGCCGCGATCGCGAGGAGGAAGCAGAATAGCTGGGACCCCAAGGCATTTGTTCTACGTGTTCGCGTAGTAGAGGTCGCGTTCGTGAAAAGGTGAGTCAGTTGTGCATCGCATTCGTGAGAGGGTTCTCGCACCCAAGTATAAGGAATTTTGGTCAACGAAGCTTTGTGCTTCTCGAACGCGAGGGAGCTGCCGCGTTCGCGATGAAGAAAATATATGGGGAGAATGTTTAAGTATAAAATTGAGGGTTTAAGTCCAATATCACAAAAACCATTAGAGAGCTCGGGAGAAAGTGAAATTTGAGGAGATTTTCAGTGGAGCAATTGGGGTAAGTATTCTTCACTCATATTTGGTTTGATTCCATGATTTAGTCTCGAATTTTATCATTTAATTTGAGAAATTAGAGTGGAAATTGGGGGAAAATGGCGGAAAAGTTTGAGAAATTCTTTTGGGGATTTGGGGGGCTATTTGAGGTCTTATTTTGATGTTCTTGATATGTACAAACTCGTGAGAGTGGAAGGATTCTATTGATGTGATTTTTATCGGATTCCGAGACGTGACCCGGGGACCAGGTTTGGCCAATTTTGGGATTTTTGGTATAAATTAGATATTTTCGAGTGGGCTTTGTTCCCTTAGCATATTTTGATGGTATGAATCTGCTTTTGGCTAGATTTGGAGCATTCAGAGGCCGAGTCTAGAGGCAAAGGCATCGCGGGCTAGAGTTTGGAACGGATTGAGGTAAGTAATGATTGTAAATGTTTGTCCTGAGAGTATGAAACCCCGGATTTCACATCATTGTGCTATATTGAGGTGACACACGCGCTAGATGAGGTAAGTAATGATTGTAAATGTTTGTCCTGAGGGTATGAAACCCCGAATTTCACATCATTGTGCTACATTGAGGTGACACACACGCTAGATGACAAGTGTGGGGTTGTGCACCGTTGGGAATTGTGATTTAGTCCATCCTGTATGACTGTTAAGTCGCGTATTTGATTGAAAATTGTCTGATATCATTGTGTTTTGGAAACTATTACCATGTTTTGGGCTGAATGCCATATTTGGGCTTCGTCCCAATTGTTTTGGACCCTTAGGGGATTTTTACTACTATTCCTCATTGTTTTGACTTCATATTTGTACTCAGTCATGCTGTATTCTTCTGTTTTCATAACTCAGCCATATTTACTATGTTTTGGTATTTTAAATGATATTTTGGGCTAAGCATCATGTTTTATTGTTGCCCGAGTGGCTAGAGAGATTTCTGACTGAGTGAGGCCGAGGGCCTGTGTTGTGAGGATACTATGAGATCGGGCTGCGCGCCGCAGTAGTATTATACTGATTCATGATTATGAGGCCGAGGGCCTGAGTTGTTACACCACGAGGTGGCTTGATATGAGGCCGAGATCTTGTTTGATTATGCCACGAGGTGGCTTGTTATTGCGCTTGGGCCGTAAGGGGCCCCTCCCGGAGTCTGTACACCCCCAATGAGAGCGGGTACCCAGTGTGAGTGATGTGATATAGCCCGAGGGGCTGTGGTTGATTCTTATTGTTGCCCGAGGGGCTATTTTTGATCCATATTTGCCCGATGGGCAATTCTTAATTCATGTTATGCCCGAGGGGCCGATTACAAGTGACTGTGAGGTAGCCCGATGGGCTGGTTCTGTTTATATTATGCCCGATGGGCTATATACATTTTCTATCATTTATACTTACTGTTTTATCACTCGTTTGAAACTATTTAAAGTTGTTTTAAAAGCTTTTTACTGAAACTGAGCTTGATTTACGAAGTAAATGATTTGTGTACTGCTTTGGAAATGATCTACATTTGTTGTAGTGTTATGACGTCGCTTACGTGTTTTCTTACTGCTCAGCTTTCATTTACTTTTATTACTTACTGAGTTGGCATACTCACATTACTCCCTGCACCTTGTGTGCAAATCTAGGTGTTTCTGAACCTGGTAGCGAGTGTTGATTGATCGGTGGCAGAGTCATCGGAGTTAGTGAGGTAGCTGCCCGACGTTCACAGCACTGCTTTTTTCCCTCTTGTCTTCCTTAGACTATATTTAGTACATTTTTTGACTCTTCGTTGTATTCAGACCTTAGTAGATGCTCGTGACTTGTGACACCCCGATGTCGGGCTTGTGTATTTATTCCGCACTGTTCATTTAGACTTACATTATGAGATATCTGATTAATTAAAATTGATTAAATGGTTAATTCGGGAGTTGTGTCGGTTGGCCTAGATTCACGATAGGCACCATCACGACCGGGTCGGTTTTAGGGTCGTGACATGCTGTCTCTCTTCTATGGCGAGATGACCGCATCTGCGGTCTCAGCACTTCCCCCACAAAAATCGCATATGCGCTCCTCTGAGCCGCTTATGTGGCTCCGCACCTGCGGCCCAAACCTCGTAGGTGTGGTTACACTATAAGGCAACTGCTTCAGCCCTTCTTCCAAGTCCAGACTCGATCCGTTTACCATCCAGAATGCACCCGAGGTCCATGGAACCTCAATCAATTATACCAACACGTCCCAAAACACATTACGAACTTAGTCGAGCCTTCAAATCACATCAAACAACATTGAAATAACGAATCGCAACCCAATTCAAGCTTAATGAGCTTTAAAACTTCAAACTTCTATATTCAATGCCCAAACCTATCAAATTATGTCTGATTGACCTTAAATTTTGCACACAAATCAGATTCGACATTACAGACCTGCTCTAACTTCCAGAATCGAAATCCGAGCCCGATATCAAAAAGTCCACACTCAGTCAAACTTTTCAAAAACCTTCAAATTTCTAACTTTCGCCAATTTACCACAAAATGACCTACAAACCGCCAAATCCAGTTCCGGGCGCACTCCCAATACCAGATCTACCACACGGAGCTATTCTCATACTCAAAATCCCAAACGTACCTCGATAACATTGAAATTCACCTCAACCCAAATCTATTAAATTCTTCCAAAAATGCTAACTTCCATAATAGGCGGCGAAACGCTCCCGAGTCATCCAAAACCCGATCCAAAAATATGCCCAAGTCCAAAATCATCATACAAACCTATTGGAACCTTCAAACCCCGATTCTGAGGTCGTTTATTCAAAAAATCTGACATAGTCAATTCTTCCAACTTAAAGCTTCAGAAATGAGAATTTTCTATCCAAATCAACTCTGAACTTCTGAAATTCCAATTCCGACCACGCGTACGAGTCATAATACCCGAAGTGAAGCTACTCACGACCTCAAATTGCCGAACGACACGCAAGGGCTCAAAACGACCGGTTGGTTGCACTATTGGGAGACCTTGTTGCTGCTTTCAAGAAACTTTTGCTCTGTATAAACCCTGATTATTTCACACCCAGTACCATTTGTATATGTGGATCAATCAGCCATATCCCAGCTGGAGATCTTTGCTTTGGCGACCTTTTCTAATATCTTGAACGACTTCTTGCTTTTTGAGCAATTTGTTTGTCAGAGAGAATCACAACTGGTAAGTGCCTTTTGCACGATGTGCACACTTCATAGTCCTTGTTCGATACTATAGAGAATCCCTTATTAGCCTTGAGGTTATCTTTGCTTGCTTTAGCCAAGTAGGATGGCAAGAGTCTTTTGAGGGGGAACCTTTGCATGAATCCTCAAGGTATATAGACTGTAACAACTGAGTTTGCTGGCCAAATTTACTTTGTGCAACTGAAAAGGTGGTAATAGATTTTGAAATCTTTTATTGCTTGTTTTAACAAGGATTGACTTAGAGTGAAGGGACACAATGATGCAAAGAAAAAGTATTAACAAGAAATTCCTCTGTCGGGAAGAACAAAAGGAAGATTTGTTTTTCAATAACTAGCCTTAATGATCATGACATACATTTTGGACTTAACGGTCTGATCTATCAAGCTGATCATATCTTCCATTTTACCATTCTTATGACCTTTGAAGTTGGGCTTGTTTGTGCCAATTCTTTGCATCAGCTTCTTGACTCATTTTCGACCAGTGGTGCCTCGAGGGTTTTTTACCAACAAGTCTCTCTCATTTATTTATCTCTACTTACCGTCGCCTTACAGTACCCGTGAGGATTTTCACTAGTAAGACTCTCTCATTTTCTTTTTCTTTTCTTTCCCCTTCGTTTTTTCTTTTGTGAGAAACTTGACAATGTTCTATGTCATGGGACAACTGTTGCTCATTGCATGCGTCTCTTGGCATTAGTGAAGGCATATCGATAGGTTTTTTTGGAAGGTATTTGGATAGAGTTGGAAAGAAGGGTCGGTATGAAGGCTCAAAGCAGACGCAAAATGAAGAGTTGTAGACTTACAACTCTTGAAATCGATTTTTTAAAAGTGAAATAAAATCTTTGCCCCAGTTTCAGATACTGGAGATTTGTTTTGTATTTTTTGAAATTTTATTTGCTTAGACCGAACCGTGTAAGGCTGCCTACATTTCCTTTTTAAAGGAATCAGGTCAAACGTAGTTCAAACATCTGACCTAGCTATTTTTTCGTATTTCTTTCTTTTTCTTTTTCTATATATATATATATATATATATATATATATATATATATTTGGTCAAAACAAGTTGCTCCAGCTTTTATTTTCTGGGGGCATGGACCTTTGATTGTTCTTTTCTTATTCTTTTTTCACTTGAACTTTCTAAGAGTTGTCTTAGTTAGTACTCTTGGGGTATGGATTTTTTTTTCATTTTTTTAAACTTTTAACTCTAAACTTGATTCCAAAAGAGGGCAGTCAAAGAAAATAACACATGCTCAAAAGGGGTAACGAAGGGTATAAAGTATTTGGATAGAAGAAAAAGGGCCTCATAGCTTCGAGAATGCCAATCATGTTAGCCCTTCACAATCACGACAGAGATTGACATGTTGCTTTCTGGGTCTTTTTCAGTGTAAAGTTGTATGAGTAAGACTTTCCTCAAAGTGAGTGACCCTTATCAATTTGGGTGACTTTTTCTTGGATTTTTCCTTGACGTGCATTTTACCAATAAACTGATCCATTTCAAGTTGTCTGGGATACAGTTTATTTTGCAAAATATTTTCTATCTCTTAGTGCTAAATAGACTTCAACCCGTCCGATAATTCTTAAGCCCAATCTTCTCAATGATTCAAAAGGTAAAGATCCTTAATTTCCATGCGCATGAGTGCTTTGGTTCCGTAAACCTTGGCTCATGCTTATTTTCCAAATGTTTCATGTCTTTATTCATCTTCAAAAGTGCATCTTTCTCACTTATATAATTCAAGACTAAATCAGTTTTCTAAGATCTGGCCAAAATTCCGAATGCATGTCATGTCACTAGAACTAGAGTGAAAAGAACTATGCACAAAATGGACATAAATTATTAACTGGTTTTTATTGAATAAAGGATAGTAGGGTCCGATAACACAAAAAGAAGAAGAAGAAGAAAAGACGACAAAATAAGCTACCATGTCTCCTTAATGGCTAAAAGAGGAGTGATTTTCCAGTTACTAAGTGACATCTTAGCCACAAACTTGCATATCAGCATTACTACGACATTCAACCTTTTTATTCCTTTTGATTCAGCACTCATATTTTGACTTTTTGATAAAAACATTCCCAATATTGGTTGTCGGAATTCAGGACTGACAACATGGGAAATTTCAAAGCAACTGATTTGTTAAAGGTCTTGGAGGAATTATCATGTCTCTCCATCATCAAATCATCCCGATCAGGCCATGTCCTATTGCTCAAATCTTGTAAAGTCAACCCCACATTTGCCTCCATTTTTGATTTTTCACGCCAACTTGCCCACTTGACTTTTCGTGACCTTGGATCAACAACAATGGTACTTGTTCCATTAGTTGAAAATATGATTTTATTCCCGAGGGATCTTGGATTGTTCTTGGTGACTCGCCATTGCCAACCAACAAATCGACCACCTTTACCTAGATTTTATTTCAAAACAACAAGCATGTTAGAATAAACACTCTCTATTTCTTTCTGTTTTTTTTTACTTTTCTTTCTCTTTTTTTTAGAATCATTAGATCAAATCTGATGTGGGCTGCCTACGATCATGTGGGAGCATGAATCAGATCTTGCGTAGTTCGGGAAGATCAGAAATAAAGTAAATAAACTAACTTTTTTGGATTTTTTTTAAATTTTCGAAAGAAAGACTTATAAAGAAGAAAGAAAATATTTTTGGAATTTGATTTGTTTGTTTTTTTTGTTGAGAAGTTTTGAAAAGAAAGACGTCTAAACAAGATTTTTTTTAATTTTGAATATTTTCTTCTTATTATTATTTTGGAATTTCGAAAAAAAAATTTCTAAAGAAGAAAAGAAATATTTTATATTTTTTAAAATTTGGTCTTAAAGAAAGACTTCTCTAAAGAAGGAAGTAAAGGAAAATATTTTTGAATTTTTTGAAAATAGTGGGTCGGAACCGATGAGGTTTGCCTACATATCTCACATTCGGTGAGAATCAGACTCGCGTAGTTCGTCCAGGAGCAAGGAATATTTCAAAATCTTAGTCTATTTTCCAACAACTTTTGAATAAAATCAGACACAGTTTGATTTTTGAACACATGAATTTTATGAGAACCAGGTGAATTTCACTCCCTTATTCTCCCTCTCTTGTTTTTTTTAAATATTTTTTCCATATTCTAAAAGCCGGCCAACGTATAACCCAGATTAAACAAATGTACAAGTATAACGTAAGATGAATCAGGATGGTCTTTTAATTTAGGTACACCTGTCCTAGACAGACCCAACCCCTCTATTGAGTCCCCAAAGTCAAATGCACGTGATGCAAATTGCAAACAAACATACTTACTAGAGATCTGGCATGAGGTTATGTCATTCTAGGTTGGACCCTGGGGTGTATTGTTCTAGACCTGGCTTACCCGATAGGACAACTCGAGCCGATGGAGGGGGGGACAACGTACCGGGAACCAAAAGGCCATCCGACTTTGTAACTGATCCGATCCTCGTTCTAAATTAGGGTATGACACTAACAGAAAAGAAGACATGCCAGCGTACACTTCCTAGAAGATTTAGAAGACTTAGAGAGAAGAAGGGTTTCATAATAGTTTATATACAGTTCAAGCAATATTAAAACGGTAAAAGTCAGCATTTAGCACATTAGGCTCAAACACGTAAAAATATTAGATAATAAACAAAATCCAACTATAACAATTATTCTAAGCTCTAATTCTGAACCCTGAACCAGAAGTTCTGGGTTCTTGTCCCTAGCAGAGTAGTCAGAGTAGTCAGAGCTGTCACACCTCCTTTTTCCCGAGGGATAGGGAGTTTTTCCAATTAAAGCGACATTAATCGAAATGAGATTATTTATTTAATCATAGTCGCCACTTGGAATAATTTATGGTGTCCCAAGTCACTAATTTATTTTAAATCCCAAATCGAGGAAAATTGACTCTATTTTTGGTCCTCGAACACAGAAGACCGGGTAAGGAATTCTGTTAATTCGGGAGAAGGTGTGAGGCACTCCCGAGTTCCGTGGTTTTAGCACGGTCGCTTAACAATTAATAATAGGCCTAATTACCTAATTTATTACATATTTAAAATCTATTGTGCATTTTTAACTTTTTAACCGCTTTTAATAGAGTTTTAATTGCTTTCAAGAGTTATGAAATTTATTTAAATAAGTCGTGATGGCGTGCACTTATTATTTTTGTACATATTGTGAATCGCGTCACGTGAAATACACCCATAATTTACAATATTTTATTTTTATAATTATTTTTGAAGTTGGTTCAAGTCAAGCGAACGTGCACTTGAAGTTGGGTTACGTATCTTGACTATGCCACGGGAACCGTATCCATAGTCACGATGATTTATTAGTCACACCTACAGCAAGCTACGATGTTCATGATTTAATTATTTTTATAAGTTTGAGATTATTATAAGGCCATGAATTATGGACAAAGTGGTTGTGGAAAAAGTGTAGGATTCCATACTAAGGATCGTTTACGAGACCAATTTTATCACTAAGTAATAGAAAAATATTTACAATTACTCATTATGGGAGAAATGTGGGCTAGCTTATAAATTTTATTATTATTATTGGCCTGAGAGAATCTTGTCATTTAGCCTAGTTCTATGTTCATGAAGGCAACATAAGGACCATTATTTTATAACTGTGTGTCTAACTATATGTCTAAACTGCTACTTATACTAAAACCTTATCGAGACAGACATCCAAATTCCAAACCAATTAATCACGAAATGCAAAAAAAAGTTTAATTGACAAATTTATTATGGTAAAAGAAAACAAAATAGAATAAAGTTTGGAGATATAGAGATAACACCAAGACAGCAAACCAAACGTGAACCTCAGGCCCGTCAACATTGAAAGCATTTTAATTAGAGTCTTCATTCATGATTAGAAAATTAATGAAACTAAAATATCTAAATTACCATGTCCAACATATTTTTCTTCATCGCACATTAACACAATTAAACAGGTAGCTCAACGAAACACCGTTAAGGCTAGTCGAAGTATGAAATTTATTTAAAATACAGAAGATAATGGACCTTTATAATTGCTTGACTGTTTCTTTCAAAATTCGAACAAAAATGAACCTCTGACCGGAGCCGGAACCACTAAACGAAAACCTCACCGACGAGATCGAACTGCAACCTTAAACTCGACCAAAGCTATGGATGGGGATGTTGGACTGAGAAGTATCAGCTACAACAAATGGGTTTCGGGTTGGTGTTCCAATGGATCATGTGGTTGTATGGGTTAGAGAAATATACTTAGGGAGTAGTTTACTTTTTAGAAGTTAGTGACGGCAGAGAGCTTTTCTTTTCAGGTATGATCAATGCCAAATCTTCTTTTATTTGACAATAAACAAGTGGGTATAAATTCAGTGGTTAAAATTCGGATCATCGCGCTGAAATGGACACTAATTACCATCTTTCTCGTTGTTGCTACTGTTCCTCTATGGACATGCTTAATCCTTCAAGATGATTTCCGATAATGGGTGAGAGACTGCTTCTCTTTTTTTGTATTAGGAGATTAAAAGGTTGGAGGGATTGGGGTTTTTTATTGGTTTTGGATTCTTGAGGAAGAAGAGGATGAGCAGTGACTCTTTTTGCCTTAGCTCTCTCTTTGCCATCTCTTTTGTCTCTATTTTTGTGCAGGTTGCGGCTAAAGAGATGAAAAAGGTGGGGAACGACTGACCTCTCTTGTTTTTAGAGAATGAGAGTGTGACGACCCGGCCAGTCATCTCATGAGTTACCGCTTTGTTTTTCCCATTTCTATTTCTTCATTCTTCGTTATCTGTGTTTTGTGGTATCGGGTTAGTCAGATCGAATCCGGAATGATTTTGGTAAGGTTTGAGACACTTAGTCTCTTTTAAGGATGTTTAAGTTGGAAAAGTCAACCGGATGTTGACTTATGTATTAGAGGGCTCGGATGAGTTTCGATGGTTCGTTTAGCTTCAGGAGGTGATTTGGGACATAGGAGTGTGATCGAAATGGGATTTGGAGGTTTGGAGTTGATTTAGGTTTGAACTGGCGAAGTTGATATTTTGGCGATTTCTGGTTAATAGGCGAGATTTTTATATAGGGGTCGAAATGGAATTCCGAGAGTTGCAGTAGCTCCGTTGTATCATTTGGGATGTGTGTGTAAAATTTTAGGTCATTCGAACTTGGTTTGGTTGGGTTTTTGATCAAAAACGGAATTCGGAAGATTTTAGAAAAGTTTGGCTTGAATTCGATGTGTTTTGGATGATTTGATGTTATTTGAGGTATTTTAATGATTGGAATAAGTTTGAATAAGGTATTAGGATGTGTTTGTGCCTTTGGTTGAGGTCCCGAGGGCCTCGGGTGAGTTTCGGGTGGTCAATCAGATCATTTTGAAGTTAAGAAAGTTGTAGAAATTGCAGGTTCAGCAGTTCCAGGTATTTACTCTTCGCGTTCGCGAGAGGACACTCGCGTTCGCGAAGAGTCAGTTGAGGGAAGTGGAAATCTAGCATTCGCATTCGCGAGGCAGGTTATGAATTCGCGAAGGGCTGCGAGATGGTGCATCGCATTCGCGGGCGTGTAGTCGCGTTCGCATAGAAGGAATCGAGAGGCTAAGCTTCAGTGGAATTGACCCATCGCGTTCGCGAAGGTTTGTCTGGGTAAAGCATCGCGTTCGCGAGGGTCGTGTCGCGTTCGCATAAGAGGATTTTGGTCAAAGTTATTTTGTGTTTCGCGAACACGAGGTTTTGACCGCGTTCACGAAGAAGGAATTAATGTTCGGGCAGAAGGTTTTTAAACTCGTCTTTCCGCGAGGGTTGGGTTTATTTCTTCCATTGTTGGTCGTTTTGGAGCTTTTTGAAGGGGATTGAAGAGGGATTCAAGGGGAATCACTTAGAGGTAAGATTCTTGGACTTAAAACTCGATTATTCTGTGAATTCCACCTAGAAAATCATGGAAATTAAGCCAAAATTGAAGAACTAAGGCTTGGAAATTTAGACTTTTGATTGGGGATTTGAAGGACCATTTGGGGTCGGATTTGAGAACTTTTAATATGTATGAACTCGTGGGGAGATAAGGAACCTATTGATGTAAAAATTATTGAATTCCGAGATGTGGGCCCGGGGGTCGGGTTTTGGTAATTTCGGGATTTGTGTCCTTTAATGATTGTGTTTGCTTGGGCTTCATTCCCTTAGTATATTTTGACGTCCTCGTTCTGATTTTGGATAGATTCGACGCGAGTGGAGGCCGATTCGAGGGGCAAAGGCTTTGCGAGCTAGAGATTTAGCCGGTTCGAGGTGAGTAATGATTGTAAATGATGTTCTGAGGGTTTGAAACCCCGGATTGCACATCGTAGTGCTATATTGAGGTGAGGCACATGCTTGATGACGAGCGTGGGGTCGTGCACTATTGGGGATTGTGACTTGGTCAGTCCCGATTGATGATTTTACCGTGTAATTGATTGAATACTATTTGCTATCATTATTATTTGGGCTGAATGCCATATCTGGGCCTAGTGTCAACTATTTGATCCCTTCGGGGTTTTTTATTGATATTTCCTCAATATTTTGACTTTATACTTGAACTCAGTCATGTTATTTTCCACTGTTTTTCTACTCATCCATGTTTACTCAGTTTTAAGACTTAAATGATATTTTAAATGATGTTTGGGCTGAGAAACACTGTTTTACTATTGCCTGAGGGGCTTGTGAGAATTTTTGACTGAGTAAGGCCGAGGGCCTATGTTGTGAGGAAACACTGATATTGATTTGAGGCCGAGGGCCTGAGTTATGTGCGCCACGAGGTGGCTTGATTGATATGAGGCCGAATGCCTAGTTTTGATGCCACGAGATGGCTTGTTATTGTGCTTGGGCCGTAAGGGGCCCATCCAGGAGTTTGCACACCCCCAGTAAGCGCGGTTACCCATTGTGATGTGAGATTGAGCCCGAGGGGCTGGTATTGTTCTGAGATGTTGCCCGAGGGGCGGATTTGTTGATACCATGCCCGAGGGGCGAACTTCTATTTATTTACTTTACCTTAATTGCCTGTCAATTACCTGTTTACTTGTTGAAAAATGATTGTTACTTAACTGTTCATTGGTTTACTGCTTTTAAATGGTTTTACTGCTTCATTATAGAATGCATTGTGCCTTACGTGTTTTCTTACTTTCAGTTGTTATTTACATTTGTTACTTACTGAGTTGGAGTACTCACTTTACTCCCTGCACCCTGTGTGGAGATTCAGGCGTAGCTGGTTCCGCTCCCGAGTGCTGATCCCTCCAGCTTCAGGCGGACATTCGGAGTTCACGATGTAGCTATTGGCGTCCGCAGCCTCGTGTCTCTTCTCCTTTATCACTTCTAACTCTTTTCAGACAATTGTACTAATTTATTGACTTAGCGGATGTTATGACTTATAGATACTCATGACTAGTGACACCCCGGTTAGGGCTGTGTATGGGTGTTCTTCTGCGTATTTATGTTATCATTGTTATTTCGAATTTATTTTATCATGTCTAGATCATTTTCTTAAATGCTTAACTGTTAACAATTGGAAAATGGGAAGTGTCGGCTGGCCTTGTCTTCACAAGAGGTGCCATCACGACCGGGTTTGAGTTAGGGTCGTGACAAGTTGGTATCAAAGCCTATGTTACATAGGCCTCACGAGTCATGAGCAGGTTTAGTAGAGTCTCACGGATCGGTACGGAGACGTCTGTACTTATCCTCGGGAGGCTGCAGAACTTTAGGAAAAGCTTCATATTCTTGAAATTCTTATCGTGCGTCCTTGATTCAGCTTGAAATGTAAATCTTTGAATTCCTTCCACGTGTTCGTATGCGCGCATGAGCGCTCAGTATCGGATATGTATCGATGGCTTGTGATTCCCTAATCGAGGGGCGAGATGTGATTATTTGTGCGTTGATGTTGGGCCAGTATAGAGGACTTGAGGCCGGATTTTCGCCTATAGCTTGAGCCCTGAGTTGTTGATTTTGTGAGCGCGTGTTTTTGGATCCATATGTTCTGTTGTGTCCCTATTAAGGGAGGTGATGACTGGATAGTTACGTGATGAGTGTGATGTGACTGCGAGATGTATTCATGTGATTTGGAAGCGACGAGAATGGTCTGCTAGAGGATAGAAGGACTATTAGGTGCTCAATTTTCATCTTGATTTGAGGTATAACCCTGAGTTATGGGCGTGTGAAGAATCTTTCCATGTTTGTTAGTTGGGAGTGGAGTAAATTTCCTGTTGCGGTATGAGTTCAGACTTAGGAAGTTTAAGTGACTACGTAATATTTATGACGGTGGAAGGTATACAAAAATGTTAGTTTGAGGCAAAACAGGTGGGGTTATCTCCTGCGGATCGTTCTGAAGTTTGCGTAATCCTTTGTGTCATTTATTGGAAGATCTCTATTACAAGGGAAATATATGTTTTATAATTTGAATTTAGGTTACTCAAGATAGTAGGCTTGACTACTACGAGAGCGAATGCGAGATTTGCAGAAGATATAAAGTACCAGATGGTCTGTGTTCCACGAGCTTATGAAGGATTGAGTTTAATCTCACTATGGTATTATGGCAGCAATAAAGTATATGCGTTATGAGTTATTGTGTCTGTTTTGGTCTATGGCTTCGAGCCAAGTGGGGGAGTCCACTATTAATTAGTCGATTGCACGGTTATGTGCTATGTTGGTTCCAGTTTGAGGCGTACGAGTGAATCAGTCATCGGCTTTAGCACTAGTTACTTCACCACCACCCGCCCAGTCAACTAGGGGTCGCCCCAGAGGGGGAGGTCAATCAAGTGGCGGTCAGGACCGTTTCTATGCACTTCCGGGCAGACCTAATGCTATTGCTTCAGATGTTGTTATTACAAGTATTGTTTTAGTTGCCACAGAGATGCCTCTATATTATTTGATCCCGTTTCCACCTTTTCTTATGTGTTATCATACTTTGCTCATTATTTGGGTACGCCCTGTGAGTTTCTTGCTTCACCTGTTCATGTATCTATTCCAGTGGGCGATACTGTTATTGTAGACTGTGTGTACCGGTCGTGTGTGGTGACTATTGGGGGTCTGGAGATCCGTGTGGATCTTTTATTATTGTGTATGGTGGATTTCGATGTCATTTTGGGAATGGATTGGCTATCTCCGTATCGTGCTATTCTGGACTGTCATGCTAAGACAGTCACATTGGCTATACCGGGTGTGCCACGGATCGAGTGGGGAGGTGTGACTGATTATGTTCCCAGTAGAGTGATCTCATTCTTGAAAGCCCAGCGTATGGTTGGGAAGGGTTGTCTTTCGTATCTAGCATTTGTGAGGGATGTCGGTGCTGAGACTCCCAGTATTGATTGTGTTCCAATTGTGAGAGATTTTCCCGATGTGTTTCCTGCAGACCTGCCGGGCATGCCACCGGACAGGGATATTGATTTTGGTATTGACCTGGTGCTGGGCACTCAGCCCATTTCTATTCTGCCGTATCATATGGCACCAGCGGAGTTGAAGGAATTAAAAGAACAGCTTCAGGAACTCCTTGATAAAGGGTTCATTTGGCCTAGTATGTCGCCTTGTGGTGCGCCGGTTCTGTTTGTGAAGAAGAAGGATGGCACAATGAGGACGTGCATTGATTATAGGCAATTGAACAAGGTAAAAAATAAGATCAAGTATCCTTTGCCTCATATCGAAGATTTATTCGACCAGCTTCAAGGAGCGAGGCTGTTCTCTAAGATTGATCTCCGTTCAGGTGACCACCAGTTGAAGATCAGGGATTCAGATATTCTTAAGATGGCTTTCAGGACTCGATATGGTCACTATGAGTTCTTGGTGATGTCTTTTGAGATGACCAATGCCCCAGCAATGTTCTGCATCTGATGAACAGTGTGTTCCAACCTTATCTTGACTCATTTGTCATAGTCTTCATTGATGATATTCTGGTGTATTCGCGTAGTCAAGGGGAACATGCGGAGCATTTGAGAGTTGTGTTGCAGAGATTGAGGGAGGAGAAGCTTTATGCAAAATTCTCCAAGTGTGAGTTTTGGCTCAGTTTAGTGGCTTTCTTGGGGCACGTGGTATCCAGCGAGGGTATTCAGGTTGATCCGAAGAAGTTAGAGGCGGTTTAGAGTTGGCCCAGACCGTCCTCAACCATAGAGATTCACAGTTTTCTTGGTTTGGCGGGTTATTATCGCCGATTTGTTCAGGGATTCTCATCTATCGCATCGCCCTTGACCAAGTTGACTCAGAAGGGTGCTTCATTTGTATGGCCGGACGAGTGTGAGGAGAGCTTTCGGAAGCTTAAGACAGCTTTGACCACATCTCCAGTGTTAGTTTTGCCATCAGCTTCAGGTTCATATACCGTGTATTGTGATGCTTCGAGAGTTGGCATTGTTGATACCCAATTTTTTCCTGTATATTTTTCATATGCAAAATACCTTCAAAATAACATGTATATGCATATGTAAGCATATTCAAACGTTTATTATTTTTTCTTAATTTTTAGATATTTTTAAATCGATTTATTGCCTATTTTTACCAAGAAAAACCCAATAATTATTCCCAAAATTATCATTTTTGATTCATTTATTGGATTCGCATATTTATACTAAAATATAGCTAAGATAATGTTTGCATATTTTTACAGATTTATTTAATATGTTTTAAAGCTAAATTGCATATAATTGCAGTATTAGCCCCATTTAGATTTAATTACGTTTATGTCCATAAAAATTAACTCCAATATTTTTAATTTAATAATTATGTATTTTTAATCATTTTAGTACTTTTAATTTATTTTCAGAAATTAGTTTTACTATTTTTATAAAGAAAATAAGGAAAAAGTAGCTATTTAAATGTTAGCCCATTTTCATTTCAATTTTGGTCGGATTTGGCACCCCAATTAAACCCAACCTGAGGCCCAATTACCCTGACCCAAATCCTAATCTACCAGACCCACGACCCTTTTTAAACAACCCGCCCAGATCCCCATTCAATCTAGGCCGTTGATCAAAATGATCAACGACCACCATTTAACCTTTCCTTTTTAATTCCCCATTACCCCCAAACCCTAGCCATTTCTCATTTGCAGCTGCCTTCGAATCCCCTTCTCTCCCAATTCTCTCTCAAACCCTGGCTGCCACCTTCAACCACCACCCTAAAATCGCCTGAATCAATGGCTTCCAAAGCCATTAAAGACCTGTATCTACCTCATATGACTTCTACCTGCCTGATTATCATGTTTTCAAGGCCAGACCTTGAAGAAGTTGTGGTCCAGACCTGAGTTGATTTCAGTTCTATAACTGTCTCCGACCTTGCTCCAGCCAGCCATGGCTATTCGAGCCTGATCTTGACTTCTCTTGCTTATATCAATGACTTTCCAAGTCTTTCTCACCATCTGGGTTCTTCTGAAACCCTAACCTTCGAGGTCCTTCCGATTCTTTTAGATCCGTTGTAGATCTGTGTTTACTCTAAACTTTTAAATGTTTTCTCAAAGTTTCTTTCAAAACTTTACCTTCAGAACCTTTATCTTTTCCGATTTAGGGTTTGGTTAAGTTATTTAGAAGTTTTCTATGATCTTTAGCATGTTCTACTGTGTTTCTTTATGTTGTTCTTCTACTGGAGTGTGCATGATTAAAAGTCTTAGTTCCTTCTTGAGTTTTCTAACTTTTTTTTTGTTGATATTTTTGCCTGATTTACTTGTTTTTCATCTCTATACTCGAGTGATGGTGAAAACCCTAAAATTTGGGGTTCATTCGAGTCCTGAGACTATTTGCTATGTGATTTACTCGTTCGTCATACTCTAAATTCGATGGGTTTCAAAACCCTAATTCCTTTGAATCTATTCAAGTTTCTGAAGTTGTTTCACCTGTTG
This sequence comes from Nicotiana sylvestris, assembly GCF_000393655.2. Taxonomy (NCBI): domain Eukaryota; kingdom Viridiplantae; phylum Streptophyta; class Magnoliopsida; order Solanales; family Solanaceae; genus Nicotiana; species Nicotiana sylvestris. The sequence continues at coordinate 118,203,286 of NC_091065.1, forward strand.
CTCGACTGAATTTCAAAATCTTTTGTGTCTTTATATGATTCTGACTTCCTGCTAAACTCTATAAGGTCTTTTACTTGACCTCTTTTGCATGCTATTTGATACTCTCTCTTTTCTCTATTACTGAGTTACTGAAATTGGTCTATGTGACTACCATGTTTCGGTAGTCCACTACTTACTGATTTTGTGATTGCGTGACACTTCTCTTTGTCATAGATTCAGCCTTGCATGCCTAATGTTTATGCACTCTTTATATGCTGAATTTCCTTCTGAAATGACCTTCAATTATGGACTGATTTCAAACCTTCTTGTGTAATTCTGATTGATTCTTTCCTTGTTTTACTGATTTCCCTGTTTTTTGGACCAATTTGAACACTTTCCTTTGAACTTTCTATCCCTACCTTTTCTACTCAATTTGATTAATTCCCACTGGTATGTTCTGATTAAGATTTCAGCATCAACAACAATATGTTTACTTTCTGCCTACTGCTTGTGATCAATTCAGTACTTTTTTAGCATGTTGTAATCTCCTTTTACCTGTTTTGAATCTATTAAGTGTCCTAAACCCCTACCCCAATATGTTTGATATTGATGGCTTGTTTGAGGCATGACAGTATTAAGCATTGTTGTCTATGACTTAAACTTGATTCCCCTGGCATCATAGCCTCTGTGTTATCATTATGTGTTGTGTATTCTGGTTGATTTTGTAAGCATAACAACACTCCTTATTGATGTACATGCCCAGAATTAACTAATGCTTAAGTACATAGGCTCTTTGCAAGTTCCCAACCCCCTGAATCCCCTTTGTATGAAATTATCAACTTGTTTATGTCTGTTTCCCAGCACCTCTTTCCCTCTCCTTTATTCTCTCAGAACTCTGTTTCTTCACTTTCACTCTCTCTTAGATTTAAGTTATATCCCCTATTGTAAGCCTTGCCTTGAGACCCTCTGAGCTCCCTCTAAACTTGGACACTTGAGGGCTGACCTTTCCACACTGCACTTGTCCCTATTCTGGTAATACAATTTGGGTGTGAGCACTGCCCGGAGTCCCATTGAGGTTCTTAGGGAACTCTGACACACTCAAATTGGAGAAAGGCTTTGGATCAATGGTCTTTGAGTTGGTTTATCTTGTAACTCAGAAAGGAAGTCAAGAATCAGGCCTCCTCCAGTTGTACTTTCTTTGTATTTTTTCTTTCTGATGTAATTTATTCTGGTTTGTAATAAGTTGTAATAAACACTTGGGGCTGGCTAGTGAAAAAGGGTGGGTGACTATGCATGCAAAAGGTATAAATCATGCCTATAGGAATGTTTTAATTTCTGCATACTCAACTACATATAGAAACCATGCCTATAGGAATGTTTTAATTTCTGCATACCCAACTACATATAGAAACCACACCTATAGGAATGTTTTAATTTCTGCATACTCAACTACATATAGAAACCACACCTATAGGAATGTTTTAATTTCTGCATACTCAACTACATATAAAAATCATGCCTATATGGTTGTTTTAATTCAACTCCATACAGAAATCATGCCTATAGATTGTTCTAATTCTGCATATTCAACCCCATATAGAAATCATGCCCATAGGACTGTTCTAATTCTGCATATTCAACTACACATATATACCATGACTATAAGGCTTCTATATATAGATACCATGTCTACAAGGTTTTCTGCATTTCGACACTACGTCTATAAGGCTTTAATATCAGCAATGCATAGAAAGCATGCCTATAGGAGTTTCTAAATGAATCTGATTCGCTTCACTCAGTGTTAGCTATAAAATCAGTAATGGTAGATGCTATCACCTGCAGAATCTACAACCAATTTATTTAATTTTGTGTATTTTGCATCTCTTTTAATAATCTGAGTCTCTCACTTAACCAGTTTAACAAGTATGTATATAGGATTTCAAATAATTCATTCCAAGTTTTACTGTCTCATTACCTTCTGAATTCAGTAGATATCATGCCTATATAACCCCGTCTAAACACTTAGGCAATCCTTAGAGCAATAATTGAAACTGAATCTGCTTCTGTTAATTATTATAACCAGCAAGCAGGCCTGATTCGGACTTCTTATCTGAGTTATGCAATAAACTAAAACTGCCTCACCAATCTCATCTCCCTTGTCTTTAATGCTTTTAAATCATACCTAAACAGTACGTACAAGACATGCTATTTTATGTGTTTTGAGGAGGTATACATGAGCCTCTATTTGTTTATATGTTTCCCCCCAAACATGCATATGTGTTTTGAATGTCGCTTTAGAATTTTTACCTTTGAAACTCCAAATAAGCCTAACATCCCTCCCTTTTAAGATTAGTAGTTCTAACTGCCTCCGGGACTGATAGGAATGGGATGGGTAATAGCATGTAATAAGTAATCGAGACCAATCCGCACTTTAATACCTTAATTGGGAGGGAAGGGTAGATATGGATATGATGACCACGCGATAATGTCACGTGTATCCCCTCATTAAGGAGTGATTACTGGACATTATGTGGGGTGATCCATATTTTTAATAAACCTACGACCCCCCACCCTCTCTTTATTCTTTATCATTTCAATTCTTTCTTTTTAAAAAAATTAGCTTTTCTATTTGTTATTTCAAACTTTGTTTACTTTCAAAACCATTATGTGAAATCCCCTCTTATTTGAGCCTTATTTGTCTACATGTTAATTCACCAAAGTCACAATAATTGTCTGGCCGGAAACCACACTAGTGGATTCTGAGGGGTCCCTAACACCTTCCCCTTAGAATAATTTCAAGCCCTTACCCTATCTCTGGTTATTCATCAAACTCTTTTGGTGTCCTAATGCACCTTAAATCATTAGGTGGCAACTCTTCAAAATTCTAACCCAGTTCCCAAAAGGAACGAGTTGTCCTTCCAAATATCATAAACCCGATTTCGCGAGAAAAAAGGGACGCGACAAGCATTGGTTGTGTATTGATTCAGGTTGGTAGAGTTATTTCTTATGCCTCTCGTCAGTTGAAGCCCCATGAGAAGAACTAACTCGTTCATGACTTGGAGTTGGCTGACATAGTTCACGCATTGAAGATTTGGAGGCATTACTTGTATGGTGTCTTGTGAGGTGTTTGCTAATCATCGTAGCCTCCAACACTTGTTCCAATAGAAGGATCTCAATTTGACACAGCGGAGATGGTTGGAATTGCTTAGGATTATGATATCACTATATTGAACCATCCGGGAAAGGCCAATGTGGTGGCCGATGCCTTGAGCCGAAAGGCGGTGAGTATGGGGAGTTTGGCATATATTCCAGTTGGGGAGAGACCTCTTGTAGTTGATGTTCAAGCCTTGGCCAATCGGTTCATGACATTAGATATTTCAGAGCCCAGTCGGGTATTGGCTTGTGTGGTTTCTTGGTCTTTCTTATATGATCGCATCAGAGAGCGCCAGTATGATGATCCGCATTTGCTTGTCCTTAAGGACAGAGTTCAGCATGATGATGCTAGAGATGTGACCATTGGTGACGATGGGGTGTTGAGGATGCAGGGCCGGATTTGTGTGCCCAATGTGGATGGGCTTCGGGAGTTGATTCTGAAGGAGGCCCATAGCTTGCGGTATTCCATTTATCCGGGTGCCGCGAAGATGTATCAGGATCTGAGACAGCATTATTGGTGTAAAAGGATGAAGAAAGACATTATGGGATTTGTAGCTCGGTGTCTCAATTGTCAGCAGGTGAAATATGAGCATCAAAGACCGAGTGGCTTGCTTCAGCGGATAGATATTCCAGAGTGAAAGTGGGAGAAGGTCACTATAGACTTTGTTGTTGGACTTCCACGGACTTTGAGAAAGTTCGATGCTATTTGGGTGATTGTGGATCGGCTGACCAAGTCCGCGCACTTCATTCCTGTGTGTACTACCTATTCTTTAGAGCGGTTGGCAGAGATCTATATCCGGGAGATTGTTCGTTTGCATGGTGTCCCAGTTTCCATCATTTTAGATAGGGGCACTCAGTTTACTTCGTAGTTTTGGAGGACTGTGCAGCGAGAGTTGGGTACTTAGGTTGAGTTGAGCACAACTTTTCACCCTCAGATGGACGGGCAGTCCGAGCACACTATTCAGCTATTGGAGGGCATGTTGTGTGCTTGTGTCATTGATTTTTGAGGGTCATGGGATCAGTTTCTGCCGCTTACGGAGTTTGCTTATAAAAATAGCTACCAGTCGAGTATTCAGATGGCTCCATATGAGGCTTTGTATGGGAGGTAGTGTAGATCTCCCGTTGGTTGGTTTGAGCCCAGTGAGGCTAGGCTATTGGGGACAGACTTGGTGCAGGATGCCTTAGAAAAGGTGAAGGTGATTCAGGAGAGGCTTCGTACAACGCAGTCGAAGCAAAAGAGTTATGCTGACAAGAAGGTTTGAGATGTGTCTTACATGGTTGGTGAGAAGGTTCTGTTGAAGGTTTCGCCCATGAAGGGTGTTATGAGATTTGGAAAGAAAGGTAAATTGAGTCCTCGGTTCATTGGGCCTTTTTAGGTGCTTCGGAGGATTGGGGAGGTGGCTTATGAGCTTGCTTTTCCACCCAGCTTGTCGAGTGTACATCCGGTATTTCATGTCTCTATGCTCTGGAATATATTGGGGATCCGTCTCATGTTTTGGATTTCAGCACGGTTCAATTGGATGATGATTTGACTTATGATGTGGAGCCAGTAGCTATTTTGGGTCATCAGGTTCGAAAGTTGAGGTCAAAGGATATAGTTTCAATGAAGGTGCAGCAGAGAGGTCGACCCTGGAGGAGGCTACCTGGGAGACCGAGTGGGAGATGTAGAGCAGATATCCTCACCTGTTTGAGGCTTCAGGTATGTTTCTTGATTCGCTCGCGGACGAACCTTTGTTTAAGTTGGGGAGGATGTGACGACCCGGCCAGTCGTCTCATGAGTTACTGCTCTGTTTTCCCCATTTCTATTTTCTTATGCTTCGTTATCTGTGTTTTGTGGTATCGGGTTGGTCGATCGAATCTGGAATGATTTTGGCAAGATTTGAGATACTTAGTCTCTTTTAAGGAAGTTTAAGTTGGAAAAGTCAATCGGATGTTGACTTATGTGTCAGAGGGATCGGATGTGAGTTCCGATGGTTCGGTTAGCTTTGGGAGGTGATTTGGGACTGAGGAGTGCGATCGGAATGGGTTTTGGAGGTTCGGAGTTTTGATATGTATGAACTCGTGGGGAGATAAGGAACCTATTGGTGTATAAATTATTGAATTCTGAGATGTGGGTTCGGGGGTCGGATTTTGGTAATTTTGGGATTTGTGTCCTTTAATGATTGTTTTCGCTTGGGCTTCATTCCCATAGAATATTTTGACATCCTCATTCTGATTTTGGACAGATTCGACGTGAGTGGAGGCTGATTCGAGGAGCAAAGGCGTCGCGAGCTAGAGATTTAGCCGGTTCGAGGTGAGTAATGATTGTAAATGATGTTCTGAGGGTTTGAAATCCCGGATTGCACATCGTAGTGCTATATTGAGGTGAGGCACACGCTTGATGACGAGCATGGGGTCATGCACTATTGGGGATTGTGACTTGGTCCGTCCCGATTGATGATTTTACCACGTAATTGATTGAAAACTATTTGCTATCATCATTATTTGGTCTGAATGCCATGTTTGGGCCTAGTTCTAACTATTTGAACCCTTCGAGGCTTTTTATTGATATTTCCTCACTATTTGGACTTTATACATGAACTCAGTCATGTTATTTTCCACTGTTTTACTACTCAACTATGTTAACTCAGTTTTAAGGCTTAAATGATATTTTAAATGATGTTTGGGCTGAGAAACACTATTTTACTATTACCCGAGGGGCTTGTGAGGATTTTTGACTGAGAAAGACCGAGAGCCTATGTTGTGAGGAAACACTGATATTGATTTGAGGCCTAGGGCCTGAGTTATGTGCGCCACGAGGTGGCTTGATTGATATGAGGCCGAAGGCCTAGTTTTGATGCCACGAGATGGCTTGTTATTCCTCTTGGGCCGTAAGGGGCCCCTCCAGGAGTCTACACACCCCCAGTGAGCTCGGGTATCCATTGTGATATGAGATTGAGCCCGAGGGGCTAGTATTGTTCTGAGATGTTGCCCGAGGGGCAGATTTGTTGATACCATGCCCGAGGGGCAAACTTCTATTTGTTTACTTTACCTTAACTGCCTGTCAATTACCTGTTTACTTGTTGAAAAAGGATTGTTACTTAAGTGTTCACTGGTTTACTGCTTTTAAATGATTTTACTGCTTCATTATAGAATGCCTTGTGCCTTACGTGTTTTCTTACTTTCAGTCGTTATTTACATTCGTTACTCACTGAGTTGGAGTTTTCACTTTACTCCCTGCACCCTGTGTGCAGATTCAGGCGTAGTTGCTTCCGCTCCTGAGTGCTGATCTATCCAGCTTCAGGCGGACATTCGGAGTTCACGAGGTAGCTGTTGGCGTCCGCAGCCCCGTGTCTCTACTTCTTTATCACTTCTATCTCTTTTCAGATAGTTGTACTAGTTTATTGACTTAGCGAATTTGTATTATGACATATAGATGCTCATGACTAGTGACACCCTGGTTAGGGCTGTGTATGGGTGTTCTTCCACGTATTTATGTTATCATTGTTATTTCGGATTTATTTTATCATGTCTAGACAATTTTCTTAAATGCTTAACTGTTAACAATTGGAAAATGGGAAGTGTCGGTTAGCCTTGTCTTCACGAGAGGCGCCATCACGACCGGGTCCGGGTTAGGTTCGTGCCAGAGAGCTTTTAAAAGAGTTCTACAAAATAGAGTTTTGGGGAGGAAGAAATCTGATGGGTTCTGAGCCAAGAAGATTGGGCTTGCCAAGTTGAAGGGTATTGGGTTATAAAATTGGCCCTTTAATTCTACAATTTGGCTAAAACAAAAATTAATTTCTTTTCTAAAATAGCACCATAAAAATTATAAAATCAATCCTAATTAATTAAAACAATTATATTATGATATGAAATTATTATTTGTTATTTTCAAGGATTATACTAAAATAAAAATGGGTTAAAAATAATATCTTTCTACAAATACCTAATACCTGAATTAAATAGAAAAAATGAAACTATTTTTTTTGTGTTTTCAATATTATATTTTAAAACCAAAATTGAAGATAAAAAAAATATATAAACTCAAATAAATATTAAAAATACTACGAACACTAAATATAATCTTTAAAAATGGCGAGGGTCAAATATTACGTGCTTACACCTACACATGATGGTTAAAAGTACTTGGACTCTCTAGCTAATTACGTCACCATAGCTAATGATTATAGCAGATTTTACTTGGACTTTTCTCTTAAACTATAAATAAGAAGTAATTGTAGTTCTAAGAGATTTTCTTACTCAAGCAAACAGTGTGTTCTCTACTACTATTAAAATTCTAAGGACTGATAATGGAAGTGAATTTTTTAGTACTGAGTTCAAGCATTTATTGTCTAGTCTTGGTATTGTTCATCAGAATACATGTATTTATACACCCCAACAAAATGGGGTGGCAGAAAGAAAACATAGAACTATTTTGGAAATGGCTAGATCTCTCAGATTTCAAGCCACCGCCTCTAAGATTCCGATGAGAATGTGTTGCTACAACAGTGTATTTATTCAACAGATTACCTTCTAAGGTAATTGGGTACAAATCACCTTTTGAGAAGCTATATTTGCATCCACTTTATTAATCTCATCTCAAAGTATTTGATTGTCTATGTTATGCAACAACTCCTAAAGTTTTGGGCTAATTTTCATCTAGAGCAGTGCATATTGTGCTCTTAGGTTACTCCTCTACTCAAAAGGGGTATATACTGTATATCTGCACTCCAAAACCTTTATGGTCAATAGAAATGTTGTGTTCCATGAAGTTGTGTTTCCTTTCAAGCATGTTAAAGATTCAGGAACTATGGTTTTCCCTGTCTTGGATCTGTTATCTTCTGAGTTGAATGATGCAACTCCTATCTCCTCCTCAGCACCTAAAGTACTAGACTCAACTGAGCCTATTGCAAATCAGATATCATTAGAGTCCCCTGCAGAAATTCCTTCCCTCACTACAAACACAACTGCTTTTGAAACTATCATTCATATTGTGAGTAACTATTATGATGATGCAAATTCTGAAACATCTGCAATTTAATCACATCACGTTGAGTGATGTCGCCCAAACTCACACCACTAATTGGGATTGTGAGGCGGTCGATGTAATTATAAATACCCAGTGCTAGTCGGGGTCGATTCCACGGAGAGCTTTATGTAAGATTAGGTATATACTAAGTCTAGTGTATGACGTGCCCAAGATTGCACTTCCACATGATTGGTTGTTTCTCTCTACTTCTAACGATTATGCTAATGCTTGTAATTAAAAATCTAAGAGACAATGTTTTTTGCATTGTTGTTTTTCAAGTTGATAAAAGATCTAGGGTTGTAACTTCTGCCTAGATGGTTACCTAACAGATTGAGAGCTTTAGGTCATGTTTGGTTGATTGGGATACAAACTAGCAATCACACGCGATTACTCACCCTATACCTCTCAGTTGTTTAAGTAATTTTGCCCAATTTGGCTTTCTCAAGTCCAAATGGATATTTCACGAAACAAGTGATATATGCTCAAATCGGATCTTACTATCTATAGATTCGACCCTTTAATTGGGACTATCAATTTCTTGAGTTCACCCCAATATCTTGTTAGCCAAGTTTTTCTAGACGTAGTCTCTCTTTCTCAAGTAGAGACTAAGTTAATTAGGCATGAATCAATATTTGCAACCATCAATTCTCAAATTCAAGCAAGAACTAGGCTAAATATTATATACTCAATCATAAATAAGCCCTAAATCAATCACCCATTAAGTACTCATACTAGGGTTGGGTCACAACCCTAGCTGTGGGTTTAGCTACTCATTGTTGTGCCCCCTTTTTTCTCACGAAATCGGGTTTATGACATTTGGGAGGACAACTCCTTCCCTTTTGGGAATTGGGTTTGAATAGAAGAGTCGCCACCTAATGATTTAAGTGCATTAGGACACTAAGAAAGGTTTGATTTGAACAATCAGAGATTGAGTAAGGGCTTGAAATTATCCCAAGGGGAAGGTGTTAGGCACCCCTCAAGATCCACTAGTGTGATTCCCGGCCAGACAATTATTGTGACTTTAGTGCAAATAACACATAGGCAAATAAAGGCTTCAAATAAGAGGAGATTTTCACGTAATGGCTACAAACAAACAAAAGTAAGAAAAAGGAACTAAAAAGAGAGTTGATTTTCTTAAAAGAAATGATTTTACAAAAAATTTAAAAGAAACAAAGAAAACAAAGGGAAGGGGGGGTCCTAGGTTTATTAATAATATGGATCACCCCACACAACATCCGGTAATCATTCCTCAGTGAGGGGCTACACGTGATGTTATCGCGTGGTCATCATATCCATATCTACCCTTTACCACCCCATTAAGGTATTAAAGTACGAATGGTCTCGTTTACTTATTGCATGCTATTACTCGCCCCAATCCTATCATCCCGGAGGCACTTAGGACTACTAATCCTAAAGGGAAGGGATATTAGGCTTGTTTATAGTTTCAAAGGCAAAACTCTAAGGCGACAAACAAAAACACATATATGGCAAGTATGGGGAAACATATAAACAAATGAAAAGGCTCAAACAGACTTCCTTTAAGTAGAGAAAAGCAAGTAGTTAGCATGACTTATACATACTATTTAGGGTCTGATTAAACTTAAAGGACCAAGGCAGACTGTTCATTACATAGTTCAGATAAGAAGCCCGAATCAGGCTTGCATGCTGGTTGTAGCTAATAAAATCTGATTCAGTTTATGATTTTAGCCCTAAGGTTTGCCTAGGTGTTGGACGAGGATCCTATAGGCATGATATCTACTGATTTCAGAAACAATGAAATAAACTGAATACATACTGATTCAAGAAAAGTCGCCAGTTATTAAAGAAAAACAAGTTTTAGCAAGGGATCATAAATCATTGTTACTGATTTTAGACTTATAAACGAGTGAAGCGGTTCAGATTCGATTAAGGCTACTATAGGCATGCTTTCTATGCATTGTTGATTTTAAACCCTTTTTAACAGACATGATAAAATGCGGAAACCCTATAAACATGATATCTAGGGGCTGAATTTCATTTAAGACCTATGAACATGATATCTAATTGCCGTTGATTATTAAGACCTAAAAACATTTTTGCCTAATGAGGAAAGCATATGCAAGATTCAGAAAGAAACTATAGGCAGGATATCTATATGATATGCAGAAATTCAAAAATTCCTATAGGCAGGATATCTATATGATATGCAGAAATTCAGAAATTCCTATAGGCAGGATATCTATATGATATGCAGAAATTTAGAAATTCCTATAGGCAGGATATCTATATGGGAATGCAAGATTCCTATAGACATGGTATCTACATGAGAGTGCAGAAATTCAGAAACTCCTATACACAGGTTATCTACCCCTTTTTGCATACATAGTTACCCCTCCCTTTTCACTAGCCATCTCTAAGAGTTTATTACAAAATTATTACAGCCCAGAAAAAAGAAAATACATCAGACATTAAAAGGTACAACGAAGGAGAGCCCGATTCAGACTTCCTATCTGAAATATGAAGTAAACCAACTCCAAGAGATCATGATCCAAAACCTTTCTCCTATTTGGATGTGTCAAAGTTCCCTAAGAGCCTCGAAAAGGACTCCAGGCAATGCTCACACCAAGATGCAATGTCAGATTAGGACAAGTGCGGTGTGGAAGGGACATCCCTCAAGTGTCCAAGTTTAGAGGGAACTCAAAATCCCAAGGCAAGGCTCACGAGAGGGGGAGGGGCAGAACTTAAGGACTAAGAGAGAGTGCAAGTGCAGAAATAGAGTACTGAAAGGGGGAAATGGAAAGGGAACCGGTTACAAATAGATACACATAAGGGTATAGGAGAGGTGGTAAAGAGGCAAAGACAGGCTGATGGGCATACCCAACAATGGGAAATGCTAGCACACCCATAAGCCTGTTAGAACACACTGTTTAGAGATTATGATCCCAAAGGATCAAGTTTAATTCATGGACAATAACTTACATATTGCCATATCTTAAACCATATGCTCAAACACATAAGGGGGTAGGGAATAGGGATTCATAGCAGAAACAAACAGAAAGAAATCAGCATCCTAATTGAAATATTGAGCTCTACAGAAACAATAAGTAGACATAGATACACAAACTATAAATAAACACATTGTTGTGATGCTGAAGCTTAAATCAGGACATAGCAGTTTCAAAGAAACAAGTAAAGAAAATAGTAGGTCTTGTAAACAGGCCACAGTACAGACAAGAAGAGAGAATATTATTGTGTGTGTGTATGAGTTCAGAAGGATTGTGAATTGTTTGAGTTTGTGAAAGAGTTGTGCATTTATAGTGTGAAAATTAGACGGAAATAAGGTAAGAAAACAGTTAAGGAACTGAATATCAATTAAGAATCAATCACACAAGACTTCCTTTAATCAAGGAATTCAGATTCAAATGGGTAAGAACTATTTAAGGAAAGAAATTAGCTAAGCACTTTGTGCAAAGTAGGCAATTAGGGGTAAATACATAAGAGAGTTATTTAAGGACAAAATTTGAAATACACGGTTGTACAAATAAGGTAAGAAAATCAATTAGTATCCAGTAAATCAAAGGGTCTGAGATTTTGCAATTATTGGTCCATGAATGAACCGAGTCAAAAAAGATGAGAAAAGGTTTTTGACTTAAGTCGAATCACAAGGAAATCAGCAAACAATGGAAAGAAATCAATCAGACCTGCTTAGAAGGAAGTCTGAACCGATCACAACTTTGAAAGTCACTTTAGAGGGAAGTTCTTCACATATAAAAAGCATACAAACATGTTGAGTTGAAAGAAGATGTCATGCCTTCGCAAAAATCAGTAGGTAATGGTTGTCACATAAGTCAGTAATGCAGAAGAGAGATAACATCTAAAAACATACAAAAGATCCAATGCAAAAGATCTTAGAAGAGTTTAGCAAAAAGGTCAGAATCATATGAAAATAAGGATGTCCAAACTCAGTTCAGAGACTCGAAATTGGTCTGAAAAAGTTGAGGGTTTTTGAAATAAAAACCTAGTTAAGGCAAGTCACATAGCCAGACTTGGAGAAACCCCCAAATTCTAGGGTTTCCACCATTAATCGAGTGCAAAGATGAAAGGGCAAGTAGCTAAATCGAAACAGGTTCAGAGGTCTCAAAAAAAAAGAACTGAACCTTCTAACAAGTTTCTTTTCAGCAACAGAAACTCATAAGAAACATGATAGAAGAGTAACATGTAGAACACAGCAGAAGAGCTCAAAGAAAACAGAGTAGAAGAAACTAATTCGAAACATAATGGGAAAATTAATACGAACAGTAGGAGAAACATATTAAGAAGTTTTTTAGAAGAAGCTTAACCAGAACTCAGTAGGTGGAACTTAATAAGAACACTTAAGGAGATAATAATGGAAAATATAGTAGGAAAAACACACAAGAACACAGTAGAGGAAAATACAGTAGAAAAAGCATATGAGAACACAGTATAGGAAAATACAGTAGAAGAAGCATATAAGAACACAGTATAGGAAAATATAGTAGAAGAAGCATACAAGAACACAGTAGAAGCAAATACACACGAAAAAGGAAAAGAAAGTCAAAGAAACATTTAAATACTTACATAAAACCCTAGATCGGAAAAGAAAAATTTTGAAAGTAGTTTTTGAAAGAAAAGTTAGGAAAATCGTTTAAAATCTTAAGAAAAGCATGGATCTGGAACAGATCTAAAGAGATCAGAAAAACCTCACAACTAGGGTTTTAAGAGGAACCCAAGCGATGAGAAAGGATTGGATCTAAGCAAGATGAGTCGAGACCAGGCTTCAAAATAGACATAGCTCGCCGGAACGGGGCTGGAGATGGTCGTGGAACTCGAATCGATAGAGGTATGGACACAACCCTTCATGGTCGAGTCATGGAGCTTCAGTTAACCAGACGTAAGGAGCCATAGGTGGCTTGGTGGGTGGTGAAACCACCATGGATCTAGGTTAGAGGGTGGCCGAAGAAGGTGAAAAGGATTCATCGGAGATGAGGGGATGGGGGAAGGTTCTAGAGATAACTAGAGGTTAGAGAGATAGAGACGAGTGAGGGTAAATGAGGGGTATTGGGGGGTCGTTTAATTAAAAAAGGTAAGGCCGGATCTAGACCGTTGATAAAAATTGATCAACGACCAAGATTTGATCCAGGTTGGGCCGGGTAGTTTTAGGATTGGGCTTGGAGCTTTGGGTCGATTTAATTTGGATTGGGGATTGGGTTTAACTAGGCCAGATTAGAAAGCCAAATGTGGCTATAAGTTAAATAGCCTTTTTCCCCTTTTAATTTATAAAAAAATAATAAACAAATTTCTGAAAACAAATTCAAAGTACGAAAATGACTTATAATATATAATTATCAATTTAAAAATATAAAATCCCATTTTATAAATATGAGACAGATTTAAACTTAAAATGGTTAATATTGCAATTACGCAATTTTATCCTTAAAAAATATCAAATAAATTTATAAAAAGTGTGAAAAATATCTTAGCCATATTTTGGTGCAAACATGAGAATATAATAAATGAATCACCAAAAATAATAATTTTAGGGACCATCATTGGGTTTTTCTTGATAAAATAGGGCAATAGAATTGATTTAAAATCTTTAGAAAATTGAGAAAAATAATAGGACCTTGGGACATACTTATATATGTATATACAAACCATTTTGAAAGGTATTTTGCATATGAAAATATACAGGGAAAAATTGGGTATCAACACTCATGGAAAATGCAAAAATTAAAGAAGAAAGTAAGATAGAATTCATAATAGATGATTAAGGGAAGAAAATCTAATGTTAAAATATTAAACTAATACAAGGTTACCCAATACAGTAAAGAAAATGGCTACCTATTCTCAGATGCACAAAACTTAATCTAAAAATGACAAAAAATTTATTTATACCCTACTAAAATTTTCGGACAAAATTTCCCCTGCGGAGGTTATGCGGCCGCACAATTCTGTGTGCGGTCAGCACTTTGAAACTTGGCTTGACAGGTTAGACTTCTGCGGACGCACAATTCTGGTTTGCGGCCGCACTTCTTTAGCTTTTGCGGACCGCACATTTCTGAGTGCGGCTTCACTATTAATTCTGCAGCCGCATAATAATGGTGTGGTCTGCACTTCTTGACCTTGGGCTTTGACAATGGGCGACTTTTGCGGACCGCATATTTCTGACTGCAACCATGCTCTTGATTCTGCGGCCGCACAATAATGGTGTGGTTCGTAGTTCTTCATGGCCCAAAAATCCATCTCTCTTAATCTCATCTTCCGCGACCATACAATAATTGTGCGGTCCGCATTTTGCATGGGAAAGATGGCAGAGGGTGCTTCATGTTCTGCGGCCGCACTGAATATTGCGTTGTCTGCATTTTTGCCCTTTTAGCCTTGTTTTGGTCATTGTCCAAAATTACTCCTTCTTGAGTTGATTTTCATCTCTTTAGTTCATCTTTCAACACTCCTGCAAGAAAGCACATTTCATTAGTTTTCGGAAATACCTTTAAGCAATTTTGAGCTAAAACAAAAGTAAAAAAGTGCAATTAAGTAGTCAAAATTCCTACTTATCAACTCCTCCAAGCTTAAGCTTTTGCTTGTCCTCAAGCAAATAAGGTAATTCCCACCTTCACAAGGCAAGAACTATTTCAGATGGCCTAAGGTGAATCAATCACACATCAATTGGGACCAACAACTACCCACAATACGTATGAATTATCAACAATTAAATTATTTGAATTTTTGAGTACAATAGTTCTAATGTGACACTAGAGCATCAAGAGTTGACTTTATTCATCAAGGAAGCTCGCTCTATCATGTAGGTCATTGTGGATCCCAAACTCCTCATCCTCTACTATCTGTTAGCATAACTCACTTTAGAATGTAACACTCAATTCAAGGATTGTGAAAAGTTCGCTCATCTCTCTTAAAAGAATGTCACAAGTACGGCTCTAAGTACCATATGCTTACCCCTCATGTAAATCACCACTAACATAAGCTCACTCAACTTGAAATCATGTAGGGCTTTTTTCGGGATGTAATGAAGGCTTTTGGACCAAGGTATTTTGGAATAGAATGGGTTCATCTTTCCTTAAGCACTTCATTTTCTCTTTTTGGCTCATACTTTATCGACTCTTTGAGTAATTTTCTTTTTCCACGGGGTAACTAGAGAGACGTAACGTCAGTCTTTCTTGGTCATGATATTCATTTTCTCCTTCTCTATTTACTTTGTATCTTTCATCCTTGTTTTTCTTTGTATCCCTTCAACTTTTCACTTTATTCACTTTCTTTTTGGCATTTTTCTTTTTGTTCTTTCTTTCTTTCCTTTGCCTTCCCCTTTCTTCATTTATTTCCTCTTCTTTTGTACCTTTATATCACTTTCAAACTCCTCGTTTGTCCCCCAAACTTATGCTTTAGGCAATTATTTCTCAAGAATGCTAAGGAAAGATCGGGTGCCAAGAGGGTCATTACAAAACGGATAAAGGATTGTAACGTGGTTATTGAATGAAAAAGGACTTAGGCTCAAATGTGTTGACTAGGGATATCACATTGGTAGACTATGAATGATTTCAAAGTGGATCAAGGAGAACCTACAATCATTTCTTAAGCCAAGCTACACTTAGAATTTCGCCTAGAAAAACATTCGGGGTAAGTTCTAGACTATTAGCATGGGTACTTGGACTTGCAACTAATTATCTCACCTCTCACGCTGCTAGATTGCTAAAGATAACGGTGTTGAGGGCCCACAATAACCCTAGTTTAGATTGAGAATCACAAATGGCTCAACTGAACCACTCAATGACTACTCAAGTCAACACAAGAGTCAAAAGGTAACAACTAGAGCTATTTTCTACCAACAAAATGTTTTTAACCATAAGACTGTAGGTAAATATGCTAGTACCAAGTGAAGAATGTTTGAGATCCTTTTATTCATTACTGTTGTTTTTGCCTAAACACAAAAGAAAGAAAACGGACACAATCTCTTAAGAAGGTTATCACGCCATCCATCGTTGGGAAGAGCCAGCCGGTTCACACAAAACCCACCTTTGGAAAGAACTATGACATTAAGAAAATCAAAGGCTTATTGCTCACTTAAACATAACAAGAAGCTACCAAATTAAAAATAAGCTACTAAAGTAAATAAGAAGTTATACTACTAAGAAAAATAAACTAAAGAAATATGAAATAAACTATGAAAAGTAAGACAAATGAATATACACAACGAGGAGAACATAAATATATATGTCAAGGGAAAAGTGAGGAATATATACATAACAAAAGAGAAAATAAAGATAAAAGAAAAAGAGTATTAGAGTTATTACAAGACAAATGTCAATGTATCAATGAATCATCCAAAATAGACCACCCCTCAATAAAAATATGCATTGTCCTCAATGCTTAACAAAAATAAGAACAAGGAAGGGAAGAGAGTTAAGAGAACTCCCTATGTGGTCTCAGTCTGTATGGAATCCTCAACACCCTTGGTCTCCTCCAACTGTATCTCATCATCACCTGGCTGAGGGATAACTGGGTTGTTGAGAATCTAGAGCATCTCCTCAGCGGTGTGGGCAGTAAGGTCTGGCTCTTCAGACTAGCCAGCTACTGCCTGTGATGCCTCAAGTACTGATGGTGCTGCTGGTGCTGACTCCATAAGTAAATCCAGTGGTAGATCTCCAGCATATGCAATCTTGGCAACTTCTTTTTTTAACCTACCCGCCGACTTCTTCGAAGCCTGGGACTTTAGCATTTTCTTTACCTATTTGGCCAACTCCTCAATGACCTCCCCATGTTCCACCAGAGTCTCCATAATGGTCTTCTAATTTTCTAGGATCTTTGAAAATGTTTCCTCTACTGACGGAGGTACCTGTGGTGCTGCTGGGGCAGAATACTGTGGTGCAACAACATTGGATATGTCAGACAACTTTGAAGTAGCTGCCTGCATCCAGTTATTAAGACTTGCCAATGTCTGGGAACTCGCAACACAGTCTGTGGATAAGTGGATGAGGCTTGCACTGGCAATGAAGCTGATGGTCTAGAAGAAGAAGGTGGTTGCATGTCAGCTGTCCTTGTGCAAGGCTCAGCTACTGTGGAAGGCATGGGAACTATGGAAGGCTCAGCAGTTGAATCAATAACTACTACCGTTGGCTCCTCAGATTTGCCAGCGGAGGTAGTTGCCTTACCCTTCAACTTTGGGTTGCCAGCACCCTGCAAGTGGTGTCAGACCTCCTTTTTGCCTACACCCCGGAAAAGGTTATAGGTAAAGGGAGTTTTTCCAATTAAAGGACAATCGAAACGGGATTTATTTTAAGAAATTCAGAGTTTTTCCAAGTCACTGATTGAATCCCGAATCGAGGAAAATATGACTCTGTTTAACAGTTCGCGAACCAGAAAACCGAGTAAGTAATTCTGTTAACCCGGGAGAAGGTGCTAGGCATTCCCGGGTTCCGTGGTTCTAGCACGGTCGCTCAACTGTCGTATTTAGCTTATTTATCTGATTTTATCACATGATGAACCTATGTGCCGATTTTTACTTTTAACCGCTTTTATTTAATTTTTTAAAGAAAGTTGAACGTCGTTTAAAACGTGTCTTTGGATCGCGTCACATGAAATGCACCCACCATCCTGAACACATTTTATTCAACATTTTGGGATTTGATTTAGGTCACATGAAATGCACACCCGAATTTAAGAAGGTGAATTATTAAAAGCGCGCCTAAAGTGACTAACGCGTTATTATCTTTGGGGAGGGCCGTGAAATTCGCTAAACGGCCCATCCCAAATTCTAAGTATTTTAATATCACCATTTATCGAGGGCCCCACAATTTGTGTATTTTGGTTTGGCGAGGCTCATCTCATTCATTATTTAAAAGGTAAACCTAAAAGCAACTATGATTTTCTATTTTTATTTTGTCTCCCATCACAAAACACAGGTCCTAGTTAATTATAGTTTAAATATTACTATATTTGGACCCTTGACTCTCATTCAAAATTCAGCAGTGCTTTTGGGCCTCAAGCTTAGCCCAGTAGAGTAATACACAATTAAATTCAAATTGAACTTCCGATCCAGGCTTAACATTCTAATCCAGGCGTGTTTTTGCATACACGCTCAGTTCGTGCATTTGACAAGCTAACGGACTTAGTCTGAAACTGTCAACAGCCAATTAATCATACATTATGAAACTTATTTGAACCTAGGAGTGCAACAACAAACTGAGCCAATCACTTTTTTTTAAAATTGCCAGACGTATGTGATTTCATATAGTTGCAAGTATACTATTTCCAAATTTAAACAAATCCAAACATTCTGATGCTTCTGTTTTATGATTGAATTATCATCACTAACTAATTGCCTACTCTGAAATTAACCACTATAGCAGAACAAACCACAAGCTAACACCACTTCATACTAGTACTAATGGTTATGGTGAAACAAGCCGAAAAACTAACACGTTTGAATTAGCAAACTAACAGAATCGCAACAATTCAGCACAATCCTATTAATTGAAAACGAAAACACTACTAAATGTTTTATCTCGGTTCTGAATTGCTTTTAAACAGATTTGCGAAAAACAACTAACAAGAACCTAACTACTACTAACGTGACCTATTCTGTTAACCTAACAGGAAACCGAAAAATTCATGTGAATCTATCAAGTAGCAGTTTATACAGTCCATTTTTTGGTCCAATTAGACAAAGTAAACACAAATCAAAACTAAAACTAAGCAAATACAAGTTGTCTTCTATCTATCCTCTTATAGCAGTTTGAATACACATGTTCCAGGAGAAATAGTTCATTTCAGCATTTCAATTCAACATTTACATCAGATCAACCTCGAGCGTGTACCTGGGATTAGAATAAACGAGAAGAGAAGAGGATCAGCAGTAGCAAATTCACAATCCAAACAGCCCGGAAAGCAGAATCAATAATCCAGAAGCGTTTAAGTCAAACAAGGCTCATAGATCAACTCAAAGCAACTCCAAATTAACCACACAGACTCGAGAATAAACCCAGAACTCCTCTGAAACTTACAGCAGACAAAACCTCAACTCAAACTAGTTTAATCATACCCAAAATCACTTGAAATCAACTCAAAACACCTCTGAATACTTCAGCAACCAAACATTAAGCAAAGATATGAATCAATTGGACAGAGATCGAAATTAACCTACAATTCTTCAGTGAAGCAGTGCATTTTTTGGATTTTTTGCAGATTTTGTATTTTTTTATTATTTTTCTTCTGAAGAAAGCTAAGATCTGAAGGAATTTGGATCTGAAATTTGAATTTCAGATCTGTGAGGCTTGAGGAGTATTTGGGGGGGGGGGAATTTTGGAGCTCCCAACCTTGTCAAACAAGGCAATAAGGACTGCCTTTTATAGGCAAAACTAAGGGGAAGCTTCAGATTTTCAGTTGCCTATTAGTCCCTTGTTTTCTGACTTGTGTCACAAGTTAATACTCTACAATTACTGAAATTACACTAAAGTCCTACTTTGGAAAGCCCTAGAAAATTCTAGTTTCAACTACCATGTGTTACCCAATCCTAAATGTCTAAACTACCCCTGAACTTAAACTGAAATTACATCTATAACCAAACATTTTCCTAAACTCTGAATCTATTCCACTTTAAACTCTTATTGAATCTAGCAATTGAACTCAGAATTAATGACCAAACTAACTATCAAAGGAAAAGCTAACGCAAGCTAATCTAATCATAATTGATAACCACAGAGCCAATAACCAAATTAAACTATCAATTATAACCAAATTCAACTAATTATAATGATTAATTAAACTGAAACTGGACCAACTAGTAATTAACCTAAACTAAAGGAATACCAGAAATTAATTCAAACAAAACTTAATAAAACTAATTAATAAATTATCAAAAGCTTAACTAAAAATCAAACTAAAATCCGGAATTGGAACAGATTAAAATCAAACAAACAACTAGGATTAATCAAAACAAATCAGGACACAAGATTAGAACAATAATGACAAAAATTAAAACGCAAATTAAACTAAACATCAACAAATATGAGAACACAATCAAAAGCAAGAATTTAAACAAAGAAAGGGAAAAACTCAAAAGCTCACTGATTCAACTTCCAAAATCCGGCCAGCTCTCAGAGTCCATATTCGATCATCTCCAGTGGGAATTGGGTGTTATTGACTGCAGATTCTTCAAGAGGGAAGCCCAGGGACCATGTGGTATCAATTTGGGGTAATTTGGTGCAACTAGGGTTTTGGCCGGAAAAGTTCAAACTAATATTCAAACAGTTCCGGCCACGTTCGAGGGTCATGACCTTGGGGTTTTGATAGAGGAGGTTGTGATGGTCCTATGGTGTAAGTTTGGTGGTGTTTGGGCTACTTTGAGTCATGGCCAGAAAAACTTCGATCCAATATTTGACGAGATGGGGTGGGATTCGAAGGAAACAGAGGGTGGATTTGTGAAGAGGAGGAGAAGGGGAACAAGTGGTGTTATTTTGGGTGGGAACGGAGTGGTTACCGTCATCGCCGCCGGCGAACTTGACGGAGCGTATAGAGGCGGCGTCTCTAGGGTTTGGGTAGGGGTGAGTTCTGAGAGGTGAGGTAGGGGGGGTAACGTTTGGACATTAATATACTAAACAACTCAAGTTTCTCGTCCGTTGGATTGATTAACCTCGACGGCCCGGATCGATCGACGCCAAACGGCGTCGTTTTATTTATGTAAAGGGGCGGACCGGGTAGAGGCTACTGGGCTGGGTCATTTCGGATGTGTAATTGGGCTGAAGAAACGAATTGAACGGCCCACTTTGTTGTAACAGTCCACTTCTCCTTTTTTATTTGTATTCTCTTTATTTCTTTTATCTATTTTTGTATTTCATTATGTATTTTTGTATTTTTTTCTGATTTAATAAAAATGCAAAAAGTAAAATAGAGTCCTAATATATTTCAAAGTTAAACCAATTAACTCCTAAAATTGTTTAAAATCTATTTCGTGACAAATTCACAATTAAATAATTAAAAATGCAAAAATGAACTATTTTTGTTATTTTCTTCATTTTTTTTAAAACAAATTAACCCCTAATTAATACTAAAACATGAAATTAAAACCTAGATGCAAATGTATCTCTATATGTTTCATATGAATTAGAATGCACAGATAAAAATGCAACAATTACCAGAAAACGACACAAAAATTCACAAAAATTGTAAAGTAATAAAGAAATTGTTTTATTTGAATTTTGGGAATAATTCATATATAGGGCAAAAATCACGTGCTCACAGCTGCCCCTCTTTGCCCGGAAACACGAAGAGTTTTCGTGCAAAGATAAGTGAGCGGAAACGAGCGATTTTTGCCCGTTTGAATATTCCGTGCAAAGCATTTTGAAAAAGTTTGACCGCACCCTACTTCAGAGGTTGCCTACATATCCTGGGCTAAATAGGAATCAGGTCAGTGTAGTTCGGGAATGTCTGGTAGCTGGGACTACCAAGAGCTGTGAGTTTACTGCGATTGTTGCTGCCATTGCTTGCTGACCTCCCTTATTACACCATGTCAAAATAAAAGAAGCTAAACTTAAGCTATGATCTATGAATTACAAGAAATCCTATCTAAGTTCTTCAAACTTGTTCTTGTACTTCCTTGTTGCCTTGTTGCCTTGTTGTCTTGTGTTCTCTTGGTAAAATCCCTTGTTACCATTGCAAACTACAAACTGAGGTGTTGTTCCTTTCTTCAAATTGTTGAACTTGAATGTATTCCCCTGTTGTACGGGTGGGCACCCGACTTCAAAGCTCGAAATGGATTCTCCTATTCTCCAGGCGGACTCCTGACTCTGTTCTCCAGGCGGGCTCCTGACTTCTGAACTTGAAATGTATTCCCTGCTCTCCAGGCGGGCTCCTGACTTCACAAAATAGACAAAACAAAGAATTTTTGAAAGCTAAAACTTTACATTGTACTCGCTTGTTCTCCAGGCGGGCTCCTGACTGCTGCGATTGAATGTATTTCCTGCTTTCCAGGCGGGCTCCTGACTGCTGCATTTGAAAGTATTCCCTGCTCTCCAGGCGGACTCCTGTCTTTAACAAAACATACAAAAACAATTAAAATTTTCTGCCCCAGTTTGGTGGCTGGGCCCATGGGTGAGTGTTGCTGAATCACAAACCAGCTATTACTAAGAGTTTGAAAGCTAAATCCTATTATTCAGGGAGGTCCTGACAACTCCTAAAATTACGAACCTAAGGTTTTACTCTCACTACAGCATGTCACCAACAAGGGTCTTAAACTACGTCCTGTTATCCAGGAAGGTCCTGGCAACTTCCACCCATTACGAACCTAAGGTATTATTTTTCACTACATCATGTTATCCTACAAGGGTATTTGAACTACGTCTTATTATCCAGGAAGGTGCTGACAACTTCTTCTTGAATTTTATCCTAAACATGCAAATTTTGCGACCAACTTATATTCCCCTATGCTATTCATAATTATCTTGTGGTTTAATCGCACCATACTTTGCGGTCAAACCTGATTACTGCTTGTTTTTCCCTTACTGAGAGTTCCTCCGGCATAATCGATTTTTCTGCCCCTGTTTCAATCAAAGAAAATTTCGTCAGTTTAAAATGGTGGTTAATTGATGGCATTCTTGCTAAAAATTGTTCCACTGTATTGCTTTGTTTTTTCCTCGAACTGGCCTTGGATCGCTTGCCTTTCTTCCTGACTTTCAAACCCCTGACTCTGACAAAACGATTGCTCTGTACCCATGTTGTTTCACACCTCTGAACCTTTTATCTGAACCTTTGCACTTCCCACGACATTTCCCAATTATCCCACTGATGACACTTCTGGTGATTCCCCATACTCCAATTTACATCAAGTTGTTGCTAACATGCTCTGACCACATTATGCTTTACCATTTTCGGAAGCTGGTAGTGAGCTTTGGAATCCCTTCCCACTTGCTTTGCATAGAACTAAACCCCCCAAAAGAAATGAAATGCAATGATTTTACGAGTTAAGGATACAGATAATCCAAAACCGGATGACTGCTGAAAAAAAAGGGAAAGAAACTTATCTGACCGGAACAGCTGGTACCAATGGTCATGACATGCATTTCGGACTAATTGTCCCAATCTGTCCAACTACCCAGCTCTTGGTCGCCACACTTTGTTGCCCTAGAATTTCCATCACTTGACTACTTTACCCAAACCTTAAACCTTGTTCATCCTGCGGCGCCTTAAAAGATTTTCACCAGCATGCCTCTTTCATTCGTTCATCTCTCAACTCACATCGCCTTACGGTGCCCGTGAGGGTTTTCACCAATAAGACTCTCTCATTTTAATTTCTCTAAACTCCCATCGCCTTACGGTGCCCGTGAGGGTTTTCACCAATAAGACTCTCTCATTTTAATTTCTCTCCTTACTTGTACCATAGTGTTGCCCCTGACGGGAATTACTTTTACCTGCTTGACTTGGCATTTCTCAAAGACTGATCAGAAGGTCTTTCTTTGGACCGTAATGTGGGCTTTGGACGGGGTTAGAAAGAAAGGGTATGAAAGGCTCAAAACAATTTCAAAATAGGTTAAAATTACAACTTTCGGAATCCAATTTCTTTCACAACAACCACAACTTCTGCCCCACTTTCTTGCTTGGGGACTTTAGATTTTTTATTTTGGTATGACTGAACCCCAGCGAGGCTGGCTACGTACCCTTTCGGGATCAAGTCAAACATAGTTGACGTTATAGAGACTACGTTGTTGTGTGTTTTTTGTTTTTTCTTCTTTTCTTTTCTTTCTTTTCTTCCTTTCTTTTCACTTTTCTTTCTTCTTCCTTTCTTTTCTTTCTTTTCTTCCTTTCTTTTCACTTTTCTTTCTTTTTCTTTTCTTTTCATTTTCTTTTCTTCCGCACTCGCGTTTCTTAATGGTGCCATTGATTCCGAAAGAGGGACATGAAAGAGAATAAGTAAGGCTCAAAGGGGATGACAAGGGGTAAAAGTGTTTAGATAGCAGAACAAAACGCCTTCGTCATTTCAAACTTTAAAATATGCCAAATACAAACAAGTACAATCAAAATAAAGAAATCATACATAGTATCTCTTGACCGCATCGGAATTGATGGCCATTTCTACACATTTTCCTTCCATATCTGTCAGATATAATGCACCATTAGACAACACTCTGGTTATGACAAATGGTCCATGCCAATTTGGAGCGAACTTTCCTTTTGCTTCGGCCCAATGAGGCAAAATACGTCTCAACACTAACTGTCCCACCTCAAACTTCCTCGGACGCACTTTCTTGTTGTACGCTCTTGCCATTCTTTGCTGGTATAGTTGACCATGACACACGGATGCCAATCTCTTCTCATCAATCAAACTCAACTGCTCAAGGCGGTTTTTCACCCATTCATCATCATCGATCTCAGCCTCCGCAATGATTTGAAGAGACGGGATTCCACTTCTGCGGGTATCACTACTTCCGTACCATACACCAAAGAGTAAGGAGTCACCCCCACCGAAGTCTGAACAGTGGTGCGGTATCCCAACAATGCAAAAGGTAGCTTTTCATGCCACTGTCTAGATCCTTCCACCATTTTCCGGAGTATTTTCTTTATATTCTTATTGGCCGCCTCAACCGCACCATTTTCCTTAGGGCGGTATGGAGTATAATGACGATGAGTAATCTTGAACTACTCACATGTCTCCTTCATCAAATGACTGTTGAGATTAGCTCTATTGTCTGTAATGATCACTTTGGGTATCCCAAACCGACTGATAATGTTCGAATGCACAAAGTTCACTACAGCTTTCTTGGTCACGGACTTGAATGTTTTAGCCTCTACCCACTTGGTAAAATAATATATAGCCACCAAAATGAACCTGTGCGCATTTGACGCTGCTGGCTCAATTGGCCCAATAACATCCATGCCCCATGCAATAAAAGGCCATGGTGCGTACATCGTGTGTAACTCCAAGGGTGGAGAATGAATCAAATCTCCATGCACCTGACACTGATGACATTTGCGTACATAGCTGATGCAATCCCGCTCCATCATGAGCCAATAATAACCTGCTCGGAGAATCTTCTTTGCTAAAACATACCCGCTCATATGAGGCCCACAAACTCCGGCATGTACCTCAGTCATGATAGATGTGGCCTGTCTCGCATTAATGCATCTCAACAACCCGAGGTCTGGAGTTCTTTTGTACAACACTCCTCCACTAAGGAAAAACCCGCTTGCCACCCGTCGAATTGTTCGTTTCTGATCACCTGTGGCCTGTATCGGATACACACCCATCCTGATATATTCCTTGATGTCATGAAACCACGGCTCACCATCAAGTTCCTCTTCCACCACATTACAATAAGCGTGCTGATCGCGGACCTGAATCTGCAAAGGGTCTACGTAAGCCTTATCCGGATGGTGTAACATCGCCGCCAGAGTAGCCAATGCATTGGCCACTTCATTATGAATCCTTGGAATGTGCTTGAACTCTATTGACTGAAACTGCTGACAAAGCTCATGCAAACATTGTCGGTACGGTATAAGCTTTAAGTCCCGTATTTCCCATTTTCCTTGAATTTGGTGTACCAGTAGGTCCGAGTCACCCATGACCAAGACTTCCTGGAAACCCATATCTACAGCTAATCTCAACACCAAGATACATGCCTCATATTTTGCCATGTTGTTCGTACAATAGAAACGAAGCTGAGCTGTAACAGGGTAATGTTGCCCTGTTTCAGAAATAAGCACCGCTCCTATTCCCACACCTTTCATGTTTGCAGCCCCATCAAAGAAAAGTTTCCATCCTGGCTTCTCAACTTGTTCCAACTCTTCAACATGCATCACCTCTTCATCAGGGAAATAAGTCTTCAAAGGTTCATAATCTTCATCAACCGGATTCTCGGCCAGATGGTCCGTCAAGGCCTGTGCTTTCATCGCAGTCCGAGTCATGTAGACAATGTCAAACTCTGTGAGTAGGATCTGCCACTTTGCAAGCCTCCCTGTGGGCATAGGCTTCTGAAAGATATACTTTAACGGATCCAAATGAATTATGAGGTAAGTAGTATAAGATGACAAATAGTGTTTCAGCTTCTGTGCCACCCAAGTTAGGGCGCAACATGTCCTTTCAAGATGAGTATACTTAACCTCGTAGGGTGTGAACTTCTTGATGAGGTAATAGATGGCCTGCTCCTTCCTTCCAGTTATATCATATTGACCCAATACACAGCCGAATGAATTGCCCAATACCGTTAAATATAGAATCAAAGGTCGCCCTGGTTCTGGCAGAACCAACACGGGTGGATTTGACAAACACCCCTTTATCTTATCAAACGCCTCCTGACATTCATTTGTCCACTTGACCGCAGCGTCTTTCTTTAACAGCTTAAATATAGGCTCACAAGTTGTCGTGAGCTGGGTGGATGAACCTGCTGATATAATTCAATCTTCCCAGCAAACTCATCACCTCGGTCTTGTTCCTCGGAGGTGGCAATTCATGGATGGCCTTGACTTTTGATGGATCCAGTTCAATACCCCGGCGGCTGACTACGAACCCTAACAACTTTCCAAACGGCACCCCGAACGCGCATTTTGCAGGATTAGGCTTGAGATTGTACCTGCGAAGCCTTTGGAAGAACTTTCTCAGATACCTGACATGGTCAGATTGCTGTCTAGACTTTACAATCACATCGTCTACATATACATCAATTTCCTTGTGTATCATATCATGGAATATTGTTGTCATTGCCCTCATATAAGTTGCCCCAGCATTTTTCAAACCAAACGGCATGACCCGATAACAGTATGTTCCCCATGACGTGATGAATGTCGTCTTTTCTGCATCTTCCTCGTCCAATAAAATCTGATGATAACCCACGTAATAATCCACAAAAGAACCAATCTCATGTTTGGCACAATTATCAATCAATATATGGATGTTCGGCAGCGGAAAATTGTCTTTTGGACTTGCCTTGTTAAGATCCCCATAATCGACACACACCCTGGTCTTGCCATCTTTCTTCGGCACAGGCACAACATTAGCTAACCAGGTGGGATACCGTGTAACCTGAATGACCTTCGCATCGAACTGCTTGGTAATCTCTTCTTTGATCTTTACACTTATGTCCGTTTTGAACTTTCTCAGCTTCTGCTTGACATGAGGGAATGCCGGGTCAGTGGGCAATTTGTGAACCACTAAATCAGTACTTAGCCCCGGCATATCATCATACGACCATGCAAAAATATCCTTGTACTCAAACAATGCTTTGATTATCTCCTCCTTGAGTTGTGGCTCCAGATGAACACTTATTTTAGTTTCACGGACATTGTCTTGGTCCCCTAGATTAACTGCTTCTGTGTCATTTAGGTTAGGTTTGGTTTTTTCTTCAAAGTGACTTAATTCTTTACTAACTTCCTCATAGGCCTCGTCATCATCATATTCCACCTCATCATCACATTCGATTTCTTGTACTATTATTTCTGAGTTAGATTGGCTTTTAAAACTGGGCCGAAGATTCCTCATGCATGTCATGTCATTGATATCAGCATAAAAAGAACTGTACAGAAAAGAAAAGAAAAAAATGGAAACAAAATTAGGAATTAAGAAAGAAAAGGAATTGCATTTCATTGAATGTACAGATAACAGGATTTTAACTCATCCAAACGGACGGAACATAGTAACTGAATTACAAACCCTGGAATAATCCAGGTGAACAAAAGGAAAACAAAACCCACTACCGCGACTCCCTCCGAGATGGAAGAGGAGTGGCTTCCCAGTTGTTGACATTAGCACGTGGCCCGATGTACTGTATATCTGCTTTGCTTGACCCTTCCCCGGCCTCAACCATGTTTACCTCAGCAAATATCCTCTCAAGCCCTTTCTCCAAGTTCCCATCCGCACCAATCAGTGGACCAGACACCTTTGCCAATAATTGCTTCCCGATACTTGGCCTGACGAAGGACCTAAACAGACGTGGAATTGGTTTGGGAAGAACCCAAACTCTTTTCTTCATCTTGCGGGCTCGTCTCACATCCGCCGCCGTAGGCTTGAACCCCAACCCAAAGGTATCCAGATTCTTGGGCAAATAAACTGGCTGAACAATACCTTGCAAATCAGCACCCAACCCTTTGCCTGGTACAAACCCGTTTTTCAGCATTTTAGAGGCTACCATGACAGTTGCAGCCGTTATTCTGGGGACTGGGACGCTTTTCCCTTCAGGAACCTTTTCTACCGAGACTGTGTCAAAAACCTGGTAAACACACGGCCCCTTATCATCATCAGTCTCTATGAAGGGTACGATGGCATCACTTACAGTGCTCATGTTGTCTTCCCCATGTACTACGATCTCTTTTCTATCCCACTCGAATTTGACCATCTGATGTAGTGTAGAAGGCACCGCTTTGGCAGCGTGGATCCATGGTCGCCCCAACAGAAGATTATAAGACACCGCCACGTCTAACACCTGAAAATCCATGGTGAACTCGACCGGCCTAATTATCAATTCAAGTATGATGTCACCCACTGTGTCTGTACCACCACCATCAAACCCTCGAACGCAGATGCTATTCTTATGAATTCTATCATCGTCAACCTTCAACTTGTTCAATGTAGACAAAGGACAGATATTGGCACTGGACCCATTATCAATCAGTACTCGAGTGACTACCGAATCTTTACATTTCACGGTCAAATAAAGAGCTCTATTATGTTCTGTACCCTCCACGGGCAATTCATCATCAGAAAATGTCATTCTGTTTACCTCAAAGATTTTGTTCGCGATTTTCTCCAAATGATTCACTGAAATTTTATCGGAGACATGAGCTTCGTTCAATATTTTCATCAGAGCCCGGAGATGTTCATCCGAGTGGATAAGCAATGAAAGCAACGAGATTTGGGCTAGTGTTTTCCTTAGCTGTTCAACAATAGAATAATCTTGCACTTTCATCTTTTTCAAAAACTCTTCTGCCTCTTCCTCCGTAATAGCTTTCTTAACTGGCACCGGATTTTCCTTGGGAGCCCTGGCCTTTCTCAACTCTTCGGGGGCAAAACAACGTCCCGAGCGAGTTAAACCTTGTGTTTCACAGACTTTCTCTTTGATTTCCTTCCCCTTGTAGGTCACAACTACCTGTTCATACTTCCACAGAACGGCTTTACTGTCAACTACTGGTAACTGGGTTACTGGCTTTATGACAACTGGTTCTATGTGAGCCCCCTTCACGACTACCGCAGGTGTGCTTGATACTCCCTGAACCACTACCTTGATCGGCTCTGGTTTCTTCACAACAATGGACGATCTTTTCCCCATCACCACAACTGGCTTGTTGTCTATACTTTTCAACTGAACCGCTGGTTTCACACTAGCTGACTTTTCATTCACTTTGGCTTCGCTAGAACCATCATGACCGTTTGTGAGGGCTTCTTAATCTCTGCTCCCTTATGTATCAGTTCAATCATGTTGGCCTCATGATGCACTGGCAACGGGTTCTGGTTGATAGTTGGTGCCCCCGGGGCCTGAACCTCGATCCTGTTTGTGTCAATAAGCTCTTGCACAATAGTTTTCAATCTCCAACATTTCTCAGTATCATGTCCGGGAGCCCCTGAACAATATTCACAGCTCACTGAATGGTCCAGATTCCTAGGAAGTGGATTTGGCATTTTGGGCTCAACCGGGTTCAACAGGCCTAACTGCCTCAGTTTGTGGAAAAGAGTGGTATAGGATTCTCCCAGTGGAGTGAATGTTTTTTGTTTCTGTATTCTCTCGTTTCTGAAAGCTTGGTTTGGGCGGAAGCCGGATCCTGGCCTATGAGACTTCAGGGGTGGATATGTGTTTTGCGGTGTTGAGTATGTATTTTGGGGAGCCGGCGCACGCCATTGCCCGTGAGTCGGAGGCTGGGTATAAGTTTGGGCATGGTGGACGGAAAAGTGTGGCTCTGGTGGTGGATAATAGTGTTGAGGAGGGCCATATGGAGTATATGGATAATTTGGGTGGTGGGGTCTGGGTTGGTTGTAATAGGGTGAAGGGCTTCTAGACCTGGACCATGCTCCGGATTCGACAGTTGCAACCTCTCCTTTCTTATTCTTCCCAAGCACACCCCCAGTGCCGTTTTGAATGGCTTGGGTGGTTGCTTTGATTGCTGAATAACTCATGATCTTATTGGATTTGAGTCCCTCCTCAACCATGCCTCCCATTTTCACGACTTCATTAAAGGACTTGCCCACTGCTGACACCAAATGACCAAAATAGGTGGGCTCCAAAGCCTGCAAGAAATAATCAACCATTTCACTCTCTTTCATCGGGGGGTCAACCCTCGCCGCTTGCTCTCTCCAACGGAACCCATATTCTCGAAAGCTCTCACCGGGCTTCTTCTCGATCTTTGTCAATGACAGTCGATCTGGGATGATTTCAAGGTTATATTGAAAATGACAGGCAAAGGCTTGGGACAAGTCGTCCCAGGTGTACCACCTGCTATGGTCTTGTTTAATATACCATTCCAACGCCGATCCGCTCAAACTTTGGCTGAAATATGCCAACAGCAATTCATCTCTCCCTCCTGCTCCTTTCATCTTGCTACAGAATCCCCTTAAATGTGCTACTAGGTCGCCATGACCGTCGTACAAATCAAACTTAGGCATCTTGAACCCGGCCGGTAACTGAACATCTGGGAATAGACATAAATATTTATAGGCCACACTTACTTGGCCCCCTAACCCCCTCATGTCTCGGAATGATTGCTCCAGGCTTTTGACCTTTCTGATCATCTCCTCCTGCTCAGGATTTTTGGGCGGCTTCTCGGTGCCTGCAATGAGATCAAGATGAGGAGTATAAGAGTAGGGTTCTGGGACTTTGAAGGTAGGCTCAGGGGGATAATACTGGTTGTCATGCGTATGGAATAGAGTTTCACTGGGGGATCGATATGGGGTAGCAGGCGGAGGTGCCACAAAAACGGGAGTGATTGGTGGAGGAGGGTATGAGACTTGTTTGGATGGAGGAGCCTGTGATGTATGAGAAGTAGTGCCTTGGCATTTTTGGTAGAGGGGAAATGCTGGAGATGAGTTCACAGTGGGTAGCTCCTGAGGCTGAGCCAATGGTGGGATATAAGCGGGGTTAGCAGGATAAACTGGCAGTGGATACCCCTTCGCCCAGGCTTGGTACATTTCAGCCATCTGTTGCTTCAGCTTATACATTTCCTCCCTCATTGCATGAACGTTCATTTCTTCTACTTCTTTCGATGGGTCAGCAATACTCGTATCAGATTCTGGGTCAGTCATGTTCACTTTATTTTTAGACCGGGTGTTGTATGGATGGGTTGCCAGAATGCCAAACAACTAACCACCTACCTGGACTCAACATCAACAACATCTTGGTCAATGGTTAGGGCATGAGCAGATTTGATAACCGCATGTTGGGGAATAAATGCACCTAAGCAGTTTAACGGATTATATTATGCATTTGCTTGGCTGCTTGCGTCATCCCGACTTTTATTTCCAACGGCAACTTCCTTTCTCATTTTGCTTCCTTTTTCCCTTCTTTCTTTTTTCTTTGCTTTTCCTTTATTTTCTTTGTTTCCTTTTCAATTTTTGCCTTTATTTTCTGCTTATTTTGGTTCTCTCACTCCCTCGACTTCTTACTTTCACTCTTTCTTGTTTTCCCGCTCTTTTACTTCTTTTTCTGTTTTTCTTTCATTTTCTTCCCTCTCTCTTTTGCTTTTCTCTTAAAGTTATGGCTGAATCCGATGAGGATTACCTACGTATCGTGACCCTGCACGAATCAGACCGAGCGTAGTTCGTGAAGATAAGTGCGAAAAGTAAAGAGACAACTTTGGAAATTTTCATTAATAAACATTCTATTACAAACTAGATGCTTTCAGAAAGGAAAATAACAGACTCGAAACCAAACCAAATACAAACTCAAGAACTTCTGACAGACTCTAACGCGAAAGGAAAAACAGACTCTAACAGACAACAGACTCTAAGGAGAAACAAAATGCAGACTCGACCTACGAATACATTAAAGCTTTAAATTTGGGTGCTCGCGGGGCGTCATCCGGCCTTGTCGCGGGTTTAGGTGTAAGGCCCCTTTCTAGCTGTTCCAATTCATACATGATTTGCTTTACAAATGTCATCACTGTCGAGAAGAAAGTAGTGCGGGTCATGTTTTCACACACCCGACATTTCCTGGTAATAGCATGAGCAATAGTCAAAATCTTGTCCCTGATTCGGTCTTTCTCCAGGAGTAGGCGTTCTATCTGATCCCCTCTAGCCTTCAAAACCCGAGAATCATGCAGATGTTGTTTCTGTAACTGCTGTATTTCATCTTCCATCAAGGCCATTAGATCATAGCAGTGTTCACTTTCGGTTTCAAAAGCCTTGGCTTGTTTAGCCGCCTAGCTTTCTAGGGTGGTCACCTTCCTTTTTAGACTGGCAATGGTCTTTTCATAATCTTTCCTCGCCTGTTGTAAGTACTGTGTGCGCTCTTTTGTTCTTTTTGCCCATTGTGCCTGGAGTTGTGCTATGGTATCCTCAGATTTCTTCAAATCATCCCTGCACTCACTGATTTCCCTTTTCAATCCTTTTATTAACCGCTCATCCGACCGACTCCTTTGTTGGTTGTCAACATCTATCCTCATTTGTCGGATTTGGGCTTTCAGCGCCTCATTTTCTTGGGCCAATTTGTTCTTTTCTCCCCGCTCGGCATCAACTTGCAAACTATTTTCAAATTCCAGGTCTCTAATTTGTCGCTTCAACTTGCCTATTTCTGCCCTGTAACCCTTTTCTTTTGCTAACCAAACCCATTGCTCTTGTGAATCATTAGTAAACTGTTGGACATGGGCTCTTTTGGCGGCCCTTGGAGAATCCTGAACCTTTTCCCAAACCACGCATTATACTTCGGGTCCACCTCACCTTTATCCAGATCTCGGACCATAGTCTTAGGCTCGAGGAACCAGCATTCGTTCCATAATTTGCGAATTTTATCTTCCGGGAATGCGGCTCTCGGACTCAACTCAATGACGTGCTTGCTCAAGTCTTCATTTTTGAGGACGACTTGAAACCTTCCCAGTTGGCGTAGTACCCGATGGGGAGCATACGGTTGGATACTCCGAACACCCATTAAAAGAATATGACACTCTCCCGCTGACATATATAGCACCTCGGTAACGGGCAACCACCCAAATGCCCATTCAATTTGATCGGCAGTTAATGACCTCAGTCGTATGAGCCAAGCTTCGGTACCTTCAGGAAATGCAATACCCCTTACCCGCTTTTCAAATTCTTCGATACAGCTTAACCCAGCCAGCCCATAGTTCATGTACCCCGCCCGGTGGCACAGATGTTCTTGCATCCACAACTGAAGTAATAAATTGCAACCTTGGAAAAAATTTCCTCCCTCCCTGCACACAATCAATGCTCGGTAAATTTCTAACAAAATCAGGGGGACTATAGTGCTATCTGCCCTTTTAATCACAACATCAACCATCCCCACAAGACCTGCCTCTATTTTCTTATCTTCTCGTGGGCAAATCACGATTCCCAAGAATGCCGTTATGAACGCCAAGGTTCGTCTTGCTTCCCACTTACTTCTGTTTCCAGCATGGGTCAGTCCCAGATTTGGCTCTTCGAAACCCCGAGGATTACCATAACGCTGATACAGGAACTGAAGAGTGCAACATCCTCTCGACAAATTATTATTCTGAACACTCCGGCTGATGTTTAGCAAATCCAAAAATTTGTGCGGAGATACCGATCTTGGTGACAACAAATATGGACCCCTCAGATTTCCATTCAGACCCGCATAACCCGCGACTTCCTCCAACGTGGGCGTAAGCTCAAAACCCCCAAAGCGAAACACATTGCGGGTCGAGTCCCAAAATGGTATTAAGGCCTCGATGACATCCGACTTTGGCTTGACATTTAGTAGACCGACAAGACCTCCCAAGATTCTAGCCACTATTTATTTGTTGCCTTCTCCCAGATCATTCCACCACATGTGGAGCTGGAGGGGGACCTCATTAAGTATGGTGAAAGATTCATTTGCCTTTGTGATCATCCTGCACATTTATTAAGGTGATTAAGAAAAAGGTACATTTATTTGATTCAAAACAAAACTACTATTTTTGTTTTTTTTCAAACTAAAATGAAGGACCCGGTTTTTCAAACATGGCCTTTCAGCACTTCGGAGACGAGGATTTTAAGGCTGTGTGGATTAACCGATCGACATCTTAAAAATGACCAAAGGTGGCTATTTATGCAAAATCGGCCTTCCGGCGTCCCTTTTGGGGACATTCGGCTATTTTTGACAAAAACGGCATCACCCGACTTATTTATGACGAAAATTAAAATTTGACATTTTTGTCTATTTTTGCAAAAGGGGAGGTTGGACCCGATGAGGGTTGCCTACGTATCTCACACCCGGTGAGAATCAAACCTGCGTAGTTCGGGCGGAGAAACTAGCTATTTTTTGAAAACACGATTCTTTTTCCTTTTTTTCTTTTTATAACAAACAAACAAACTATTTTTCTCCTCCGTTTTTTAAAACAAGACAAACTAAAATAAAATATTCTTTTTCACGCATATTTGCTTTTTGAGTAAAACAAACAATTAAAACATAAAATATTTTATTTTTATTTTTCTCAAAATTTCGGCAGAGTTTCGACAGTACTTGGCATTGGTTTTATTCTAAAAATAGGTAATTAACTCTCTACACTGCTATTTCCTCTCTCTTTTTCTTTTCTCAAATTTCTGATATTCCCGAGATTCAGAAGCCGATCAGCATGCAAACCCGAACAAATAAGTGCACAGAAAACAAGTAGGATGCATCAGGATGGTCTTTTTCATTTCAGGTTGCTTGTCCTAGACGGACCCAACCCCTGTGTTGAGTCCCCTAAGTCAAATGCACATGATGCAAATAAGCGTTCCTACTAGGGATCCGACATAAAGTTGAGCTATTCTAGGTTCAGAACCTGGGTGTTTGCTCTAGACCTGGCTTACCCGAGCGGACAGCTCGAACCGAGGGGGGCAGCGTACCGGGAATACAGAAGCTTCGTCGGCTTTGCCACTTGTCCGAACCTCGTTCTAAATTTGGGATATGACTCTAACAGAAAAGAAGTCACACGAAGTGCACACTTCTTCATGATTTAGAAGACTCATAGAGAAGAGGGATTTCGCAACAGTTTATATACAGTTCACGGAATATCAAAGCGGTAAAAGCAATCAATTAGCACATTAGGCCCCAAATCATGTAACAAAATCAGATAATGGATAAAGCCAACTATAACAATTATTTCAAGCTCGAATTCTTGAACACTGAACCAGAGATTCTGGGTTCGGTCCCCAGCAGAGTCGCCAGAGCTGTCACACCTCCTTTTTGCCTACACCCCGAAAAGGGTATAGGTAAAGGGAGTTTTTCCAATTAAAGGACAATCGAAACGGGATTTATTTTAAGAAATTCAGAGTCGCCACTTGGGAGATTTATGGTGTCCCAAGTCACCGATTGAATCCCGAATCGAGAAAAATATGACTCTGTTTAACAGTCCGCGAACCAGAAATTCGAGTAAGGAATTTTGTTAACCCAGGAAAAGGTGTTAGGCATTCCCGGGTTCCGTGGTTCTAGCACGGTCGCTCAACTATCGTATTTAGCTTATTTATCTGATTTTATCACATGATGAACCTATGTGCCGATTTTTACTTTTAACCGCTTTTATTTAATTTTTTAAAGAAAGTTGAACGTCGTTTAAAACGTGTCTTTGGATCGCGTCACATGAAATGCACCCCCCATCCTGAACACATTTTATTCAACGTTATGGGATTTGATTTAGGTCACATGAAATGCACCCCCCATCCTGAACACATTTTATTCAACGTTTTGGGATTTGATTTAGGTCACATGAAATGCACACCCGAATTTAAGAAGGTGAATTATTAAAAGCGCGCCTAAAGTGACTAACGCGTTATTATCTTTGGGGAGGGCCGTGAAATTCGCTAAACGGCCCATCCCGAATTCTAAGTATTTTAATATCACCATTTATCGAGGGCCCCACAATTTGTGTATTTTGGTTTGGCGAGGCTCATCTCATTCATTATTTAAAAGGTAAACCTAAAAGCAACTATGATTTTCTATTTTTATTTTGTCTCCCATCACAAAACACAGGTCCTAGTTAATTATAGTTTAAATATTACTATATTTGGACCCTTGACTCTCATTCAAAATTCAGCAGTGCTTTTGGGCCTCAAGCATAGCCCAGTAGAGTAATACACAATTAAATTCAAATTGAACTTCCGATCCAGGCTTAACATTCTAATCCAGGCGTGTTTTTGCATACACGCTCAGTTCGTGCATTTGACAAGCTAACGGACTTATTCTGAAACTGTCAACAGCCAATTTATCACACATTATGAAATTTATTTGAACCTAGGAGTGCAACAACAAACTGAGCCAATCACTTTTTTTAAAAATTGCCAGACGTATGTGATTTCATGTAGTTGCAAGTATACTATTTCCAAATTTAAACAAATCCAAACATTCTGATGCTTCTGTTTTTTGATTGAATTATCGTCACTAACTAATTGCCTACTCTGAAATTAACCACTATAGCAGAACAAACCACAAGCTAACACCTCTTCATACTAGTACTAATGGTTATGGTGAAACAAGCCCAAAAACTAACACGTTTGAATTAGCAAACTAACAGAATCGCAACAATTCAGCACAGTCCTATTAATTGAAAACGAAAACACTACTAAATGTTTTATCTCAGTTCTGAATTGCTTTTAAACATATTTGTGAAAAACAACTAACAGGAACCTAACTACTACTAACATGACCTATTTTGTTAACCTAACAGGAAACCGAAAAAATTCATGTGAATCTATCAAGTAGCAGTTTATACAGTCCATTTTTCGTCCAATTAGACAAAGTAAACACAAATCAAAACTAAAACTAAGCAAGTACAAGTTGTCTACTATCTATCCTCTTATAGCAGTTACACATGTTCCAGGAGAAATAGTTCATTTCAGCATTTCAATTCAACATTTACATCAGATCAGCCTCGAGCGTGTACCTAGGATTAGAATAAACGAGAAGAGAAGAGGATCAGCAGCAGCAGATTCACAATCCAAATAGCCCAGAAAGCAGAATCAATAATCCAGAAGCGTTTAAGTCAAACAAGGCTCATAGATCAACTCAAAGCAACTCCAAATTAACCACACAGACTAGAGAATGAACCCAAAACTCCTCTGAAACTTCCAGCAGACAAAACCTCAACTCAAACTAGTTTAATCATACCCAAAATCACTTGAAATCAACTCAAAACACCTCTGAATACTTCAGCAACCAAACATTGAGCAAAGATGTGAATCAATTGGATAGAGATCGAAATTAACCTACAATTCTCAGTGAA
The DNA here is from genome assembly GCF_000393655.2 of Nicotiana sylvestris. NCBI lineage: Eukaryota > Viridiplantae > Streptophyta > Magnoliopsida > Solanales > Solanaceae > Nicotiana > Nicotiana sylvestris. The sequence continues at coordinate 118,240,775 of NC_091065.1, forward strand.
GCAGTGCATTTTTTGGATTTTTTGTAGATTTTGTATTTTTTTTTATTTTTCTTCTGAAGAAAGCTAAGATCTGAAGGAATTTGGATCTGAAATTTGAATTTCAGATCTGTGAGGCTTGAGGAGTATTTGGGGGGAATTTTTAAGCTCCCAACCTTGTCAAACAAGGCAATAAGGACTGCCTTTTATAGGCAAAACTAAGGGGAAGCTTCAGATTTTCAGTTGCCTATTAGACCCTTGTTTTCTGACTTGTGTCACAAGTTAATACTCTACAATTACTGAAATTACACTAAAGTCCTACTTTGGAAGGCCCTAGAAGATTCTAGTTTCAACTACCATGTGTTACCCAATCCTAAATGTCTAAATTACCCCTAAACTTAAACTGAAATTACATCTATAACCAAACATTTTCCTAAACTCTGAATCTATCCCAATTTAGACTCGTATTGAATCTAGCAATTGAACTTAGAATTAATGACCAAACTAACTATCAAAGGAAAAGCTAACCCAAGCTAATCTAATCAGAATTGATAACCACAGAGCCAATAACCAAATTAAACTATCAATTATAACCAAATTCAACTAATTATGACGATTAATTAAACTGAAACTGGACCAACTAGTAATTAACCTAAACTAAAGGAATACCAGAAATTAATTCAAACAAAACTTAATAAAACTAATTAATAAATTATCAAAAGCTTAACTAAAAATCAAACTAAAATCCGGAATTGGAACAGATTAAAATCAAACAAACAACTAGGATTAATCAAAACAAATCAGGACACAAGATTAGAACAATATTGACAAAAATTAAAACGCAAATTAAACTAAACGTCAACAAATATGAGAACAGAATCAAAAGCAAGAATTTAAACAAAGATAGGGAAAAACTCAAAAGCTCACTGATTCAACTTCCAAAATCCGGCCAACTCTCAGAGTCCAGATTCGATCATCTCCAGTGGGAATTGGATGCTATTGACTGCAGATTCTTCAAGAGGGAAGCCCAGGGACCATGTGGTATCAATTTGGGGTAATTTGGTGCAACTAGGGTTTTGGCCGGAAAAGTTCAAACTAATATTCAAACAGTTCCGGCCACGTTCGAGGGTCAGGACCTTGGGGTTTTGATAGAGGAGGTTGTGATGGTCCTATGGTGTAAGTTTGGTGGTGTTTGGGCTACTTTGAGTAATGGCCAGAAAAACTTCGATCCAATATTTGACGAGATGGGGTGGGACTCGAAGGAAACAGAGGGTGGATTTGTGAAGAGGAGGAGAAGGGGAACAAGTGGTGTTATTTTGGGTGGGAACGGAGTGGTTACCGTCATCACCGCCGGCGAACTTGACGGAGCGTATAGAGGCGGCGTCTCTAGGGTTTGGGTAGGGGTGAGTTCTGAGAGGCGAGGTAGGGGGGTAACGTTTGGACATTAATATACTAAACGACCCAAGTTTCTCGTCCGTTGGATTGATTAACCTCGACGGCCCGGATCGATCGACGCCAAACGACGTCGTTTTAGTTATGTAAAGGGGCGGACCGGGTAGAGGCTACTGGGCTGGGTCATTTCGGATGTGTAATTGGGCTGAAGAAACGAATTGAACGGCCCACTTTGTTGTAACAGTCCACTTCTCCTTTTTTATTTGTATTCTCTTTATTTCTTTTATCTATTTTTGTATTTCATTATGTATTTTTGTATTTTTTTCTGATTTTATAAAAATGCAAAAAATAAAATAGAGTCCTAATATATTTCAAAGTTAAACCAATTAACTCCTAAAAAATTTTAAAATCTATTTCGTGACAAATTCACAATTAAACAATTAAAAATGCAAAAATGAACTATTTTTGTTATTTTCTTCATAATTTGTTTTAAAACAAATTAACCCCTAATTAATACTAAAACATGAAATTAAAACCTAGATGCAAATGTATTTCTGTATGTTTCATATGAATTAGAATGCACAGATAAAAATGCAACAATTACCAGAAAACGACACAAAAATTCACAAAAATTGTAAAGTAATAAAGAAACTGTTTTATTTGAATTTTGGGAATAATTCATATATAGGGCAAAAATCACGTGCTCACAAGTGGTACCATGAGAAGGACTTCTTGGCCTTTACTTTTGTATCAAATGTCCTCGGTTCCACCTTTGCATCGTTGAAATACTCTGTGAGGGTGTTTGGGTAAGGGTAGGATCTTTAATCTTTTTGGACAACTAATGTGATGTTGGTTGACATTATGCAACCCACATTGATCGGGTACCTGGCCATAATAGAAGCCATCAAAAGTACTCGGGGAAGTGGGAGGTTGCTCTCATTCAGACACGGGTCGATACGGCTGCACGCGAAGGTCTGCCACCTTTTAGCTTCAAAATTTAGGGTGGCCCGGAGTATAGGAACCCCTGATGTGATCCACAGGGGTGGTGGTCCTCAAGCAGCCAAAATCTCAGCTAGCCACGGGCGAGCTGCATCACCCACAGCCAGCTTTTCCAAATACTGAACTGCCTCTACTTCTTCAAAACCCACATAAGTGTTCAAAGAGCAGGAATCAAATCGAACTTTCAGATTTCTCACTTTTATTATCTTGGTACCCTTCTTAATGTGAGCCACATTGGCATAAAATTCTGTAACCAAGTGCTCATTTGCATCAATGACACTGTGGGTGAACCACTTCCACCCCTTTCGCTCCTGGAACTGTCTAAGGACAGTTGGATTGTGAATATCCAAATCCTTCATTAAAAACTGTCGCTCAAGTGTGAGCAATCTCTAGGGCCACCACTCTCTAAATTTGTTGAAGGCGGTTAAGCTGACGAATATGTCTTCCCATATCTCTTTCTTCTTCGACCTCTCAAGGCTGCCCACTCGAGTGTCACCTCCTCTACCATCGTCCGGGACATCATCATCATCTAAATAAATGGGTGCAAGAGGAGTGTGTGTAGAGGAGGGCTCTGAATACTGGCTACCAGCATCTGAACCCTCAGAAAAACTAGCTGAGGTGGAGGATTCGTCACGGAGTTGGTATCTCCCTTGAAGTTGTTGTGATTGGGTTTCCGGCTGTGCTTGCACAGATTTTCCCTCTGAAGCTTCCCTATACGGGGCATATTCACCGATGTCTGAAGATTCTGGGACTCTATTGGCAGTAGCCTTCTTGCTTATTGCTCTCTCTATGGCAAGTGGTAGGTTACTCTTGCCTCGAACTTGGCCTCGGGAGGGTTCAACCCTCCTTTTTGATGTGTCACCTCTCCCACGTGATCTAACTATTTTCTGCAATACATAGCAATTGGGACCAATTAGAGTTGAAGGTCAATTGTGTACACAGATGCATGCATGGCAGTTGTAGGAAAACAGACTCAGAAGAGGCAGTGCGGACCGCACAAAAGTGAGTGCGGCCGTAGACTGCCAAGTGCAGACCGCACAATTTTAAAGTGCGGCCGCACATCCAAAAGTATGGCTGCACAATTTTGAATGCGGCCGCAAAATCCCAGGTTCAGACTATTGGATCTCTGAACTTCCCACAGTGCGGTCGCACACATTTTTCTGCGGACCACAAACTTTTCTGTGGACCGCAAAAGTTTGAGTGCGGTCCGCTTTTTTCATGCACAATTTTTGACTTAACTTTAAGAGTGCGGACCGCACAAAAGTGTGTGCGGCTGCACAATTTGAAATTATGCAGCACTGATTCTGTGGTATGCAATTTTCACACAATTGAGATATGGTATTTGCAATTAAACACAATTACTGATCTACCCAGACCCTAATTAGCATACATGAGAGTGCCCACATGATTCTAAGCACATATGACTAATCAATTAACATTTTAGGCCTAAAAATAACCCTAACAAAAAAGAACATAAACTAAGAGAAATTGAAAATCCAAGAATGTAATGAACATACTAGAGATCAAGGATGCAAGAAAGGATCTAGATTGATAAAATGAGTGTGAATTGTGAAACAATTGGATATGCATTGTGCTTGCTTAGGCCTCTAGAGCTCAGAGTGTGTAAAGTTGTTAATAGTGCATTGAAGTTCTATTTATAGGCTGACTCAGTCGTGCAAGAGTTAAGCTGAGTTCGGCCGCACAATTTTGAGTGTGGTCCGCACTCTTTACCTGGATCTCTGAAGGAGCTCTGTGTTTCACACAAAAATGAGTTCAACCGCAGAATTTCTATGGACTGCACAATTTTGTGTGCGGCCGCAAATTGCTAATGAAATTTGACAGGCCAATCTTCAGAGAGCTTGCACTATTGATCTTCCAGTTGTGCGACCGCACGCAGATTGTAGGGTCGCAAAGTGATTGCGCGGTCCGCATTTTTGCAATACTTAGCCAAATTTTTCATGCACAGTACCTACAATGCACACCCATTCCTGCATACACTTCAAAACTAATTAGTACAAAACAAAGCTTATCTAATGAATAAGAACAAGAAAAAGAAAAAAATACATGGATTGCCTCCCAAGAAGCGCCTGATTTAACGTTGCGGCATGACGCAGATTACCAATCATTTGAAATGAAGAACCGCCACGATGTGGCGATCATCAACCTCGCCAGGATAGTGTTTTACCCGATGCCCATTGACTCTAAACACCTCATCATTCTTGTTTTTCGAATATAAAGCACCAAAGGGGGTTACATTCACCACTTCAAATAGACCACTCCATTTAGACTCCAACTTGCCTGGAAACACCCATAATCGGGAATTGAACAATAACACGAGATCACCTTATTTAAACTCCTTGTTGTGGATGTACTTGTCATGGAGGTACTTCATCTTCTCCTTGTATAGGGACGAGCTTGCGTAGGCATGGTACCGGAATTCAACTAGCTCATTCAATCGGGCCACCCTTAAGTTTGCGGCGACATCCCACTCAAGGTTCAACTTTTTCAAAGCCCACATGACCTTATGCTCAAGTTCCACCGGAAGATGACATGCCTTCCCAAATACCAATCGATATGGAGACATCCCAATCGGTGTTTTGTAGGCCGTTCTATAAGCCCAAAGAGCATCATCAAGTTTTCTTGACCAATCAGTCCGGTTGGCATTCACATTCTTTGACAAAATACTCTTGATCTCCTGGTTAGAGACTTCAACTTGTCCGCTTGCTTGAGGATGGTAGGGGGTTGATACTTTGTGAGTTACACCATACTTTGTGAGTAAGGTATCAAAATCTTTGTTGCAAAAATGCGAACCCCCATCACTAATAATGGCCCTTGGAATACCAAATCTTGTAAAGATGTTCTTCTTCAAAAATGTCACCACACTTCGAGCTTCATTGTTGGGTAAAGCCACTACTTCAACCCATTTTACACATAGTCCACAACTACCAAAATGTAAGTGTTCCCACAAGAGCTCACGAACAATCCCATAAAATGTCGATTTCCAAGATAGTGGTGAGGGGCATCTCATTCTTCTTGGAAATCCCATCGGCCCTTTGACATTCATCACAACACTTGACTAGATCACTAGCGTCCTTTTAGAGAGTAGGCTAATAGAATACACAACTCAAAACTTTTGTTGTCGTTCTAGCAACACCATGGTGACACCATACGGTGAAGATTGGTAAGCCTCAAGAATTCCCACTTGTTCCTCCTCTGGTACACATCTTTGAATCATACCATCGGTACAAATCCGGAAAAGATACGGCTCATCCTAATAATAGTCAAGGCAATCCCGTTTGAGCTTCTTCCTTTGATTTGAAGATAACTCATTCGGTACAATACCACTCACAAGATAATTTGCTAAGTCGGCGAACCATGACATCCCAGTCATTGAAATAGCTAGAAACTGCTCATTAGGGAAGGAATCATTGATCTATAGGCCATCATGTGGCTTCCCCTCCTCCTCCAATCGAGACAAGTGGTCCGCCACTTGATTTTCACTACCCTTGCAGTCTTGAATCTCTAGATCAAACTCTTGCAATAGAAGCACCCATCACATTAACCTTGCCTTAGAATGTTTCTTTCTTATCAAATATCAAAGCGTTGCATGGTCAACAATTACCTTTGTACCCATCAAATACGGGCGAAACTTCTCCATAGCAAAGACAATATCAAGTAGCTCTTTTTTTATCACTGTGTAATTGACTTGGGCATCATTCATGGTCTTACTAGCATAGTAGACCGGATGGAAGATTTTGTTGATATATTTCCCCAACACTGCTCCAACCGCTACATCACTTGCATCACACATGATCTCAAAAGGCAAGCTCCAATCTGGTGCGGTGATAATATGAGTAGTAGTCAATTTGAACTTGATCAATTCAAATGCCTTCATATAATCTTCGTTGAAATGGAACTTGGCATCCTTCTCCAAAAGTTTACACAAAGGGTTTACTACCTTGGAAAAATCCTTGATGAATCGGCGATAGAACCCCGCATGACCCAAGAAGCTCCTCACTCCCTTCACGAATGTAGGGAGAGGGGGTTTTGAGATCACCTCAATTTTGGCCTTGTCGACCTCAATACCATGCTTTGAAATTTTGTGGCCGAGGACTATGCCATCCTAGACCATGAAGTGACATTTCTCCCGATTCAACACCAAATTTGTCTCCTCACATCTAGCCAAAACCTTATCCAAATTGTTTAAGCAATCAGCAAAAGAATTCCCAACCACAGAAAAATCATCCATGAAGACCTCAAGAATATCCTCCACCATGTTGGTGAAAATAGCTATCATATACCTTTGAAAAGTCGTTAGTGCATTACACAACCAAAATGGCATCTGTGAGAATGCAAAAGTACCATAGGGAAAAGTGAAAGCGGTCTTTTTTTATCCTCCGAAGTAATGAGAATTTGATTGTAGCTGGAATAACCATCGAGGAAACAATAGAAAAACATGATCGTCCAACCTATCGAGCATTTGATCAAGGAAGGGAAGTGAAAAATGATCTTTTCTTGTAACTTTGTTGAGTTTGTGATAGTCCACATACACCCTCCATCCGGTCACTGTCCTTGTAGGAATTAACTTGTTCTTGTCATTGGTAACCACAGTCATACCCCTTTTCTTTGGGTCACATTCCACTGGAAAAGTCCATGAACTATCGGAAATGGGGTAAACAACCCCGACATCCAACCAGACAACCACTTTATGATCTCCTTCTTGACCACCTCTTGCATTGCTTCATTTAGCGTCCTTTGATGTTCAACGGAGGGTTTGGCACCCTCTTCCAAAGTAATCTTGTGCATGCAAAAGGCGGGGCTTATGCCCCGGATATCAGCCAATGTCCATCTAATTGCTCTTTTCCTCCTTTGTAGTACATCCAATGTAGAATCTACCTGTATATTAGTCAAATAAGAAGAAAGAATAACCGGTAAAGTAAAAGAAGGGCCAAGGAATTCATACCTGAGATGAGAAGGCAATGGCTTTAACTCCAAAGTGGGAGGCTCCTCGATTGAGGGCTTTATTGGAGGAGTCTTCCGATTTTCAAGATCCAAGGATAAATTGTGGGGTTCATAAGTGTACGACCCATTCCTTGAAATGCATTCACACATTCCACATAGCCTTCTTTCTCCTCCTCATCATCAAGGTTGAGCAAAATAGCTTTCAAACTATCCTCAACATTCATTGTGGCACTAACATCATCAATATCACATCGGTCACCAAATCCACGAATGGACAAACTTCATTGATATTCGGTTGCCTCATAGATCTGCACACATGGAAGACCACCTTTTTATCACCCACCCGAAAAGTGAGCTCACCAGCTTTCACATCAGTAAGAGCCTTCCCTGTAGAAAGGAAAGGTCTACCCAAAATAATAGGCACCTCATAGTACACTTCACAATCAAGAATCACAAAGTATGCTGGGAGGACGAACTTGTCAACCCGAACCAACACATTATCAATAATACTTAAAGGTCTCTTCATTGTATGTTTCGCCATTTGCATCCTCATAGATGTGGGTCTTGGTTTCCCAATTCCCAAAGTTTTGAACACCGAGTAAGGCATCAAGTTGATACTTGCCCTAAGATCACATTAAGTTTTGGCAAAGTCGGCGCTTCCAATGGTACAAGGGATTGTGAAAGTGCCAGGATATTTCAATTTCGGAGCCATTGAGTGCACAATAACACTCACTTAATGTGTCATCTTGATAGTCTCACAATTCAATGACCTCTTTTTGGTCACCAAGTCCTTTATGAACTTTGCATAACCCAACATTTTCTCTAAAGCCTCAACCAATGGTACACTGATAGAAAAACTTTTCATCATGTCAATAAACTTTTTGAATTGGTTTTCACTATTTTGTTTTGCAAGCCTTTGAGGGTATGGAGGAGGAGGCCTTGGCATTAGTGTCTTACCTTTGGCACTACCAGTTCCGGCATGTCAATTACGTGTTCCCTTGACGGATTCATATTCTTGTGTCTCCTCCAAATTATCATCAATACCAATTCTTGCTTCTTCATTAGTTTGAACCACATTTCTTGGACTTTCATCTTCTTGAACCACTACATCTTCATCCACAACTCTTCTTTGATTTGAGGTGGTTGCATCTCCACATTTTATACTTCTTGTAGTCACGGCCATAGCATGCCCCATATTATTCCTACCATTTGGGTTCACCACCGTATCACTTGGTAGTGCCCCTTTAGGACGAGTGTTCAATGCTTGCGAGATTTGGCCCAATTGAACCTCCAAATTGTGAATAGAAGTGTTGTGAGAGACTAGTTGAACATCAGAGTCGGAATTCTTCTCCATCATTTGTTTAAACATGTTTTCAATTCTTCACATCTCATTATTGGAAGAGCTCGAACCTTGAGAAGGATAAGGGGCAGGTTGCTCGGTTGTTGAAACATCGGGGGCCTTTGAAAATTCGACCCCCGATTGTTGTTTTTATTCCACCTTCTTGGTTATTACCTCCCCAATAGCCTTAATTATTACCACTCCAATTCCCTTGGTTATTTTGTCCATTCCAATTTTCTTGATTGCCTTGATTGTTCCAATTCCCTTGGTTATTTTGATCGTTCCAACCACCTTAATTATTTGAATATCAATTTCCTTGATTTCCTTGTGGTCGCCATTGTTGTTGACTTGGGCCTTGATTGTTGTTTCTTGGCCCATGGAAGTTGTTCACATATTGTACTTCCTCCTCTTACTCATTGTATTGTCCATCTTGATCAAATCTACTACCATCTTGCTCATAATTTTCAAACCGATTTTGCACTTGAGGACCTTTTTGTCTTTGCTTGTTTACCATCATACTCACTCCTTCTGTTGCATTTACTTTCTTGGGACCTTGCACCTGTTGAAGTTGAGCTTTGGCTAGTTGATTCATTGTGGTGGTCAACTCGGCAATTGATTGCCCATGATCATGTAATTCCTTGTGCAAGTGAATCACATTTGGATCGCCTTGAGGAATATTTGCTCTACTTTGCCAAGCCGATGAAGTATCCGCTATCTCATCAAGAATCTCACAAGCTTCCGCATACGGTGTTGTCATGAAATCTCTACCGGTAAGTTGGTTGACCACACATTGATTGGTAGTATTGATCCCCTTATAAAAAGTTTATTGAATCATAGCCTCAGTCATGTCATTGTTCGGGCACTCTTTCACCATTATTCGGTACATTTCCCATATCTCGTGCAAAGGCTCGTTGAGTTCTTGTTTGAAAGCTAGAATCTCATCCCTCAGAGTTGCCATATGCTTGGGAGAAAAGAACTTGGCAATACATTTCTCGACAAATTCATCCCCTATATGGATAGAATGATTTGGCAACCTCTCCAACCAATCCAAGGCCTTCCCCCGTAGAGAGTAAGGGAATAGCCTCAATCGCAAAGCATCCTCAAAGACGTTGGTTTGTTTGCTCCCCTAGCAAGTGTCAACAAACCCTTTCAAGTTCTTGTATTCATTTTGATTCGGATTCCCGATGAAGAATCCCTGTTGTTCCAACAGTGTAAGCATAACATTTGTAAATTGAAAGTTTTCTGCCCTAATGCGGGGCTAGTTTATGGCACTTGCGTATCCTTCATTCGGCAACACCCGGTGTGCCGCTGCTCTTAGAGGAGGTGGGGGAGGAGCAGGAACGTTGTCTTGAGGTGGGCGGTCTCGTCTATTTCCTTGAGGTTCAAGAGGAACCTCATCAACTTGGTCACCATCCCCGTCATCCCCCAATGGCGCGTTTCCAAGAGGATCATTGTTGTTGAGAGGCATTGTATCACCTACAATTGTTTTATAAAAAGATTAATAACTCGAAAGGAAAAGAAGATAAATCACACACAAAACTAAATATATAGCTAAATCCCTTTTTAGCTCTCCAGCAATGGCGCCAAAACTTGATATTGCCCAAATGCACACCACTAATTGGGATTGTGAGGAGGTCGATGCAATTTTAAATACCCAACGTGAGTCGGGGTCGATTCCACAGAGAGCTTTATGTGGGATTAGGTATATACCATTTCTAATGTATGATGTGCCCAAGATTGCATTTCCACATGATTGGTTGTTTCTTTCTACTTCCAATAATTATGCTAATGTTTGTAATTAAAAAGCTAACAGATTGATGGTTAGCTAACAGATTGAGAGCTTTAGGGCATGTTTGATTGATCGGGATACAAAATAGCAATCACACGTGATTACTCACTCTATATTTTGGTAGTTTGAGTGATTTTGCCCAATTTGACTTTCTCAAGTCCAAATGGGTATGTCACGAAACAAGTGATATATGCTCAAGTCGAGTCTTATTATCTCTAGATTCAACCATTTAATCGGGCTATCAATTTCTTGAGTTCACCCCAATTTCTTGTTAGCCAAGTTTTTCTAGACTTAGTCTCTCTTTCTCAAGTAGAGACTAAGTCAATTAGGCATGAATCAATATTTGCAACCATCAATTCTCAAATTCAAGCAAGAACTAGGCGAAATATCATATACCCAATCATAAATAAGCGCTAAATCAATCACCCATTGAGTACCCATACTAGAGTTGGGTCACAACCCTAGCTATAGGTTTAGCTACTTATGGAAAATGCAAAAATTAAAGAAGAAAGTAAGATAGAATTCATAATAGATGATTAAGGGAAGAAAATCTAATGTTAAAATGTTGAACTAATACAAGGTTACCCAATACAGTAAAGAAAAACGATATTATTCTCAGGTGCACAAAACTTAATCTAAAAATAACAAAAAGATATATTTATACCCAGCTAAAATTGTCGCACAAAATTTCCCCTGCGGAGGTTATGCAACCGCACAATTCTATGTGCAGTCTGCACTTTGAAACTTGGCTTGACAGTTTGGACTTGTGCGGCCGCACAATTCTGGTTTGCGGCCGCACTTCTTTAGCTTTTCCAGACCGCACATTTCTGAGTGCGGCTTCACTATTAATTCTGCAACCGCATAATAATGGTGTGGTCCGCACTTCTTGACCTTGGGCTTTGACAATGGGCGACTTTTGCGGACAACATATTTCTGAGTGCGACCGCGCTCTTTATTCTGCGGCCACACAATAATGGTGCGGTCTGCACTTTTTCATAGCCCAAAAATCCATCTCTCCGAATATCATCTTCTTCGGCCGCACAAGAATTGTGTGGTCCGCATTTTTCATGGGAAAGTTGACAAAAGATGACTCATGTTCTACAGCTGCACTCAATATTATGTGGTTTGCATTTTTGCCCTTTTAGCCTTGTTTTGGTCCTTGTCCAAAATTACTCCTTATTGAGTTTATTTTCATCTCTTTAGCTCATCTTTCAACACTCCTGCCAAAAAGCACATTTCATTAGTTTTAGGGAATACCTTTAAGTAATTTTGAGCTAAAACGAAAGTAAAAGAGTGCAAATAAGTAGTCAAAATTCCTACTTATCACTTAGCCTCTTGAAGAATGCAGGAGATCCTCCAGACCAAGCAAGCCACATGTGTGGCTGCAAGATTATGTCACCATCTCCAAAGGCTCAAAATGTACTTATCCCATATCCTCATATGTAGACTACTCTCACATCTCTCCAACTTTCAGACAAGCTCTCACAGCCTAGTCAGCTCTCTCAGAACCAACTTCTTTCAAAGAGGCTGCTACTGATCCTAGATGGGTGAGCAGTTGGAGATTGCAGCACTGGAGGACAATCATACCTGGAGCATTGTAGATCTTCCACCTGGAAAGACACCTATTGGCTGTATGTGGGTTTACAAAATTAAGTATAAAGCATCTGGAGAGGTCGAAAGGTTCAAAGCTCGATTTGTTGCTAAGGGATACAGTCAAAAGGAAGGTTTGGATTATAGTGAGACCTTTTCTCCTATGGCTAAGATAGTTACTGTCGGATCCATCATTGCATTGGTTGCCTCTAAACAGTAGTTGATCTTTTAGATGGATATTCATAATGTTTTACTTAATGGAGATCTCATTGAAGAGGTTTATATGCATATACTTGAGGGGTTTTCTAGACAGGGGAGACTCACAAGAAGGTCCGCAAACTCTACAAGTCCCTTTATGGACTTAAACATGCCCCAAGAAAATGGAATATGAAGTTGACTGAAGCTTTACTTCATATGGGCTTTCCGCAAAGTCATTATGATTATTCCTTGTTCACAAAGAAGGGTGGGAGTGATATAGTAATCATACTAGTGTATGTAGATAATCTTTTGATCACTGGGAACGATCAATAGTTGTTGTGTGACACTAGGACAGATCACAAGAAAAGGTTCAAGATGAAGGATCTAGGAGAGTTGAAATTTTCCTAGGCATTGAGTTTGCAAGGTCTAAACAAGGAATTCTCATGTGTTAGAGGAAGTATGCTCTAGAGTTAATATCTGAGTTAGGTCTAAGTGGTGCAAAGCCAACTGGAACACCATTAGAGCTGAATCAGAAATTAGCATCCATAGAGTATGATAGTTGCTTCAATACCAATAGAGCTCACTTGGATGAAGCTCTCAAGAATCCTGGTGTTTACCAAAGATTGGTAGGAAGACTGTTGTATCTTACTATGACCAGGCCAGACATTGTTTTTGTGGTTCAGGTTCTTAGCCAGTTCATGCATTGTCCTAAGAACTCTCACATGGAGGCAACACTGAGAGTGGTAAGGTACATAAAGGAGGCCCCATGTTTGGAATCATCAAATAAGCTGATTGCTTACTGTGATTCAGATTGGGGCATGCATACAAACAACGAGATCAGTTACAGGGTTCTTAGTAAAGTTTGGCAATGCATTAATATCCTGGAAGTCTACGAAGCAGATTATTGTCTCTAGAAGTTCAGCAGAAGCAGAGTTTAGAAGTATGGCATCTTGTGTAGCAGAGGTTACATGGTTAACTGGTCTGTTCAGTGAACTAGATGTCAAGATTGAGCTGCCTGTAACTCCAATATGTGATAGCAAAGTAGCAATCCAAATAGTTGCCAATCCAATAGTTCATGAGAGAACAAAACATATTGACATAGATTGTCATTTTGTGAGGGAAAAAATAAGTCAAGGACTACTGAAAACTGAGTTTGTGAGTACAGAAGATCAACTAGCAGACCTACGCTCAAAGGGTCTAGGAAAAGTTCGACATGAATACTTGCTGGACAAAATGGGATTGAAGAACTTATTTGAATCATCAGCTTGAGAGGTAGTATTGGCTAGCGGCTAAGTGACAAGCTGATAGCTAACTTTAGTTAAGCTTAAGTGTAATATTAACTAGAGTTAGTTAGTAAGGAGTTAGTGAAAGCTTGTAAGTGTTAAGTTAGTTAGTTTGTTAAATACTGTAGAAGATTGTACAGAACTTAGTTTTTGGAAAATGAAGTGAGTTGGTTCTCTTCTTCTCTCATTCTTCTTTCATTGTCTCCTTCTAGATTCTTCCTTCACGTTAGCTTTGATCACCATTTTCATGACCGTTAACAGAACCAAAAAAGACAGTAGCCACATGCTCCAAAAATCAGCACATGAGCCCATTAGAAGAGGACCAAATTCGCATAGACTGTAACTTGTAAAGGATGAAAGGACCCTCACAGATTCCTTCCAATGTAAGACGAATATAAAATTACAAAGACCAGGTAAATTGAAGAGAAACTCAGTAGGGGCCTAACCATGCCTTATACGCCAAACCTATACCTATATCCAAAACACTACTCCTTTCGTTTCAATTCATATGATGTAATATGATTTGACACAAAATTTAAGCAAAAAAGAAGATTTTGAAACATATGGTGCTAACGAACTTGGTGTGGGGGAAAATAGTTTTCATTTCTCATCTCATGGAAAACCCTTTTCGCTCCGCTTAACCTTATCCCCCCTCTAGGGGTATTTTAGTGATAGGTTCTATAGGATATGGACGATCCTATTTGGTCAAATACCTAGCGACAAACTCCTATGTTCCTTTCATTACGGTATTTCTGAACAGGTTCCTGGATAACAAGTCTAATAGTTTTCTTCTGGATGAGATTGATATTGATGATAGTGACAATCTTGATACTAGGGGCAAAATTTTAATGGGTCATAGGAAAGTGTGTCATCGAAACTGAAACGGAGAAAGTATTTGACAAGTCATTTCCAAACATTAATCAGTTCGACTCTATTTTAAAATTGATCATGACCCTAATTGTTTCTTTTCCTCTTATTCTTCTACTAAGATGATATTTTTACGAGTTGATTTCCTGAATGGTCAATCAACTTGTGGTAATTCATAAGAAATGAGTTCTAGCTCTTCTTCTTTTTTTTTCCTCTTCTTATTTGGGTTTGGTGTTTTCGTGCATAGAAGTACAAAAGCAAACAACAAATTATGTAAGTGTGAAATAGACAAATCTAAAAAGTTAATTAAGAAAAACTCAAGTGAGAATGAGACCTTAATTTGCAGATGAATTCAGTAAATGTCGGAGCACACAGAGAGCTATTCCAAAGATCGGAGTTGTTGTGGTCGAGATGTACTTTTGTGCCGAGTTACTGAGGGGAAATTACTGTTGCGGAAGCCAAATGTATATAGTGTGAATAAGTCACAACTACTATACCAAAAATTATGACAGCCACCAAATAATAAATAAGACAATAAAGCAACAATAAAAGGAACACCAGAATTTACGAGGTTCGGCTAATTTTGCCTACTCCTCGGACACAACCAATATTTTATTCCACTCCAAAAATACAAGTGAAATAATACTAAAGAGAGAAGATACAAATGCCTTAAACAGATGAGAAGGCAAATGAGAGGTGTGTTTAAATCCTAAACATTAAGCCTTCTTTTATAGGGGGAAAATCCCCCCAACTTTTGTTTTCCCACCGATGTGGGACAAACATTTTGCCAATTTCAACAAATCTCCACCTTGGCAAAATTCCACATCTTCAATTTTCTCTCAATAACAAATTTTGGTTGTGTCTTCATCTTCAATCTTCAGTGTTCAACAATGTTGATCAAATCCAAACAATGTTGAAACTTGACCGCAGTCACCACCTTTGTCAGCATATCAGCAGGATTCTCCGTAGTATGAATTTTCTTCACCGTGACTCCACCTTCTTCTATGATTTCTCGTACAAAATGATACCGAACATCAATGTGCTTCGTCCTTGCATGATAAACTTGGTTCTTCGCTAATTGAATAGCACTTTGACTATCACAAAAAATTGTGATACCTTTTTGTTCAACACCAAGCTCCTTTAGCAATCCTTGAAGCCAAATTGCCTCTTTCACAGCCTCTGTAATAGCCATGTACTCTGCCTCTGTTGTAGACAAAGCAACTGTTGACTGCAAAGTAGACTTCCAACTAACTGGTGCCTTTGCAAAAGTAAACACATAACCAGTAGTTGATCTTCGTTTGTCCAGATCACCCGCAAAATCTGAGTCACAATATCCAACTACAGACTGATTGTCTTCCTGCTCAAAAACTAACCCGACATCTACAGTATTATGAATATACCGTAGAATCCACTTCACAGCTTGCCAATGCTCCTTCCCTGGATTGTGCATATATCTGCTAATAACTCCAACAGCTTGTGAAATGTCAGGCCTTGTGCAAACCATTGCATACATCAAGCTACCAACAGCATTTGCGTATGGTACCTTTGACATATACTCTCGTTCAGCTTCATCCATTGGCGACATAATAGTACTTAGCTTAAAATGGGAAGCAAGTGGAGTACTAACTGGCTTAGTCTTGTCATCTATGCCAAAACGTTGAAGTACTCTCTTCAAATATTCCTTTTGAGATAAACAGAGTTTCTTTGAACGTCTATCTCTAATTATCTCCATGCCAAGAATTTTCTTTGCCTCACCCAAATCCTTCATCTCGAACTCCTTCTTCAGTTGAATCTTCAACTTATCAATTTCTTCCGAATTCTTGGAAGCTATCAACATATCATCAACATATAGGAGAAGATATACAAAGGAACCATCTTTAAGCTTGTGCAAATACACACAATGATCGTATTTGCTTCTCTTGTACCCTTGCCGCAACATAAACTCGTCAAATTGCTTGTACCATTGTCTAGAAGATTGTTTCAATCCGTACAACGATTTTTCAAGTTTGCACACCATATTTTCTTTTCCAGCAACTTTGAATCCTTCTGGCTGAGTCATGTAGATTTCCTCCTCCAAGTTTCCATGTAAAAATGCAGTTTTTACATCCATCTGAACTAGTTCCAAATCCAATTGTGCTACCAAAGCCAACATAATTCTAATGGAGGAATGTTTTACAACTGGAGAAAACACTTCATTGTAATCAATTCCCTCCTTTTGAGCATATCCTTTGGCCACCAATCTTGCTTTGTAGCGAACATCTAATTGGTTAGGAAATCCTTCTTTCTTTGCAAATACCCATTTGCACCCAATTGCTTTCTTTCCCTTCGGGAGATTGGCCAATCTCCATGTAT
Organism: Nicotiana sylvestris; assembly: GCF_000393655.2. Classification (NCBI taxonomy): domain Eukaryota; kingdom Viridiplantae; phylum Streptophyta; class Magnoliopsida; order Solanales; family Solanaceae; genus Nicotiana; species Nicotiana sylvestris. The sequence goes on from NC_091065.1 coordinate 118,257,522, forward strand.
GATTCTGATGAAGGGACTGTATTTCATCATTCATGGCAATCCTCCACTTATCTTCTTCTGAACTTTGGACAGCGTCTTTATAAGTGGTAGGAACATCATCAGCTACAATTGAGGTTGCACAAGCAACCGTCTCTATGAGACGAACAGGTTTCGTTATTGTTCTTTTTGGCCTGCTGGTTGCTATTGATTCAAGTTGTTGTTGAGGTTCCTGAGTTGGAATCTCCTCTACTGGCTCTCCTTCCAGAGGGTAATCTTCATTTGTTTCCTCCTCTGCTTCTTGTGTAGGAAAAATAAATTTTCCCTCAAACTCCACCTGCTTAGAAGCACCTTTATTTTGTTTGGTATCTTCTGTTACCTTATTTACCATAGCAGATTCATCAAAGGTAACATCCCTGCTGAATATTACTTTCTTTGTCATAGGACACCATAAGCGATATCCTTTGACTCCAGAAGTAATTCCCATAAAAATAGCCTTCTTTGCCCTTGGATCCAATTTTGACTCTGTCACATGATAATATGCAGTTGAGCCAAACACGTGCAAAGAGTCATAATCTACAGCAGGCTTTCCATACCATTTTTCAAATGGTGTCTTGCCATCAATAGCAGCAGATGGTAGACGATTAATGAGGTGGCATGCATATGTAATTGCCTCAGCCCAAAATTCTTTGCCCAAGCCAGCATTGGACAACATACACCGTACCTTCTCCAGCAAGGTCCGGTTCATACGTTCTGCCACTCCATTCTGTTGTGGTGTATGTCTAACAGTGAAGTGTCGGACGATGCCATCATTTTCACAGACCTTATTGAAATGATCATTTTTGTATTCACCTCCATTGTCTGTGCGAATACACTTGATCCTCTTGCCTGTTTGATTCTCCACCATCGTCTTCCATTTGAGAAAAATTCCCAACACTTCATCTTTGCTCTTCATTGTATACACCCATACTCTTCGGGAAAAATCATCAACAAAGGTTACAAAATAGTGCTTCCCACCCAATGAAGGTGTTTTGGAAGGACCCCAAACATCAGAGTGTACATAATCCAAAATGCCTTTAGTATTATGGATCGCTGTACCAAATTTAACCCTTGTCTGTTTCCCTTTAACACAATGCTCACAAAACTCCAAGTTGCAAGCCTTGACTCCTTTTAACAATCCTTGATCTGATAGAGTTTTCAAGGATTTTCCTCCAGCATGTCCCAAGCGCATGTGCCATAGCTTGGTTGCTTCTGCCTCTTTGTCGTCACTGGATGTCACTGTCGCTGTCCCAATAACTGTACTGCCACGATAGCGGTACATATTATTATTCTTCCGATTAGCCTTCATTACCACTAGTGCACCGGAGCATACTCTCATCACTCCATTTTCTGCAATGATTTTGAACCCTTTTGATTCTAGGGCTCCTACAGAGATGAGATTCTTCTTCAAATCCGGTACAAATCGAACATCTGTTAATGTTCTGATCATTCCATCATGGTTCCTTAATCGTATTGAACCAATGCCATATGAGGTAAGAGGGTTGTTATCCACTGTGTGGATGACTCCATATTCTCCTTCTTGAAATTCCACAAACCAGTCCCTGTTGGGACACATATGATAGCTACAAGCCGAGTCCATCAACCATATGTCTGATGATGTTGATGACTCTGTTGTAACTAATGAGAAGTCTGAATCATCACAATCAGCTACATTTGAATCCATAATGGCCTTTCCATTGTTATGTTTGGCCTTATTCTTCAACTTCGGACAGTCTTTCTTCCAGTGCCCCTTTTCTCGACAAAAGGCACATTCATCTTTGCTGGGTCTGGATCTTGACTTGGATCTTCCCTTCTTTGTCCTCGTTTGATTTTGAGGACGACCCCTCACAAACAGTGCTTCTCCTTCTCCGCCCTTCTGTTTTTCTCGCTTTCTTTGTTCATAGCTGTACAAAGCCGAACAAACTTCTCTGAGAGAAACTTCGTCATTTCCATGGAGTAGAGTAGTTTCAAGGTGCTCGTACTCATCAGGAAGTGACGCCAACAACATCAAGGCCAAGTCACCATCATCATAAGTTGTATCCATATTTTGCAAATCTGTGACCAACTTATTGAAACTGGTGATATGTTCATTCATCGTGGTACCAGGAACATAGGTGAAGTGAAACAGTCTCTTCTTCATGTACAATTTATTTTGACTGTTTTTCTTCAAAAATTTATCCTCCAGTGCTTTCCATAATTTACTTGCAGAAGTTTCCTTTGTGTATGGATATTTCTGCTCTCTAGCAAGGTAGGATCGAATGGTACCGCAAGCAACACGGTTGATAATTCTCCAATCTTCTTCTCCAATAACATCTGGTCTTTTTTCTTCAATGGCAAGATCTAGCCCTTGTTGAAAAAGGACATCTAGAACCTCGCTTTGCCACATCCCAAAATGTCCTGATCCGTCAAAAATTTCGACCGCAAATTTCGCATTTGACACAATTCTTGTCATAAGCGAAGATGCCAATGATGACGTATTGTTGACACTTGATGTAGATTCTTCTTGTTTATTGTCTCCCATCTTTGACACAAATATTATTTAATAGCTGACGACACAAATCAAGATTATTTCCTTTCTGGTGTGGAAGATCAGACTAAGCTGCAACCACAGAGCATACTCAGACAGAACCTTGACTCAGTTACCAAGATAAATCTTTTCTGATGTGGAAGATCAGACTATGCTGCAACCACAGAGCATACTTAGACAGTACCTTGGCTCTGATACCAATTGTTGCGGAAGCCAAATGTATATAGTGTGAATAAGTCACAACTAATATACCAAAAATTATGACAGCCACCAAATAATAAATAAGACAATAAAGCAACAATAAAAGGAACACCATAATTTACGAGGTTCGACTAATTTTGCCTACTCCTCGGACACAAACAATATTTTATTCCACTCCAAAAATACAAGTGAAATAATACTAAAGAGAGAAGATACAAATGCCTTAAGAAGATAAGAAGGCAAATGAGAGGTGTGTCGAAATCCTAAACATTAGGCCTCCTTTTATAGAGAAAAATCTTATCTACTTTTGCTAACCCACCGATGTGGGACGTTGAAATTTTTGACATTTCAACAATTACAACAACAAGAAGCAGCAGCCCAGGGGAGAAATAGTTGAGAAGAAGATGGACAGGAGGGTTTTTCCTGTAATTTTAGTTTTAGTTATACATTTTTTTTAAAAAAAAAATTACACGTGAGTCGTGACACTCATCAATTTGTCCGTTTGACACATCAGGTCGATTCCAACTCAGTATAATCTGCCGAATTCTGGGTGCACGGGACAAACTTATGATACGAAGAGGTACCACCAAAGGATGTGGTGCAATGGATAAGACTGTTCTTCCTTTAACCAGATGACTCGAATGGGTATAGAAAAATCCTTGGTAGGGAGCGTTTCCTCCCGAATGGGGCCTTACGCGGCGCGAATCCGGATATAATTAGGTTCCAATGCAGGTATCGGACACCGGATGGGAAATAAAAAAACTAAGAAGAGGTGCTTCTCTGATCACTTAAACAATTAAGATGTTCATTTAATTGACTGCAGGTAATAACAAGTTTAAAGGGTTAAACTAGCAATGTTAAATGTGTGTGTTGGATCAAGTTTGGATAAGCTAGAACGAGTTAAATCGGTAAAGTGGTCACTTGAGAAACAGACCATAATCCAACAAACTACAGCTTGGACAGGTTGGGTTAATTAAAACTTTATGAATTAAAATTGGCTCTCCTAAGGTCTCAAATAGGTGATGGCATCTTTAAGCTGGTTAAAAAAATTAGTTGAATCAATAAGTATTAAAGTCTAATCAAAGATAATTTGAGCAGCAAATAATGTGTCATAATTCAACTATCAACTCAAATTGCTGCAGCGAGTTAAGGAGTTTGCACTTTTATATGCCAAAATTTGACTCCCTCTTGAACTAAAATAAATGTTACTCACATACCCTTTATGTTTTTGCAAAAATATAGAGAAAACTAATTTTTTTCCTTTTCTTTAATTGAACATTTAAAATGTGACTATGCATCATTGAAGTAGCTAGCTTGTATGATTAATTGCAAAGCATATTAAACATTACTCTTTTCTGAATGTTTTTTTTTGGTTTCCCCGTTGTCCGGTACCCGCATTGGAGAGCCCGACAATATCCGGATTCACGTTGCCTAGGGCCCCATTCGGAGGGAAGTGCTCCCTACCAAGGATTTTTCCATACTCAGGGCTCGAACCCGAGACCTCTGGATTTTTTTTCTTTTCTGAATGTTACACAGGTAATTAACTCTTTTTTTCTTTTATTTCTCAAATAATTGAAATACTCTTTACACTATTGACTATTAATAGATGAGGATGTGGTTGAAATTGTCTGAAGGAAAGCATCAGCCATCATCTGGCCTAGGAGGACTTGGGAAGAAGCAGTAAGGTGTAAATTGTCTTTTTGCAATTGCAAACCCTTGGCATCAACTGTTACTATATTTGGAAGGTCAGGATTTAGCTGTGCTTCTCTCACTATCTCTGTGTAATGCTTTCCTCCTGAAGCTAGAGCCACCTACACACAAGTTTGAAAATTAAATGTGTTACTAACAACAACAACAATACAGTATAATCTCACTTAGTAGGGTTTGGGGAGTGTAGTGTCTACGCAGACTTTACCCCTACCTTGGAGTAAAGAGGCTATTTCCAAATAGACCCCTGGTATCCTTCCCTCCAAGAACTTCCCACCTAGCTCTTGGGGAGACTAAGTGAGTATAAAAATACAAGCATAATGTGCCCAGGGCTACAAATTTTCTAGTTAAATCGAAAAATAAGTGAGGATAAAATAATAGGAAAAAAGATTGCAATAATCTTTCATACTCTATTTATGGCATACGCTTTAATTTTCAAAAAAAATTCCAACTTAGGTTTGAGGAGAAGTTAAATAATGTATCATGATTTGATTATTTATAAAAAAAAATTAAAATTAAAGTTGTAGAAGTCAACGAAACTATAGTCACCATTATTTGAGCTTTAGAATATGATAGTACAAAATAAATGCTCCATGCGTGTGTGTGTACATTATTCTTTCTTGATTTAAATGGCTTTAAATTTCAACTGATAAAGTTAACTAAATAAAAATTCGAAAGTTGGTGCCTCATAAGATCATTAGTTCATCATGTATTTCACATGGTACACCTGTTTTCGTAGTTTTTATTTCTTCTTTTTTATTAGTGTAGGTCCTCAGTTCAAACAATCAATTTATTTAATTTGTCTTTTTTAAAAACGTTTATTTTATAATTAAAGGAATTTGGCCTCAAGCTTAGGTGGCAAACTATGTATTCTGCCTTAAAACATCCATGATCCAACACAAGTTGCATAATTTAATCCTTATGCAAACGTGGTCCAACATCATGCTTGTAACTACAATTTTTCATTAAGAATTGATGAGATTAACCAAATTAAAGTATTACCTGGATAATCAAAAGGTCAGGTAATCCAAGATCACTTCTCAAATCAGTGAAGAATTTCTGCATTCTTCCTTTATAAGCAGTAGCATCACTCATTCTCACGGTATCACTCTCCCCTTGATACCACAGCATTGCTCTAATCTCCCCACAATATTCTTCTTGCAGTACTTTTGCAGCCGTGGCTCTCGTCACCAGCTGATTGTAAAAGAAAGTCCCCTTTTGCCATTCACTTATTTTCTTCCCTGCCAATGCACATGGGACCAACCCTACTGGTCCAAGACACGCCGTCTTATTCAATAAAGAATTTGCAAAGGGCATACCTGCAGAGACGAATATATATATATATAGGATTTATAGTTGTATGGGTCCAAATTTGGACAAACACGATCGTTGATGAGCACGACGAACGATGAGATCCACACAGCTCGACATCTTGCAGAGGGCGATCTTAAGGCGAGCAAGAGACGATACGGCTCTTGCAGTAGTGTAGGCCCATTAGGGGACATCGGGAATATTTTAGAGAGCATGAAACAACTTTGGAAGGGGATTTTTTTTTTGGCTAATCCATAGTATTTACTGTAAACTTGCTTACATAAAAGATTGAGAAGACTATTGTTGAAATTCTTTCTGTTCTAAACAAGATAAGGAATTCTTATCATCTATATTCACCTCATCTATCTTTCATTCTAGAGATTATTATACTTAGCCAAGATTTACCCCTTCATTTTCTTTGATTGATTTGTTCAAAAAGGTTTCGGTATCTTTTGAGTCAAACAATTTAGTGTCGTCTGTGGGGATTTCTATAGCTGAGACCTTAGTTTCGTCTAGCTTTTTGAAAGAAATAATCACCTCTCATTTTAGTCTCTCAAAGTCCAACAATGGCAGGAAAAGGAGAAGCAAGGCTAAAGGCTATTAGGTGTCACGAACAACCTCCTGACTTCCCTCAATGAAGCCAGTGGAGAAGACAACGAAAACGTAACACTAAGTGCTACACTTGATGGAGAGATTTCACCCCTCCCCCTCCTCCCCCCCCCCATGAGGGTTTAACTGTCTCGCGCGAGATGGAAACCTCAACATCCGCAGCAGGAGAAGCACCACCGGCCGTGAAAAGGCTATTAGAAGAATGATTGACAAACACCTTGAGCAACATACTCGAAAAACCCATTCAGAGGAATATCGAAGACACCTTACCCGCAGAAACCGCAGTTGTCGCCGATGAGCCAGAAACTACACGAACAGATAACACCAGTACTATTGCTGACATAGGTAACGATGCACTTGCAGCCATCTTAAAGAAAATGGAATAGATGGAAAATGAGAACAAAACACTCCGCGACCAGATGAAAGAGCATCAGGAAAGGGTTGATAAATTACCGGGCGCTCCGAAGTTGCTACCAAAACGTGATGTGGGCTGATTCGTCGAACAACCATACAGCGAAGGGGCAGCCCCCCACTCTATTCCAAAAACCTTCAAATGCCACCATATCTAAAAATATATGATGGCATCACGGACCCAGAGGATCACTTAATCCATTACGTTACTACAGTAAAAGGTAACGATCTATCAAAAGAACAGGTGCCGTCAGTACTACTGAAAAAGTTCGGCGAAACTCTGACAGGAGGAGCGTTGACATGGTATTCCCAACTACCAGCACGATCGATATCAACGTTCGAAGAAATGGTATATAAGTTCGTCACCGCTCATGCGAGAGCGAAAAAGGCGGAGGCTAGGGTAAATGATATCTTCGTCGTCAGGCAAACGACGGGCGAGGGACTTCAGGATTTCCTAGCCCGATTCAACAGGTTAAGGATGAGCCTACCGAACGTGTCAGAAAGGATAGCGGTAGCAGCCTTTTAAAATGGGTTGAACAGAAACGGGTCAAAAGCAACCAAGAAGCTGCTAAGTACCCCCCCCCTTACCACGTGGGAAGAGATCCATAATCCCTATTGCGCCAAAGTGAGGGCAGACGAGGATGACCTGAACGACTCGATCCAGCGACTAACTTCAGTCCAAACCGAGACAAGGAGAGATCGCCAAAACGACGGCCGAAGAGATCAACTACCACGTTTCAACCGAGAAAGGCACCAGCCTTATGTTCGTTTATCCAACCCACTTCCTCGAAACATCGCACCACCTTGAAGCGAAAGAGGTATGCCTCCACTGTTATCTACTCATAACTTTTGTGTTTCTCCTTCAAAAATAGTGTACGCAGTAGAAAATCTCGGCATAAAGGTACAGTGTCCGCAAAAGATGAAGTCGGATCCGAGCACCAGGAGATCGAACATTCTGTGTGAATTCCACCAGGAAAGGGGACACAAGACCGAAGACTGCATAGGTCTGCGATAGGAAGTGGTAAGAATGTTAAACCAGGGATACCTGAAAGAACTGCTGAGTGATCGAGGATGGGCCAACTTCGCTCGTGGACGCGATCAACCTTAGGGACCTCCAAAACCACTGTCACCCGCTCGTACCATACAAATGATCATCGGTGGCAGCGACGATACGATAATCAACCATGTGAAATTCACCACCACACACAAACTCAAGCGGACAGTCATCCACGAACGGTATGACGACCTCGAAGACAGTATCATCTTCAATAAATCGGATACCAATGGTTTGTCTTTTCCTCACTATGATGCTTTGGTTATAACTTTACGCATCGTGGATACCGACGTAAAGAGAATAATGATGGATGACGGAAGCGGCGCATGTATTATTCACCTACTAGTTCTCATGCAGATGAGGCTCGAGGATAAAATAATACCGCGTTGCATAACACTGACGGGTTTTAACAATATAGTGGAACGAACCTCTGGAGAGATAGTGCTACCCCTCCTGGAAGGAGGAGTCACCCTGGAGACGACGTTCCACATCATAAACCAGGAAACAGCCTACAATGCCATCATAGGGCGTCCATGGATACACGCCATGCGAGCCATCCCGTTAAGTTTCTATCAAGTAATCAAATTTCCTACCCCATGGGGGATATTCAGCATCCGAGGAGAGCAACGAACTACCCAAGAATGCTATCGGATCGCCCAAGATTGCACACACACCAAACAACTTAAAGGGACAACTGCGGAAGCATAGCAATTAGACATATCGGGAACCAATCGGATCGTAGATGCTTGTAAGGCAACCGTAGAAGACCTCGACCCCGTCCAATTGGACAACACTGATAGCACGAAAAAGGATTATATGTGACACAACCTCTCAAAACCAAGTAAATATCGTGTGTTTTTAACTAACAATGCCGATTTGTTTGCCTTCCCATGCAGATATGCCAGGAATCCCAAGGTATATCGCCACACATAGGCTGAATGTCGATCCTCTTTACTCGCCAGTACGGCAAATAAGGAGAAAGTTCAATTCTGCCATCAATGAGGCGGTCAGTAAAGAGGTTGATAAATTACTCGGTAATAGTTCCATCAGAGAGTCAAAATATCCCCAATGGGTCGCTAATGTGGTCATGGTCAAAATGAAGAACGGGAAGTGGTGGATGTGCGTCGACTTCACCGACTTAAACAAAACATGCCCGAAAGATTCCTTTCTATTACCACACATCGATCAGCTCATCGATGCGACGGCAGGACACGAACTGCTGAGCTTCTTAGATGCTTACTCAGGTTACAACCAAATTCTAATGGCTGAAGAAGACCAAGAAAAGACCAGTTTTATCACTCATCGAGGAACGTACTACTACAAGGTAATGTTGTTCGAACTCAAGAACGTAGGGGTGACGTATCAAAGGTTAGTCACCAAGATATTCAATGAACAACTTGGTAAGACCATGGAGGTTTACAACGACGACATGCTAGTAAAGTCGAAAAAGAAAGAGGATCACTTCGACCATCTGAAGGAAGCCTTCGAGATATTGAGGCAATACAGGATGAAGCTGAATCCCGAAAAATGCGCCTTCGGCATAACTTTATTAAAATTCCTTGGTTTTCTAGTGTCACAAAGGGGTATCGAGGTCAACCCGGATCAGATCAGGGCCATCGAAGATATTGACCAGCAAGAAGTAGGTGCAGAAATTAACAAGGAAAATAGTTGCCCTGTCGAGATTCATTTCACGATCATCGGACAGATGCTACAAATTCTTCATTGTGCTAAGGAAAGACCACGGACTGCAGTGGAATGCAGAATGCGTCGACGCCTTGAGGAAGTTGAAAGCGTATCTATCCTCGCCACCACTACTCGTTAAGGTAGACCCGAGTGAATGCCTACTAGTATACCTACCAGTCTCCAAAGTCGCGGTAAGTGCAGTCTTGATCCGTGAAAACAAAGGTACGCAATCTCCGATTTACTATATTAGCAAAACCTTAATTGATGCTGAAATAAGGTACCCTCACCTTGAAAAACTAGCTTTGGCATTAGTCGTATCTTCACGAAAACTTAGACCATATTTTCAATATCACCCCATAAAAGTGGTGACAACCTTCCCCCTGAGGGGTATCCTACACAAACCCGAATTATCGGGTAGACTGGCCAAATGGGCCATAGAATTAAGCGAGCACGACATAACGTACCAACCACAAACTGCCATTAAGTCGCAGGTGCTCACCGATTTCGTCGCTGATTTCAGCGCAGAAATATTGCCTGAAGTATAGCAGGAGGCACTATGCGCTTCCGCACACTCCGACCTCTGGGTCCTCTACACTGACGGTGCATCTAATGCATCGGGATTGGGACTGGGACTCGTCCTCGAAGTTCCTACGGGCAAAGTAATTCTCCAGTCCATACGATGCCCCGAGATGACTAACAACGAGGCCGAGTATGAAGTTGTGATTGTAGGATTAAAATTAGCCCTCAAATACTCTTCACGACTCGTCCTCCATTGCGAATCTCAACTAGTAGTGAACCAAGTCACCGGGACTTTCCAAATCAAAGAACAGAGATTACAAAGTACCAGTAAAAAATTCACAAACTGCTGCCAGAATTCGATGAATGCCGCCTCGACCAAATACCCAGGGCACAGACTATCAAAGCAGACGGCCTTGCCAAGCTAGTGGCAGCCACCAAATATATCAATAAGGAAAACGTGGTCACCCTTCTCCATTCCGCAATAGACTAAATCGAGGTACATTCTGTAAACCTAACTTGGGACTGGCGCTACCGTTTCGTAGCATATTTGCAGGATGGAACGCTCTCACAATATAAAAAAGAAGCCAAAAAGCTTCGAATACAGGCGGCCAGATACAGCATCGTAAACTGTGATCTCTACAGGAGAAAGTTCGGCGGCCCCTGGCCAAATGTCTTGGGCCAAATCAAACACGATGAGTACTGGAAGAAGTACACAAGGGGAGCCCACACGAGAAATCGCACCCTCATCCGATGCCTCATGGATACTACTGGCCCACTATGAAAAAAGAATTTGCGGACTATGTCAGAAAATGTGAACAGTGTCAAAAGTACGCCCCTATGATACATCAAATAGGGGAACTCCTTCATTCTGTCACTTTACCATGGCCATTCATAAAGTAGGGGATGTATATTGTCGGACCCTTCCCAGCAGGACGAGGTAAGATACGTTTCCTTTTGGTTTTAACTGATTACTTTTCTAAATGGGTGGAAACAGGTGCATACACTCAGATACGTGAGCAAGAGGTCATCGCGTTCATATGGAAAAATATAATATGCCGTTTCGGCATCCCAAAGAAATCAGCTGCGACAACGGACCTCAGTTCGACGGAAAGAAAATGATCGAGTTTTTCAAAAAATGGCACATCAAACGAATACTCTCCATGCCATATCATCCCGCAGGAAATGGTCAAGCCGAATCCTCCAATAAAGTAATACTGAATATATTGAAAAAGAAGCTCAAGGACGCCAAAGGGCTATGGCCTGAACTACTACCAGAAGTATTATGGGCATACCATACTCCACCAAAAACCAGTACAGGAGAGACGCCATATTCACTAGTTTACGGGACTGACACAGTTATACCCGTCGAGGTCGGAGAGCCTAGCTTGAGATACTCCAACGAGAGTGGACCAAACAACAACGAAAATAGGCTACAAGATCTAGATGAAGTCGAAGAACAAAGAGACATGGCCCATATAAGAATGGTAGCCCAAAAGCAACAAGTAGAAAGGTATTACAACAAAAATGCCAAAGTGCGACCGCTCAAGGTTGGAGATTACGTCCTCAAAGCTAAAACACAAGCAGCGAAGGACCCTAATAAGGGAAAACTGGGAACAAACTGGGACGGACCATACAAAATCACGGTGGCAGCAAACAAATGAGCATTCCGGTTAGAGACAATGGAAGGAGAACTACTCCAAAACAACTAGAATATCGCCCCTCTCAAATATTTTCACTTCTGAAAGGAGGCGCCACCTAAGTCGTACTCTTTTTCCCTCATCCGGGTTTTGTCCCAATTGGGTTTTCTCGATGAGGTTTTTAATGAGGTGGCAAGGGGGACGTCTCGAGGTTCAGAGTATTGTTGATTATGCCACCCGTCGACATATTCTCCAGGCCGAGTAATGAAGGGACTGGATATAGATAATCAAATCTCCAGTGTACAAAGTCGACATGTGATTCTTACAGGAATGTAATTAAATCGTCATTGTATGAATAAAGCCGACATGTATTTTCCTACTGGATTATGATCAAACCTCCAATGTGAACATCCCAGTGGCCAAGGCCATCGACGAATATATTAGTTCGACCTCGTTCGAACTACGACGGGATCCTACTTCGACGACAGTTCGAAGCAACATCCCAATGGCCAAGGCCATCGATGAATATATCAGTTCAACTTCGTTCCAACTACAACGGGATCCTACTTTGACGACAGTTTGAAGCAACATCCCAATGGCCAAGGCCATCGACGAATATATCCGTTTGACCTTGTTCTAACTACGACGAAATTCTACTTTGACGATAGTTTGAAGCAACATCCCTATGGACAAGGCCATCGATGAATATATCAGTTCGACCTCGTTCGAACTACGACGGGATTCTACTTCGATGACAGTTCGAAGCAACATCCATCGATGAATATATAAGTTCGACCTCGTTCGAACTACGACGGGATTCTACTTCGACTACAGTTTGAAGCAACATCCCAATGCCCAAGCCCATCGACGAATATATCAGGTCGACCTCGTTTGAACTATGATGGGATTCTACTTCGACGATAATTCGAAGCAACATCCTATGGCCAAGGCCATCGACAAATATATCAGTTCAACCTCGTTTAAACTACGATAGGATTTTATTTCGAAGATAATTCGAAGAAACATCCCAATGGCCAAGGCCATTGATGAATATATCAGTTCGACCTCGTTTGAACTACAACGGGATCCTACTTCAACGACAGTTCGAAGAAACATCCCAATGGCCAAGGCCATTGATGAATATATCAGTTCGACCTCGTTCGAACTACAATGGGATCCTACTTTGACGACAGTTCGAAGCAACATCCCAATGGCCAAGGCCATCTACGAATATATCAGTTCGACCTCGTTCGAACTACGACGGGATTCTACTTCGACGACAGTTCGAAGCAACATCCATCGATGAATATATAAGTTCGACCTCATTCGAACTACGACGGGATTCTACTTCGACGACAGTTTGAAGCAACATCCCAATGGACAAGGCCATCGACGAATATATCAGTTCGACCTCATTTGAACTATGATGGGATTCTACTTCGACGACAGTTCGAAGCAACATCCCTATGGCCAAGGCCATCGACGAATATATCAGTTTGACCTCGTTCAAACTATGATAGGATTTTACTTCGAAGATAATTCGAAGCAACATCCCAATGGCCAAGGCCATCGATGAATATATCAGTTCGACCTCGTTCAAACTACGACGGGATCCTACTTCAACGACAGTTCGAAGCAACATCCCAATGGCCAAGGGCATCGACGAATATATCAGTTCGACCTCGTTCGAACTACAATGGGATCCTACTTCGACGACAGTTCGAAGAAACATCCCATTGGCCAAGGCCATCTACGAATATATCAGTTCGACCTCATTTAAACTATGACGGGATTCTACTTCGACGACAGTTCAAAGCAACATCCTAATGGCCAAGGCCATCGACAAATATATCAGTTCGACCTCATTCGAACTACGATGGGATCCTACTTCGACAACAGTTCAAAGCAACATCCCAATGGCTAAGGCCATCGATGAAAATACGAGTTCAACCTCGTTCGAACTACGACAGGATCCCACTTCGACGATCGATCGAAAATAGCATCCTAGAGGCTAAAGCCATGGCCAAAAGAAAAAGGAATAGACCTCACCCAAAGGCTAAATCGGCTTAACAGTTCGATAGGTACCCCGGATGCCATAGATATCGCAAAGATCATCACCAAACCGATAGAACAAATTTTACATTACATCAAAATGTTACACCAATATTTACAACGGGCTCAAGCACGCCCCTTACAAAAGTCCCAAACAAAAGGTCACACGCCATCCCCGGTGGGGTACGCGTCTTCGTACCAAGAGTTAGAAGCAACACGATTTGCATCATCGGAGTTGATGTCATCCCCATCAGGAGTAAGAGGGTCGTACATGCACGCCTCCCGAGCTGCGCGAGCTTCGGTATACACAACCCGAAGTTATGCTTCAGTTGCTCTCCCCTCGGCATAAAAAGCCTTGTACATGTCAAGTCGGGCCTCAGCAAGGACCCACAACTCATATAAACGACGAGGCACAACCGGATCGTCCAAGGCACGAGACGAAGAAGGTTGAGAGTGCTGACTTGCATCATCCGCTCCCAGCGAGGCCACTTGTCCATTCAACACAGATAGATCCGCCTTTAACTCTTTAATACGCCTTTTAAGCCTCGTGACCTTAAGCTTAGAGGCCTCCTTGTCCTCGGTCAGCTTAGACCTACAAACACGAAGGGTATACTCCAAGGCTGCCGTGCCAGAAATAGTCGCTGCCAGTTTATCAGCACCGACGTTCAGTTCACCCTTAAGCCCCTCAATCTCCACATCCTTCGCATTCAATTCAGCGGTCAAACTGGCCACATTCGCTTGTAAGTCGGCATTCTTGGCCATCACCCCCTGCTTAACTCTAGCTCATCCTCTTTCACCTTAAGGGAGGCCTCAAGTTCACTATTGCGGGCGACAGCCTTCATGAGCTCCTCATCTCGCTCCATCAGCTCTTCGACCTTGCACGCCAGTTAGTCCTCCCTCTGTTTGAGTCCTTCGCGGAACAACTGAAAGTCAGGGTCCTGATTATAAATATCATCCATTGCACGATGCTTAGTGCGGTACTGTTGATACTTGGAAGACATCTTCCCATAGACAGTTGTCCTCTTCCTTTCCTGACGCTCGCGCTCGGTCTCTATGATAAGGGTATGGCACAAAAAAAGAGAGAAGTTAAAAACAAAAATACAGGTCGACAATCACAACACAAGACCAACGACAAATAGGAAAAGAAAGGCACCTACCCAAAGGTCATACCGGTAATGCTCTAGGACAACTCCATGTCACTCATCACCCTAAGCATTTCATTTTCCGGGGCAGCGCATAGAGTGGCCGAAGCAGACGTCACCTGATCGCAGTTTAATAACAAGTTGTAGTCCCCCGGGATGACTATGTGACAATCAGATCCTTCCGCTCTGACCTCCATGTGAGTATGGCGACCTACAAACTCGCGAACGTCCTTTGGGTCGACATCTGAATCTGAGCCTTTGCCCACAACACGACGGCCTCCAACGTTGGACGATGCGCCGCCCTCAGCGAAGCGCACGGAGCCGACCCCTGGATAAACTCCTTCCGTTTGAGGAGATCTCCCCGCTAAAATGGCGTCGGCCATAAACGTGGGTACAGGTGCCGTCTGTGATGCCCTGCTTCTATTAGCGTCCATGGCCACATCATTCCCAAGCTCCATTCTCCTTCTCTTTCTCGACAACGACTCATCCCCGTTAGAGGATTCGTCCAAAGGGTGTGGGGCCGGTATTGAAGAAGCCTCCTCCCTCATGACTATGACCCGAGAGGGACCCTCTACTTGAATTGGTTGCGGATGACCCTCTCGAACAAATTCATTTAAAGTAAACTGCATTCCTGCGGCAGCAACGAGCAGTCAGAATGCAGGGACTGGCGCCCTCCGCCTGAAAGCTCCTCGACTTGTCATCACGAAGAGTCGTATCAATAGACGATGATATATATCCAACAAAGTGGTAAAGGGGAAAACATTTACCGGATGGAACTCTAGGGCCATAACGCTTTATAAAGGCAGGCCAATCTCGGGTTTTCGCTACATGGGGCAACAGACGGGCTACCCAATCCCTTATGCCAGCAATAGGGCAGGGCGGACGTCCCATAACTGCCAACAAGAAGCGAAAAAACATTATAATGAATATAGATGAAGAAAGAGTAGAATGAATAGTGACACTTATGAGTTTCGTTCCACCGCTCCGGGAACCTGGCGGAGTCAGAAACGATGTGTTCAGTTTTGACAAAGAAGTACTTATGCCAAAACTTACGACTTGCTCGGTTGTCAGTCCCAACTACCAGCCTTTTTGTGCCACGGTGCCTCAGATGCACCATAGTACCCTTGTGGAAGTTGGGCGAGAATAGGTGTAGAAGGCGGTGGATAGAAACATCGCATTCCGCCAACTCCGCATACTTGGTCAGCAACAGAAGTATCTTGAGCGTATATGGTGAAAGTTGTGCCGAACAAACTTGGTAGAACCTACAGAACTCTTTCACTAATGGGAGGAGGGAAAAAGAGTAACCAATCATGAAAGAGTACTTGTAGTAGAAAGTGCAGTACCCAGGTCTGCGGACCTCTACGAAATCCCTCCCCGCTGGAACCATGTCAACATGAGCGGGAATGACGTACTTTGCACGAAGTGCATCAATGTGAACTTGCTCCATCTCAGAAAATACGGGGGTAGGAGTGGAAGGGGGATCTTTGAGGAAGTCACTTCGAGACATGGGGTGTCTAGGCAGTAACTCCTCCACCGTAGGAAGACTGTCACCTTCTTCTACAGCCATACCCTCACCACTTGAAGAGGGTGCCATGGACAACGGGGCGGCTTCAGAAACCCCTTCACGAGATCGATGTGATCTTGGCATGCTTTCGTTAAAAAAGGCAGTGACACAAAAAAAAGGAAGAAGAAGAGGTTGAGAACGAAGGGTGTGAGAGGAAGATAAAGAAGGGTGTTAAGGCAAACTCGGAGAAATAAGGAGGGATAATCAGAAATGAAACGGCTAAGAATTTTTAAAAAAAACAAACCCTCCACCTATTTATAGGATTGGGTAGCGCCAGAATCGAAGAGGAAGGCCACAGAGTTGCACCAAAATCGAAGCGACAAGCCATCAATCCCCCACCTCAAAAACACACGTAATGATGACGCACGTGAAGATGATTTCATTTCCCGGTAAAATGCATTAATTGGTGTCTTGCTAAGCACGCTGAACGCCTACCATTGGCCAGGCCGTAACGCTTTGTAGGGTCAAATTTCTCCGTAAGAACGCACGGTGTCCGCTCATCGAGGACGCACCAAGTTGCAACCCCAACAAGCGGAGGGACTAACTGTATGGGTCCAAATTTGGACAAACATGACCGTTGATAAGCACGACGAACGATGAGATCCACACAGGTCGACATTTTGCAGAGGACGACCTTAAGGCGAGCAAGAAACGGAACGGCCCTTGCAGTAATGCAGGCCCATTAGGGGACATCGGGAATATTCTCTCGAATATTCCCCATGGCTTGTCTTTTAGAGCTCAGTAAAGTTGGGTTCCTTATATATATATATATATATAGGGCATGAAGCAACTTTGGAAAGGGACTTTTTTTGGCTAATCCATAGTATTTACTGTAAACTTGCTTACATAAAAGATTGAGAAGACTATTGTTGAAGTTCTTTCTGTTCTAAACAAGATAAGGAATTTTTATCATCTGTATTCACCTCATCTATCTTTCATTCTAGAGATTATTATACTTAGCTAAGATTTACCCCTTCATTTTCTTTGATTGATTTGTTCAAAAATGTTTCGGTATCTTTTGGGTCAAACAATAGTAAGTGAGTTCAAAATGAGTCTAATTTATCTATACATATACATAAGCGTAAAACATTATTTGCGTACGTACTTAATATTAGAGGTGGCAAAATCAACATAGTTTTTAGTGTATCTGTCCAACCAGAGACGGATCTAGAATTTAATGTTTATGGGTTCCTGCAACGACCTCGAGTAAATATTCAATAGTTGTTGGGTTCACATTCAAAGATTTATTGATATTAGTAGATTTTTCGAACGCATTTACACTATTTGGATAAAAATTACTAGATTTACGTGAACATGTAGGTCGTAAGGTAGATCTGCCGTTGTATCCAACCTCTCCTAGTTTAAATGGATTTGATTATGACTGTTTGTTAAGTTGTCCCAATGGTTAATTTAAAATGAGACATCAAGCTATATATTGGATGCAAGTGCCACGCAAATTCAAACATGCGTAATCAGATTTGGATATTGAGGGAGATGCAAATTTGGAAGAATTTAAGCTAATAATTTTTGCCCAAAAAAAAAAATCATTAACCTTCACCTTTTTTTTTTCAAAAAATAAAAGAAAGAATGAGGGGAGGTTGGATTAAGTTAGACGGGTCAAGCTATGGCTAGTTATTTGACTCATCTTAATCCAACTCATTTAACTCATTTAGACCGAAGCAAACTTTGGACATGTTGGATCATTGATCATACTTCAACCTGCCTAAGTTTGACCCAACTTTTAATTCCATTTGAAACCCTAATACATATTGTTTCCGCCAAAAGTAATCGGTTTAGTTTAACCCATTAAAATCGTTCCAAATCTGACTGTACATACCTGGACCAATTCCACAAGTAACATTCACGTCGATATCTGCATGTAAAGGTTCTGTTGCTTCTACCCATTGCAGATTGGCATCAAGTTTGAGGATGGCCGGATTAGGGCTACACTCCGGCGGAACGATACCGTCCCATTTGTTCTTCACAACGCCTCCTTGGCCGGACATGTTGCTCTGTCCGGCTAGCAAGAAGATATTCTTAACCTGTGAATTTGCTATAGCTGTAAAATACGATGAAGCCATAAGCATGAGTAATAATAGTATTGACTTTGCCATTTGTTATAGAATGTTTTTCCCTCTATGAATTCCATTCAACTTTTCAGATATATATATATTGGTTAGCTTTCGTGTGTATAAAAGGGAGTTTGAAGTTCACAGCAAGGACTCTTTTATTTATTACTTTAGTAGGAGTACTAGTTAATACTACATTTTTTTATTTTCCATGTGATTCGTCTGATAATACATAAATAAATTATAATCGAAGCATTTTGTCAGCTCGCATCTTCCTTAACAGGCCCTTAATTGAAATTTATTAGCTTTCAAGCTTTAGGATACTATTTTAAATACATTTTTCTACGCGCAAGGAAACAATAAAAATGAATATTTCATTTGCTGGTCTACTCCTCTCAACTAGAAATAAAAATATTCTCACGCATAATTTAATCCTAGTGATAATTTAGTTAATAACTAGTAGTAATAATTTATTAGCAATTATTTAGATGGATATATATTTTAAGTCATGTTGCATTTACATATTTTACGTGCCATGAATGCTGGATCTTGGCGTTTGAATTTGCTTGCTCATTAAATTTAATTCCCATAATGTTTTTCTGTTAAACAACAGAGTTCTCTCCCTTCAAATGTCAAATTCAAAATATTGATATTATCCATTGTGATCCACTCGAGAAGGACGAATAAAATAGGATGATATATAACATGCATCCGGCTATCCCAATATGAATATGGAGGGCTATGATTTTGTTTTCCAATAAAAAATATAAACTTTAAAATTAGAAAACTCAAACTATCGTGAAGACGTACGAGTGCCGCATGTCACACGTTCATATAGCTTACAAGTTTTAGCAAAATATATATATATATATATATATATATATATATATATATATATATATATATATATATATATATAGCTTACAAGTGAATGATTTTGACTTTTTGAGAATAGTTCTTTTTTTAATAACAATTAAATTTGTACGCAATTTTAAAAATATGTAAATTGATTCAACACAAGTAATCAAGAATGATAGATAAACGAATTAAAGATAAATAAATAGCCAAACCAGTTGTGATATTGAGTCCAGGCTTGGATTTGAGCTTAACAATAGTTTTGTCCTTGACCGAATCCTCAATTCGAAGCCAAATGTGTATGAATGACTATGATTAAAATAAAAACCTTTCAATAGCTAGAAAATTTCTCAAAAATAAGTTTGTATTGCCTTGATATGCGTGTTACAATGTGTCTATTGAATAAGAGATTTCCCCTTTATATAGTAGGGGAATATTCCCCCTAATACAATTCTAAAAAAGGTAAAAATTCTCCTTGTACATCAACCACTGATACGCTACCAACATCGCGTGAGATCCGAGCCATGATATCTGGTTGGGTGCGGATATCACGGCCATTTGTTACTTGCGTGCAGCCATTTGTAGTGCTCTTCGGGGCTTTGGAGCTCGTTCCGGGTTTGGGGGTGTTGTCTTGTCAGGCCCGGTGGCGAGCACCCTGTTCCAGTCTCGATTCAAAGAGTTCTCAAATTCGGTCTCTATCTCACACATTCATACTTCTTACTTCGTTTGACTTACTGAGAACTCGAGGTGTGTGCTAACCCCGAGTTTACTCGTATACAGACTGTCCCCTCGTTTCTCATAGAGTTACTTTGCCGAAACGATGGGAAACGATAGATAAGCCTCGGTTCCTTCCTTCATGCATTACAACCGAGACGACGAATAAGCCGAAATGTCTCATCAGTCGGTTGGCCGCCTCCGAATGTGAAACGTCGCATATTGATTACATTTTCTCTTATAAAAGCTTCGACCTTTTATACTTCTTCCACTTTCAAATCCTAACCTTTATCTTTGAACTCTCTAGCGGCAATCAACTCTTTCAAATCTTCATCCTTTTACCTTTGATCTTCAAATCTTCATAACTATTCTGAGGTTTCTACCCAAATCTTCATCCTACCTTCAAACCTTCATACTTTTTCCTTCAAACCTTCATATCTTTCCTTCAAACCTTCATATTTTTTTCTTCAAACCCACATATCTTCCCTTCAAATCTTCTTATTTTCCAGATCACGATGGCTAAGACTTTCAAATCAGTTCCTCAGCAGGATGCCTCTTCATCTTCCCACCCGGTCACACGTACCGAGGCGGCCATTCCCGAGGTGATTTCTCTCGAGACGGCTTCTCCCGAGGTGGTTGCTCCCGAAGTGGCTGCTATCGAAGCAGCCCCAGAGCCCCCCCCACAAAAAGCTTTATTCCCGGGGGCTGTTCAATCGCAGATGACTTTAAAATCGAGAAGGCCTCGTCCAAACAAGACCGAGGTGAAGGGGAATCGAGATATATATACTCCATTACCGAAGATAACATTCCTAAAGTCCGAGAGGACTGTAAATGGGGAGGTAAGGACGTGGTAGTCCCCGGGTCTGAGGACGATATTACCACTTATGTGGAGGGGTATATAGTCGTTTACACTTACCCCTTCACGATGGGCCCGGGAGACCCGGTAGTTTCGGCCTTTTGCATGAGATACGAGGTGTGCCTTAGGCAAATCCACCCGTCTTTTTGGAGGATCGTGATCCTCCTATGTTATTTTGTGAACAACACTGAATCTCCTTGGTTCACCCTCCACCACCTACTACGTCTATACAGTCCCCAAATTTTTCGAGGGGACTAATCAAGCTCACTCGCCGGGAGCAAGGCTCCCTTTTCGAGCATCGATGAGGATCGAGATCGAGGCTGGCAGGGGCACTATCTCACACGTTCATACTTTTTACTTTGTTTGACTCACCGAGTACTCCGGATGTGTGCTGACCCCGAGTTTACCCGTATACATTTTAAAATTAAGAAATGAATATCTTCTCAATTTTGATTACTTTTCATTCATTTAATCATTTAGCTGATTCTTATTTGAGTCTCCTTGTAAGGAACTTCTGATCGTTTCTTGCATTTTCTTTTTGGTTTCTCTTCGGTCATTGATAATCTGAGGGGTTGGCACTTGCTGGGTAGCTGGGAAGGTAGGTGCAAGAAAATGATTTATTTGCAATAAGGTATTTACACCAGACAAATAAACGTATACATGGCACATATCTCACAAACATACTTATCACTAAATTATAATTAAGTTATATATTTTCTCATATTAATTTATCACCTAACCATAGTAATTTTTACTGTAGGTGCAATAAGTAGCGGACCCAAAATTTTCCACAAGCTGGTTCAATAAATGATGACGATAGCTAATAGTATAAGCGTTGTCGATTATGACAAGCCATGATTCGATAACTTTTTTCTTTTTGTTCTTAACAAAATCTCAAAATGAATCCATTTTAAAGTTGGCACTCTAAAATTTTGACAAAGTTAAAAATATTTTTAAAAAGGTACAACAAATTTCTCTACTTTCTATTTAATTTAACAAAAATTTATTAACCCTAAGATATTTAAATATTCTGTTATTACTAAGAAGTTGTTATTTGCAGAAAAAAATAGAATTAAATTGCTAAACCAATAACTAGTGAGAAAAGATACACCAAAGCAGAATATTTAGTATAAAACAATTAAGAATTAATAATTAAATTAAACTAACAGAGTATAAATGATTTTAATATATATACTTGCATGTTTAAAAAAATTAAGAAAGAAATAACCAAAATTCACTTTGTAGATAGTTTTTTTTTTTAAAGCTGATTAAACTTATGAAATCAGTAGTTTTTATTGTATTCAAACAAAGAAAATAAAGTGAACAGAAAAATGACTAGAAATGACATGAGAGTAATATTCTACTATATTAAAAGTGGGAGTGAAGCAGCTGAGGCAGACATCACTTCGTCGACATGCCAGCTTATATCAGAAGTGGGAGTGAAGCACCTGAGGCAGATATCACTTCGTCGACATGCCAGCTTATATCAGAAGTGGGAGTGAAGCACCTGAGGCAGACATCACTTCGCCGACATGCCAGCTTAGGCTGCTATATTTTTGCCACTATTTTTCTATTTTATTACGTTGAATGCCATAAGTGACTTTTAGAAAATAAAGGAAACTTCGTGGGCATTAAAAGGGCCAGTTATATAGGTAAATAAATGTGTGGGCTTTGCCTCTGTTGCTGAGTCAGTGTATTAACAGCAGAGCACGTGCACTTTTCCCTTTGACAGCTGGAGGTTATTTTGGTGCTAATCTATCTGAAAATTTGCCTTTATCTTTTGCCTTTTCTGGTCACTTTTCGTTTGGAATTAGCTACATTCTTCCTACTGCTTTCCTCACCACCTGTTACCAAAAATTCCTTCTGCTTTATTCATAATCTATCACCAAACGTTCTCCAGTAACACAATCGATGTTTGCAGTGCTTATTGGTTTGAAAAGCTCTTCTCTTTTCCCCTGGTTTAACTCTTGATCCATTTACCCTCTAATATTCTCAAGTATTGTTGGGTTTCTATTGTTTCCTCCGCGATTCAGGTAAATTACATATTTGTGTGTTTGTCGAAGCTAAATTTTCAGTCTTTAGGCTGTAAAACGAACATAAAATTGGCAAGAAAAAATCCAACCTTTGGTTTTGTGTTTCTACAATTTCTGTTTGTTCCTTCTCCATTGTGTTATCAAAGCAAAACTTCAGTCTTTATAGAAGCACAAAATGGGGATATAACACCTGAGATCATCTTTCAACTTTTGTTTTCAATTGTCGCTTTGCATTTAAAATTCTTTTCTGCTGTTGCAATTTTAACTTTACATGAAGAAGTAAAATCTTGTTAACAATATGTAGCTGTATTTAATTCTATCCCTACAGTTGCAAGGTAATTACTTGGTTAAAACAACTATTTCTTTTAATATACGATGTTATGTCTATTATGGAGATTTTGATCAACGCTTTCAAATCGATTAAAAGCTACAACAGAATAGATAATCTATCTTGAGCATGCTTAGTAGCTATATTAGCAGATACTACGCTGCTGCTTTGATATGATGAAAAGAGGAGAACCAAATTTTTGTTGCTGCTATTTAATATATTAATTGTGAAATTCATTAACTTCTCAAAATCATGTTGTCCGCTGCATTTGGGATCAAGTTTTCGGCTGCCTTGGGTTGATATCAGTGTTTTGGAAAGCGTTAAGCGCAAAAAAGCGACGAGGCCTAGCTTCACAGAAGCGAGAAACACGAAGCGAAGCGCGCGCTTTTTTCATGTGAAGCGCAATTTAACACGTAAATAAAAAATAAAATAGGCATAGATAAATGGCTAAAAACTCATTAAAATAACATATTAAGCAAATGGCTTGATGCCATTGAATAATCAAATTAAATTTACTACAATCAACAACCCAAAAAAAAATAACAATTAATTCACTGATAAATTGCATAAAACAGAAAACAAGCATAAATTGCAGAAAACAGAGCATACAACAGCATAAAATAGAGCACTTTTAATAACAGAAGAAGAAGAAGTCATTTAGGACACAAAATGAGCGCTTAAACAGTGAAAAAAATTGAAAGAAGAAGAAGAAGAAGTGGTCGTCGCTGGAGTTCGCTGGAGAAGAAGTCGCGTATGTTTGTTTGTTCACAGATGGTTTATTTGCCAAATTTTTTTTAAAAAACCCTAGCTGATGCCTTCTGCTCGCTTAATGTCACGACCCCAACCCCCGTTCATGATGGCACCCAACACACTGCTAGGCAAGCCCGACCATTCAATAACATTATCCCAAATTTTTATTCAGATTATAGATAAACATCACAGAGAATTTACTAAGTCATTACATTCAAGTGTATAATTAATAATAAAATATGCGAGAAGTTCAATCAAAATACCACACCATAGCCCAATAGAATCCGGTGTCACGAATATGAGCGTCTAATACAGAATATCCACCTATTACAAGTTTGTCTAGGAAAAATACGGAATAAAAGATAGAGATAGAGGGGAGAGATCAAGGCTGCGAATGCCATGCAGCTACCTCAATACTCCCGGATACTGCATGCTCAGCTAAACAATTCCTCACTTAGCCTGTGGTGTACCTGGATCTGCACGCAAGGTGCAGGGAGTAATGTGAGTACTCCGACCCAGTGAGTAATAAATATAAATAAAGGCTGAGAATAAGAAATCATGGAAAAATACAAAGTAAACTATAACTGGCAGTTTAGACCAACAAATAGTGAAGCAACAAGTCAATTAAATCAGAGTACCAAATACTGAGAGAAGTATAACCGATAAAAACAAATGCATGAGTGCAATGCAATGCAATGCATATAATGGTACACTCTAGTACCCACTGTGGCGTGCAGCCCGAGCCATCCATTTATTTATCGTCGACGGCGCTCACTAGGGGTGTGTGCAGACTCCGGAGGGGCTCCAACAGCCCAAGCGCAATATCAAGCCATCTCGTGACATCAAATCTAGGCCCTCGGCCTCATATCAATCTCAGCATAATCACCCAGGCTCTCAGCCTCAATATCAATGTAATCAACCAGGCTCTCGACCTCAATATCAATGTAATCAACCAGGCTCTCGGCCTCAATATCAATATAACACTGTTGCGGCGCACAACCCGATCCATGCTCAGTCCAGAAATCATCATAAGCCCCTTGGGCATTTGTAAAACAGTAGTTTTTAGCCCGAAATATCATTTAGAAATATCATTTAAGTTTTCAAATCTTAGAAAGATGGCTGAGTTTGCAAAACAGTATTTAAAACCTTGGACTGAGGTCAAATGATATGCAAAATATGCGAAAGCAGTGATATCAATCCCTGAAGGATTCAAATAATTGGCAAGAAGCCCAAATGTAACAATTAAATCCAAGTAAGGATGATTCTCAATTTAGTTCAAGTAGAAAACACGGTAAAAACATCTCTCGGGACGGACCAAGTCACAATCCCCAACGGTGCTCTACCCCACACCCGTTATCCGGCGTGCAAGTCACCTCAATATAGCGTTACGATGTGAAATTCCGGGGTTTCAAACCCTCAGGACATCATTTACATCAATTACTCACCTCGAACCGGCTAATTCTCTAGCTCGCGATGCCTTTGCCCCTTATTGATCTCTGAATGCCTCGAATCTAGCCATAACGATTCAATTCAGTTAATAAAAATTATAGAAATTAATTCCATATGGAATTCTACATTTTCCATCAAAAATCCGAAATTACACTCAAAATTCGCTCGTGGGGCCCACATCTTGGAATACGACAAAAGTCACGGAATATGAACCCCCATCCAACCATGAGTCCAACCATACAAATTTTACCAAAATCCGACATCGGATTGGCTTTCAAATCTTAAAAATTCATCTTTAGGGAATTTTAGAAAATCATCCATTTCTCTTCAAATATCATTAATCTAAAGCCAAAAATGAAGATTTAGTCATGGAATATAATCACAAGAGAGTCAAGAACACTTACCCCAAGAATTCCCATAACTTCTCGCTCAAAATTGCCCAGAATCCGAGCTTGAAAGTCCAAAAAATGAAAGAAAGTCGGACTACTCTTTCTCTACACTGTCCAGAATTTTCGGCTATTGTTCACGCGTGTTACTGTACATGGTACTGTTCACAGGGTACTATTTCTGCAATTTTCTCCAATTTTACTAAGTCCGAAATCACTCCGAGACACTTCCGAAACACTCTCGAACCCTCGGGGCTCCTAAACAAACACATACACTAACTCAACAACATCCTACGAACTTAACTGTGCGATCAAATTGCCAAAATAATGTCAGATACCACGAATTAAGCTTTAAAATCCAAGAATTCTTTCAAATTTCATAAAACATCAAATTTTCCATTTTGAGTCCGAAACACGTCAAACGACGTCCGTTTTCAACCAAACATTACAGAAAGTGCTTAAACCATATATAAGACCTGTGCCGGGCGCCGAAACCAAAATACGGGCCCGATACTATCACTTTCTAATCAAATTTCATTTCCATTTTCCTTAAATATTTTCAGAAAGCAATTTTACTCAAAAATTCATTTCTTGGGTCTGGGACCTCGGAATTCGATGATTCTTGTTCCTATGAGTCACAAATAATAATACAAACATAGCCCTTCAGTCGAAACTAAATTCGGAGCTCATTTGCTCAGTTCAATACCCATTCGTTAAACAATTAACTCATGTTTCTTGTCAAAAACCAAATCGCGACTTGATGAAATTAGACCAAACTTTCCAGATCACTCCTATAATTCATTATTTAAATTCTGGAAATCTCGAAATAAAATTTCGATCTCTAGAACTAAAAATGGACCTTTGGATCATTACATGCTTCTGCTCAAACGGCAAAAATCTTCCAAAAACTCTTCCAAAACTTATCCGAGCCTCATGGGACCCCGACCAAACATGCCAACATAATTCATAATATTATTCAAACATCTTCCAATCATCAGAACACCTCAAACAACATCAAATTACCCAAAACTCATCAAATTCAAGCCTAATTTTCTAAAAACTTCCGAAATACACTTTCGATCAAAAACCCGACCAAACCACGTCCGAATGACCTGAAATTTTGCACACATATCTCAAATCACCTAACGAAGCTACAGCAACTCTCGGAATTCCATTCCTACTCTCGGATCAAAATCTCACCTATCAACCGGAATTCGCCAAAATACTAACTTCGCCAATTCAAGCCTAATTCTACACCGGACCTCCAAAATTACTTCTGATCACACTCCTAAGTCACAAATCATCCCCTGAAGCTCACCGAATCATCGAGATTCAAATCCGAGCCCTCTAACACATAAGTCAACGTCTGGTTGACTTTTCCAAAACAAACCTTCCTTAAAGAGACTAAGTGTCTCATTTCCTACTAAAACCAATCCAAATCAACTCGTTCACACCCGACACTGATAATGAAACATAAAGAAATAGGAAATGGAGAAAACAGAGCGGTAACTCACGAGACGACGGGTCGGGTCGTCACATCCTCCCCAACTTAAACAAACGCTCGTCCTCGAGCGTACCCAGAGTTGTACTAGAAGCCAACCAATAGCTGAACGACTTTACCAAATATATACCCGTTGATGATCCCACACTACCCTATCTCGCATAGGTCCGATAACACAACATAGCTGAAATTTCACAATCCATCTAGTCCATAAACCATAGAACCACATTGCACCTTCCGAAATCATACACAAGATTAGAACTTCATATCCATACTCAGAATAAGCCCGAACCAGCTGTAATAACCCATATCTGCAACATCAGGTGCAATTATCTGATATACCACATAACTCAAACACTCGAAATGATAATTTCTATTCACAGTAGCTGCACATAATAATCGAATATCGATAGGAAATCTCTTAACAACTAAAGCCTCATTCCAACACTTTCACATACTGCCAATGATAAAGGAAACACGCAATAAATCATAACCATTTCCTATGTCAACCATTCATGAAGTCATTTCTCTCCTGGTAATTACCATAGCAAATTTTGAACCGAACCTCAATATTTACCCATCACACATACTGAAATCGAATCCGTTCGCATTCATTAATGATTTCAACGATCTCTTCTGACCAAACACACTACTCAGGTGACATGACACATCAATACATGCCTAAGCCACAACTTGCATAATACGTGCACCAATAAGAAACGGTCCGAACATACTCAATTCATGAAAATGACTCAACTGAGAGAGTTGTACCTCAAACTCACCAGTACTGCCACAACACAAGGCTGAGACCTTGTCTCACATCATAGAAACAGGACACACAAATTTGACCCGCAATGTCATGTTTCCACACAGCTTTGCTGCAACGCGCGTTCCTATCCAAATACTACTCCATAGGAAACACCTCAAGTCATTATGCTTGAAATCGACAACCATGCTCAATTGATGTCTGGAGCCAAAGCAAATCATTACACCCATGGTGAAACAAATAACACACACCACGCAAATTTGATAGAACATAACTGGTACGTTATTCACCGAGCAACACCCAATTACTCATCCCGCTCGACTTCCACTACTACAACTTCTATCGGAGCCAGACGATCCGGTGCCCAGCACCAAATTAATACCGAAATCAACAACCTCGCCCGGCGACATGCCTAGCCATATGAAACTCATCTGAAAAGTCCCCCAACACCGGAACTGAATTAATGATAGCAACCTTTGCACTGACATCCATCACGAATGCCCAATTAAGAAAGCAATCCTTCCCAACCGTCCGCTGGTCCTTTGAAATATAAACCACTCTGCTAGAACATAATCCAATGCACTTCATCACTCAACCCGTGGCATTTTCGGTATTGCCCGTAGCGCAATAGTTCAGAATCACTCAACACTAAGACAACCAGTCTGAATTCCGACATCACATCCAAAATCTAACATACCAGCAAACAAAGATCCACTCGAGCCTCCAAATCCCGATTGCCGCTAAACGGTGCCGAATACATACGATCCACCACCACAGCCTAGCCTGTACATGAGAACTCCCATTCTCCAACTCCATATGGCACACAAATCATCATACCTGATTCCAGTTTCCACCGTGCGAATACATGCACACCTTTGATACCCAATCATTCCACGACAGATACTCAAAATTTCCCATTGCTACCAAGCAAACCCGAATACCACCAGTGGACCCACCAAGAACATGTCGCAATACTACCGAAATATCATCAGTTTAATCACATTACCTTTTTCTGAGACATATACTCTCATCAAATCACTTCCAATTAGCAATACCATTTCCTTAATCATCTGAAGATCATTCACCCTAATCATCTGAAGCTCATTTCTCTAATCACCTAAAGCTGCCCGTACCGCCTAAGAATGTTATGAATTTCCATTCAAAACTGAACTGTAACCTTACACACGCAAATCTCAACCCTTCAGTACATATCACATATGCCATACCATCCTAAGGTAACATGAGGACTTCACCTTCTTTCCGAACCATGAACGTTTACGTACTCAACTAGTCCAGAACTTCCATTGATCCCATCTAGAAGAAAAATCATTACACATTCCATGCTCTGCATGACATACATAGGTCTTGTTCATATTCTTACAATACCGATACGACGGTTGAGATCTATATAAATTCATAACACCGCCGAATCAACAATTCATTGGGTCTATACTTCTGGCAAGAACTATCACCTCATTATGAACCAAACAATGGTCTTAGCCCCTTAATTTACTTCATATACTCAGATTGCACTGATCTCGAATTCAATGATCTCGTCTCACCCATTACGAATTGCTCAGGCAATAAGCCACCCCAGACATAATCAAAAGCCGCATATGATGCCCTAATATTCCAATAGGCTACCAATTCGGACGCGATACAAAAAAGAAAACGAACTCTGGAAGGAATTACCAATCCCACGCACTAATACGGACTTTCCTTAGAAAACAGGAAGCAAGGCATACAAAATAGCATGTAGAAAACTATACTCAACATCACACTGTTGCGGCGTGCAACCCGATCCAGATAACATACCCATGGCGGCGTGCCACCCGATCCACACATAGATCTCACATAAGGAGATGCACATCGAGCCAAATTTGCTCATTACAACAAAATACCGAGTATCGGTCGTAAGCATGCTAAGTGCATAATAATATCTCTGAGGGACATATAGCGTTATAAGCTACAAAACTCAAGCACAACTGAGGTGCGATGTACAGTCTGAATTTCAAGAGCCAAGATGCTCATATAACGTCATTCCTACGCGGATTCTCAACACATAGCAATTTCTCAAGCCGTCTCACAACTCACACGGCGCAATGCATCACTACGCGAAATATTTGACAACGAAACATCAACCTAACTACTCCTCAATGAGGACCGCGTTACTTAAATGCACACATCTGGCCTGATATAGAGCCATTATTCACATTAAATCTATCCACCGACTTCAAGCTGATTCTGATCACACTAAACTAGTTTGATAACCTTTTAAAGGTCCATAATAACTCCCATTTTTTTCATAACACACAAGAACAACCATCACAATCGGAGTAATCCTCCCCAGTTCACAACCCAATATGCCAAGTGCCCTCCAGGCATGAATCTTCAATTTAACGACACCATCACAAACTTCATACTTGGTTTACATCTTTAATCAATCAAGTGATCACATGCCACACTTATATAATCTTCCCATGGAAGACACTCCCACAACCTACCACAACAATATCTGGAGCGTACCTCCAAACCACCGGTCGCACCAACGCTGAAGAGCGATCAAGAATCATTAACCAGGACGCAAAACTCTCTTTACAAAACACCGATCTTAGGTCACACTGAAGACAATACCAACTTACAGTAAACATCGAAACTTATCTCCTGCTCATCCGAGCTCATGACATCTTGTCAAAAAATTTCCTTCACTCGTGCCATTCTCGGCCCAATTTCCACAACCAGAACTGATTCACCAGCATGCATCAAATCGGAACTAACATAGTACATAACCGCACAATCCGCTAACCAATAGCAAGCTCCCCAACTTAGCTCGAAGCCATAGATCACAACACACTATACTCATAAACGCATGTACTCTATTGTTGCCTCAATACCATAGTGAGGTTAAACTCAAATCCTCTGTAAGCTTGTGTAAACACATTTCATCTAGTACTTCAACTCTTTGGCAATCTCGCAACAGTTAAACTCACTCTCTTAAGTGAACCAAAAATTTCAAACTTCAACACTTACAATTCATTTGCACATGAGATCTTCTGTCATTCACATGAGGATCACACCGCCTCAGCACACTTCACGGGAGATAACCCACCTGCTTCGCCTCAATATAACATTTTCGTATACCTTCCACCGCCATAAGCATTATGCAGTCACTTGATCTTCCTGAGTCTGTACTTATACCGCAACATGAAATTTACTTCACTCCCAACTAGGAGTCATGAAAAGATTCTTCAAACGCCCATAACTCAGGCTATAACTTGAATCAAGATAGACTTCAAGCTTCTACTAATTCTTCCATCATTCAACAGACCCCTTCTCGTCGCTTCCAATTCATATGGATACGCCTCGTAGTACTAACATACTCCTCACATAGCCACAGCCGTCATTTCCACTAACGGGGACACTACCGAACATATAAGTTCAAAAACACTTGTTTACACAATCAGCACCTCGGCGCTCCAGCCATAGGCAAAGATCCAACCTCAAGTCCTTCAGACTGGCCCACCATAAACTCACAGAGATTACACCTCGCCCCTCGATCGGGGAATCACAAGCCATCGAGGCACATCTGATACTGAGCGTCCATGCGCGCATACGAACGCGTGGAGGGAATTTCAAAAGTTTCTTTTCAAGATGAATCAAGGACGCACGATAAGAATTCAAGAATGTGAAGTTTTCCTAAAAGTTCTGCAGCCTCTCGAGGATAAATACAGACGTCTCCGTACCGATCCGTGAGACTCTACTAAACCGACTCATAACTCGCGAGACCAATTAACCTAGGCTCTCATACCAACTTGTCACGCCCCCAACCCCGGTCATGATGGCG
Source organism: Nicotiana sylvestris (assembly GCF_000393655.2). Taxonomy (NCBI): domain Eukaryota; kingdom Viridiplantae; phylum Streptophyta; class Magnoliopsida; order Solanales; family Solanaceae; genus Nicotiana; species Nicotiana sylvestris. Next base: position 118,289,505 of record NC_091065.1, read on the forward strand.
CCCAACACACTGCTAGGCAAGCCCGACCATTCAACAACATTATCCCAAATTCTTATTCAGATTATAGATAAATATCACAGAGAATTTACTAAGTCATTACATTTAAGTGTATAATTAATAAAAAAATCTGCGGAAATTCAATTAAAATACCACACCATAGCCCAATAGAATCTGGTGTCACGAATATGAGCCTCTAATACAGAATATCCACCTATTACAAGTCTGTCTAGGAAAAATACAGAATAAAAGATAGAGATAGAGGGGAGAGATCAAGGCTGCGAATGCCATGCAGCTACCTCAATACTCCCGGATACTGCCTGCTTAGCTAAACAATTCCTCACTTAGCCTGTGGTGTACCTGGATCTGCACGCAAGGTGCAGGGAGTAATGTGAGTACTCCGACCCAGTGAGTAATAAACATAAATAAAGGCTGAGAATAAGAAATCATGGAAAAATACAAAGTAAACTATAACTGGCAGTTTAGAACAACAAATAGTGAAGCAACAAGTCAATTAAATTAGAATACCAAGTACTGAGACAGGTATAACCGATAAAAACAAATGCATGAGTGCAATGCAATGCATATGATGGTACACTCTAGTACCTACTGCGGTGTGCAGCCCGAGCCATCCATTTATTTATCGCCGACGGCGCTCATTGGGGGTGTGTGCAGACTCCGGAGGGGCTCCTACAGCCCAAGCGCAATATAAAGCCATCTCGTGGTATCAAATCTAGGCCCTCGGCATCATATCAATCTCAGTATAATCACCCAGGCTCTCGGCCTCAATATCAATGTAATCAACCAGGCTCTCGGCCTCAATATCAATATAACACTGCTGCGGCGCACAGCCCGATCCATGCTTAGTCCAGAAATCATCATAAGCCCCTTGGGCATTTGTAAAACAGTAGTTCTCAGCCCGAAATATCATTTAGAAATATCATTTAAGTTTTCAAATCTTAGAAAGATGGCTGAGTTTGCAAAACAGTATTTAAAACCTTGGACTGAGGTCAAATGATATGCAAAATATGCGAAAGCAGTGATATCAATCCCTGAAGGATTCAAATAATTGGCAAGAAGCCCAAATGTAACAATTAAATCCAAGTAAGGATGATTCTCAATTTAGTTCAAGTAGAAAACACGGTAAAAACATCTCTCGGGATGGACCAAGTCACAATCCCCAACGGTGCTCTACCCCACGCCCGTTATCCGGCGTGCAAGTCACCTCAATATAGCGTTACGATGTGAAATTCCGGGGTTTCAAACCCTCAGGACATCATTTACTTCAATTACTCACCTTGAACCGGCTAATTCTCTAGTTCGCGATGCCTTTGCCCCTTATTGATCTCTGAATGCCTCGAATCTAGCCATAACGATTCAATTCAGTTAATAAAAATTATAGGAATTAATTTCATATAGAATTCTACATTTTCCATCAAAAATCCGAAATTACACTCAAAATTCACTCGTGGGGCCCACGTCTCGGAATACGACAAAAGTCACGGAATATGAACCCCCATCCAACCACGAGTCCAACCATACAAATTTTACCAAAATCCGACATCGGATTGGCTTTCAAATCTTAAAAATTCATCTTTAGAGAATTTTAGAAAATCATCCATTTCTATTCAAATATCATTAATCTAAAGCCAAAAATGAAGATTTATCCATGGAATATAATCATAAGAGAGTCAAGAACACTTACCCCAAGAATTCCCATAACTTCTCGCTCAAAATTGCCCAGAATCCGAGCTTGAAAGTCCAAAAAATGAAAGAAAGTCAGATTGCTCTTTCTCTACACTGTCCAGAATTTTCGGCTACTGTTCACGTGCGTTACTGTACACGGTACTGTTCACGGGGGTACTGTACACGGTACTATTCACGGGGTACTATTTCTACAATTTTCTCCAATTTTACTAAGTCCGAAATCACTCCGAGACACTTCCGAAACACTCCGGAGCCCTCGGGGCTCCTAACCAAACACATACACTAACTCAACAACACCCTACGAACTTAACCGTGCGATCAAATTGCCAAAATACCGTCATATACCACGAATTAAGCTTTAAAATCCAAGAATTCTTTCAAATTTCATAAAACATCAAATTTTCCATTTTGAGTCCGAACACGTCAAACGACGTCCGTTTTCAACCAAACTTTACAGAATGTGCTTAAACCATATATAAGACCTGTACCGGGCGCCGAAACCAAAATACGGGCCTGATACCATCACTTTCTAATCAAATTTTATTTTCATTTTCCTTAAATATTTTTAGAAAGCAATTTTACTCAAAAATTCATTTCTCGGGCCTGGGACCTCGGAATTCGATGATTCTTGTTCCTATAAGTCACAAATAATAATACGAACATAGCCCTTCAGTCGAAACTAAATTCGGAGCTCATTTGCTCAGTTCAATACCCATTTCGCTCGTTAAACAATTAACTCATGTTTCGTGTCAAAAACCCAATCGCGACTTGATGAAATTAGACCAAACTTTCCAGATCACTCCTATAATTCATTATTTAAATTCTGGAAATCTCGAAATAAAATTTTGATCTCTAGAACTAAAAATGGACCTTTGGATCATTACATGCTTATGCTCAAACAAAAAAAATCTTCCAAAACTTATCCGAGCCTCATGGGACCCCGACCAAACATGCCAACATAATTCATAACATTATTCAAACCTCTTCCAATCATCAAAACACCTTAAACAACATCAAATTACCCAAAACTCATCGAATTCAAGCCTAATTTTCTAAAAACTTCCGAAATATACTTTCGATCAAAAACCCGACCAAACCACGTCCGAATGACCTGAAATTTTGCACACGTATCCCTAATCACCTAAGGAAGCTACAGCAACTCTCGGAATTCCATTCCGACTCTCGGATCAAAATCTCACCTATCAACCGGAATTCGCCAAAAATACTAACTTCGCCAATTCAAGCCTAATTCTACACCGGACCTCCAAAATTACTTCTGATCACACTCCTAAGTTACAAATCATCCCCCGAAGCTAAACGAATCATCGGGATTCAAATCCGAGCCCTCTAACACATAAGTCAACGTCCGGTTGACTTTTCCAAAACAAACCTTCCTTAAAGAGACTAAGTGTCTCATTTCCTACTAAAACCAATCCAAATCAACTCATTCACACCCAACAATGATAATGAAGCATAAATAAATAGGAAATGGGGAAAACGGGGCGGTAACTCACGAGACGACGGGTCGGGTCGTCACACTTAAGCACGCTTTTTCTCGCTTTTTCTATCGTCTCGCTTCTCGCTTAAGCAAGAAAAGCGCACGCTTTTTGAATGTGAGTCGCCTTTTTAGCAGAAAAGCGCTAACCCTGTGCCTCGCCTCGCTTCATCGCTTAAAGCGAGAAGCGAGCGCTTTTAATAACACTGGTTGATATATCTACTATTTCATATTTTTTGGGATAGAACAACATTGTAAATAGAGTGATATAGTAGTATTTGTAGCTAGGTAGATAGTCAAGAGAAAAATATCTTTGTAATTGGAATGAGTAACATCAACTGTGGAATAGTTAACATACGCGTCTAAATAGGATATTTTTTATCCAATAAGTTAAGCAAAATTTTCTTCGCTTATATTGTGAACATAATAATTTCTGGTTGACCATGTTCCCAGAAAAAAGATACTTCTGCGGCAACATTCGAACATTCACTGCGTTGGATATGGAAGGTCCATGTAGAGCTTTCTACTTGATTTGATGTACCTTTCAACACATTGAGATCTCAGCTTCTGTCAAAAGATTCTACTTCTTATTTCAATCTGCTTACTTTTGTGTGATGTCTCAGAAATTAACATAGAAATACGTTGTTCTACAACCAATATAATATCTAATATGTTTGTTAGAAAACTAATACTTCTTTAACACTGTTCCTATCAATCAAAATTCTATATGTAACTGGTGAAATTTGATGGTTCATTTTTGAATCTTCTGCTATCTACTTAAGTTCTTGTCATGGATGATAACGTTAGTAATTTGTAAGTATTAGTGGTGGTGATCATAAGTGCAATTTATTAGAATGAAGTGAAAAGTAGTAGTACTTGTTAAAAGTAGGACCTCTTGCTAATTTCTTGATGTAACATTGAACTCTGCAGTTCTTTTGATTTCAAGGAAACTTGTACGCTTTATTTGTTTATCCTTTTGTTCTTGTTTTTAATTAAGCTACCTATTTTTCTTTCATTACATACGTTGCATAAAAATGGGTGTACTTGTTCTATTTATTAAAACTTAGCAACTTCCTGTCTTTTTCATTTATTTGCTTCAGTTGTAGAATTTGCTCAACTCTGCTTCTACTAAAAATATCTACGTTTTACTTTTATTGCCTGCTAATTTTCTTTATTTTATCGTACTTTACATCAACAATTCGTTAGTTTGTTCTGTGTATCGTCTCTGCAATGCATATGGGTGTTCATTGTTATGTAGTGCATACATTTTATTTGTAAGTTTTGGTTTAATTTATGTGAAACTTTCACAGATGAAATTACCAAGATGTCTAGGCTGGGCAAAAACGTGGACTCAATATGCTGAAAACGCCAATGCTCTGCAGAAAGAGGCACCAAAATAAAACAAAGATGCCGTGAAATATATAGGGCGACATCAGCTGATAGAAGAGAATTGAACTTATTGCAGGGACGATCGACATATCTTCATTCTAGAACGCAGAAGCCAATCAGTAGTTCCACTGAAGTATCAATTTCTTATCAATTTAATGGAGAGTTTGTTGAACAAGCAGTTGCTCTAAGAGAAGGCTCATCTTCTATTTTGAGAACAGGTTTGTAAACTAAGATTTTGTTATCCTGAACTGAACTTTGAGACATTAAACATTTACATATTTAATACGTTCATAACACCTTTTTTTGTCTTAGAAAATATCTCCACAGTTCAGGATTCCCCCTATTTCTAATAATGTCAGAGATGTACGTGATAGCTTCTATATTTTTGAAGTTGGTAAGTGTGAAAGTATGGTATTCAAATATGTAGAATGTTTAAACCACCAAACTTATATGTTTGATTCCTTATATCTTAGGGTCCACATCGGGAACATGCGCTGAACAGAATGATATTACTATGCATAACACTGCAAATAGAGGTTTGGTTTCTTATAACTTTAAAGTCATTTTAGTCATTTATTTTTCAAGATTGAAATTTTTTCCCTTTGGTTAACCCCAAAAAACACAGGTCGTAGATCTAAAAAACTGGGTCAGTCGAACACTATTAACTTGCCCAATAGCCCTTATAGACTGAAAACTGTACCGAATTGTAAATTTTGTAGAGTCAAAAGATTTCAATATGAATCGCTGAGATTTTGCTGTGATAATGGATCAGTGAAATTGATTCACTATGGACTACTTGCTCAACTCTTAAATCTTTATTTAGGAAACTCTGAGGAGTCCAAACATTTTCGCACTTATGTTAGATTGTATAATAATATATTTGCATTTACTTCTGTTGGAGTGAATTATGACAGAGATTTAGCAAGAAGAAATTGTGGTATTTATACGCTTAGAGTTCAAAGGAAAATGTATCATTTCATAAATGACCTCCTACCTTCGAGCCAACCAGCCAAAAATATACAGTTGTATTTCTATGATACTGATAATGAACTAGCAAATCGCATGGCATTCTCTGACAAGCTTAACGAATCGGTTATCAGGACTTTGATGGACACATTAAAAGTTAATCCATACTCTATCTTTTTGAAATCTTTAATAGATATCCTAGAATTATCAAAGTTCTACATTACGCTTAAGTCTGACTCTGGTTTAGATCAAAGAACATATAATTTACCAACATCATCTGAAGTAGCAGCAATATGGATAGAAGATGAAAGTAGTTCTAAGATTTCTCTACCACATATTCGAATTTATACACATAGTAATAAAAGCCAATTGGTAAATTATTACTATGGTTGTTATGATCCATTGCAGTATCCATTGCTATTTCCTTATGGACAAAACGGATGGCACTGTGGTATTAAAAAGATTACTCGAATGAATAATACTATTAGCCACAGAACTTATTGTGAAAATGAACAGCTACCAAGTGTACAAAACATGTGTTCAGTTGACATGCTACTTGACATTGAAGCAGAACTTCTGAAAAAAAAGAAACGAAAAAGAAATACTGTCATGCCGTGAATATTATTGTTACAAGCTCTAAATGAGGGATGGCGAAGAAAATGGAGTTTTACATGCTGGAAGAGTATTCCAACAATACCCAGTTGACGAATTCATCAAGCTTGAGACTCAAAGGTTAGATTTCTATTCATTTAATCAAGATTTATTTCGAATTGATGCGCTAGCGGGGATTCTTGATGTTCTAAAACATGGTGAGCGAGAGGCGTGCAACATAGGCAGACAAAGTTTTTTACCGGCAAGTTTTATAGGAGGTCCTAGAGATATGCGCCAACGATATATAGACACTATTGCGTTAATGCAAAATTTTGGGAAACATGATATACTTTTAACAATGACATGTAATTCATCATGGCCAGAGATAGAAGAACATTTATTGGTAACAGATGAGGTACAAAATAGACCCGATTTAATTAGTCGAGTATTTAGAGCTAAGGTAGAGGAGATGAAAACAGATATACTAAAGAGAAATACATTTGGAAAAGTTGCTGCTTTTGTGTACACTATTGAATTTCAAATGCGCGGTCTTCCACATGCTCATTTTCTTATCATACTCAATAATGAATATAAATTGTTAACTCCGGAAGCTTATAATAAATTTGTTTGTGCTGAACTGCCCGAATCTGATAAGAATGACTAGCTGTATTCACTTGTTACTAAACATATGATGCATGGACCTTGTGGTAGCTTAAATCCTAAATGTCCTTGTATGAAGAACAGAGAATATTGTAAGTTCAAATATCCAAAAGAATTTACTGATCATACATATAAGGGGGAAAATGATACCCAATTTATAGAAGGCGAAATAACGGTAAATTTGCAAATATTAGAAACCAATTTCTTGACAATTCATGGGTTGTTCCTTACAATCCATATCTATTGAGCAAATTTAACTGCCATATTAATGTCGAAGTTTGTTCTGATATTAAAGTTGTTAAATACCTTTATAAATATATTTGTAAGGGACATGATAAAATTGCCTTTTTCGTCCATGCTGACGATCCAAATATTGAAATAGGTGAGATCAAAGAATATCAATCTACTAGATGGGTTTCTCCACCGGAGGCAACTTGGCGTTTATTTGGTTTTTCCATTAGCGAAATGACTGCATCTGTTTACCATCTTCAGCTACATCTTGATGGACAACAATTTATCTCTTTTAAAAGCACACAGACCATAAATTCAATTGTGAATAACCCCATGATCAGAAAAACCATGTTGACAGAATTCTTTGTGATGAATAGAGAAAATAAGGATGCAAAGAAGTTAAATTTACTCTACAAGGAATTTTCAAAATATTTTGTATGGTCCAAGCAATATAAAATGTGGACACGTCGAAAGCAAGGTGCTTTTATTGGACGTATAGTCACATGCCATCCAATAGAAGGAGAAAGGTACTATCTTAGATTGTTATTAATGAACATTAGAGGACCAAAATCATACCAACATTTGCTAACCGTAAATGGAGTATGTTGCACTACATTTAGAGAAGCAGCAGAAAAACGAGGCTTATTACAATGTGATAATAACTTAGTTGATTGTATGTTAGAAGCTGTAAGATATCAGATACCTTATAGTTTAAGACGTTTATTTGCTACACTTCTTGTATATTGTAATCCTGCTAACCCGAAAGAACTTTGGAATCAATTTGAAGATTCTATATCCGAAGACTTCAAGATTTTGCCAAACTTAAACTCAAAACAGATTCGTCATATGGCCTTAAACCATATTAATGACATTTTGCATTCAATGGGTCGTGACATAAATGAATTTACACTCACACCAGAAAGAATATTAGCTTCTTCTGCTGCTAGGGAGGCTCAAGATTCTCATTTTGAAAGAAATATAATTGTTAGAGAAGAAGATTTGTTACTAGAAACAAAATTGAACGATGATCAGCGAAAAGCATATGATATAATCCTCGATAGAATATTTAAGAATAAGTGTGGAGCTTTTTTTATTGATGGTCCCGAAGGAACTGGTAAAACATTTTTATATCGCGCATTATTGGCTACTATACGATCAAAAGGATTCGTAGCTCTAGCAACAACAACATTTGGTGTCGCAGCTTCAATTCTTCCCGGAGGATGAACTGCTCACTCCCGTTTTAAATTTCCTGTTGATATTGATGAACATTTCTCATGTAATATCAGTAAGCAAAGTTCACTTGCATCATTGATACAAAATGCCAAACTAATTGTGTGGGACGAAGTATCTATGGCCAAAAAACAATTGATAGAGGCATTTGATTTACTACTGAAAGATCTAATGGATACAAAGACACTCTTTGGTGGAAAAGTTGTCGTCTTTGATGGTGATTTTAGACAAACTCTTCCAGTTGTTCGGAGTGGAAAAAAAAATTTCATACGAGAAAGTTTATTATGTTCTGAAATTTGGAACCAACTCGAAAAATTGCAATTATCAATAAACATGCGGCAAGAACAGATCCTGCTTTCTGCGACTATTTGATGCGAATAGGGAGCGGAAAAGAAAAACTAAATTCTCAAGGTAAGATTGAAATTTCTGATTGTTTCATGTTCCTTTTATAAGCGAAAAAGAATCATTGAATCTGTTATTTAGAATTACCTATCCGGATTTATACACATCTACTTGTGATATGTCTTCGACAAATTCTCGTGTTATTTTAACAACAAAAAATGATTTTGTTGACGAAATAAACGATATGCTCATAACCCAATTTTTTGGTGAATCTAGAACATATGTAGCATTTGATGAAACTATTAAAACGACTGATCAAAGTCAATATGAAGATTTCTTTCATACTTTACACCCAGCTGGCTTACCTCCGTATAAATTAACCGTGAAAATAAATTGTCCCGTTATTTTACTACGAAATTTAAACCCCTGCGAAGGTTTATGTAATGAAACACGACTTATATGTTGTAATTTTGAGAGGCATGTGATAAGCGCAAAAATTGCAAGTGGTGATTCAAAAAACACGAACGTATTTATTCCAAGAATACCGTTGCTGTCTTCACAAGATGAAAAACTACCTATTCCTTTCAAAAGAACACAATTTCCGATTAGATTATGTTTTGCTATGACTATTAATAAAGCTCAAGGTCAAACATTGGATTTTGTTGGAATTTATTTACGAGAGTGTTTTTTCACATGATCAGCTTTGTGTTGCTTTAACGCGAGCAAAAAACTCAGGTGCAGTGAAAATGTTGATCCGACCACCAATAGCTGATAGCAACGATGATCATACAACACAAAATATAGTATATGATGAAATCATTGAAGCGTCCTTGTTGTGAATTGACAGTTATACTATGAGCAGTCATTTGTTTGAGATTTAACCTACAACTGATCAGTATTCTGCAAAAATTTGATCGTCAATGCTTTAAAAGTTAAGTTATTATCATTTAGATGCTTACTGAGATTTCTCTGTATGCTGAATCCTTGCATGGAGATTCTGAAGTTGTAATACTGCTTGGAGAGAGCATCAGCTGTCAGGTAAATGATTTTCCTCTTGAATAGATGCATCTAATACTTGAAATCTTGCAATTATGAAACACGAATACAGAAGGCTCAATAAATATTGATGATGAGACGTTATTCTATTATTTTTTCCTTCACATAAAAAACTGCCTTGTCTGTTCTGTTTGAATTTTTTTGGAAGCCCGAACAGCAAGAGAAGAATGTGAAAGGAGCAGAAGAGAAGTGGTCAGTGACAAACATAAAATAGAAACAACAGGATAAGTGTTTCACATGTCCACGAACACGATATGCTCTATTTTTGTTCCTGCTGAAAGGGGTTAATATATTTTGATATCTAACCTATTAATCATTAATCTATCAGTTTGTTGGAGCGTTGGGGATGTGGCAGCATACGCTCTTTCCTTAGGATTGAAAATATTTGTTGGTGTTGATGAGACACCAGACCGATGAGAATGAGGCTCTACCTTTGATATTTGATATACCAAATAAGGCTATTGCAGGTACTCCCACAAAATTTTATATTGCTTTATGATTATTCTTTTGTTGGTAAGCTTGTGGTTAATAATATTATATTGATAAATAGTTACTTAATTAGTAGTATTTATAATTTTAACTTGGAGCCAAACAACAAGAAGATGGTTAATGGTAACTGCACTGCACTGCATTTATACAACAAAAATGGAATAAGAAAGTCAGATTAAACAGAATTGAGAAAGTGAATTGTCTGTATTACTTTTCTGAGAGTTTCGAAGGAGGTGTAGAGCATTTTAAGACTTTGCGTTCATCATCTGCATCTATTCCTTTCAACATTCACCTCTTTGTTATTTAGTGGAATCTTTTTCTATTAGATTATGGTGAGCTTTACAACATACCAAAGCCATTGGATTCTGTAAAGAGTACAACCATTTGCCTGAAGTCCGAAAGTAAATTATTTTGTTAAATAATTCTGTTACAATCAAGGTCTGTCAGCTATGATTTCCTTATCCTACTGGAGTTGTCTTATTTATAGAGGTACTATTGAAGATGGCGAAGTATACTAGCAAAATATTACATGTCGAGATGACATATAGTATGTCCAAATTACTGATGATAATTTTTTATGACTTGTACTATATATAAAGATGATGACATTTTCGTTATGTTTACTGGCAAAAATATTAAACTTTACTATTAGTGCTAAAATTTACTTCCATTATCAAACTTGAGAGACAAGGCCAGCTAAAAGAAAGAGAACAAGTAATATGCTTCTATTTTCTAGCACGAACTATTTCCAAAGTATGATATGTTAAATTATTTTTTTGCATTAACTATATTGCTTAATGTTTTTCAACTTTTTAATGCTTCGATATCAGAATAGACTTGTGATGGGCCACAATGGTACAATATGCCTCTGAGAAGGGCAAACTAAATGAGATTTTCATATTTCCTAGGTTTACTTAGATATATATCATCTATTCTTTTCTCTGGTAGAAATTACCAATTCAAGTTAAAACTTTTCTTTCACAAAATTATGCTTTCTGCACTCTTTTTAACATTCAAAATATGACATTGAGTTTTACTGAAACATGTGCTTAGGAGATAACTATCTATGGCTGGTTTGGATGTTTCTGCACTTATTCATCACTTGTTTATCTACGACTGTGTGCGCTACATTTTCTGTATGAAATTAGAATGTCTGCAACACTGGAAAGTTCGCTCTGCTTCTGCTGTGGACATACGGCATTGTTGCTCTGACAGTTTCAATGTTGCAACAGTATGCCTCTATTCCTCGGGCAAACTGGAAATTATTTAACTTACACCTTCTTGTATGATTTGTCGTTTTACAGCAAGTTTTTCTACAGCAAAAGGAAGTGGGCCAAAAAGCTCTGGAAATTCCCCTCTCCATTTGCGATACTATCAATATGTATGGTTTTACCGTTAATCTAGGTTACAAAGAATGGTAAGCTAAAGCTAAAACAACGTTTGGCTCATATTTTTTCTTTTAATTAAATATTTTTAGAACATAATAATTAGATCTGCGTTTCCCGCATATATATCTAATCTTGTATCATCTCAGGAGCAGATATTTATTAGAATCTCAGCAAGTCATACGCCTCTAAAGGGAAAGGCCTACAAACAAATGATGGAATAACTAGGAATTACTAATCTATTTCTTTCTTGTGTTACCTTTAAGACTTAGATCAATGTGGCAATGTTTTGTCTCTTCTCTTAATAAACTACTCTTTTTATCTTACGCATCACCTTTGTATAATTAGCTTCTTCTTTTTCTTCTGCAAACAATGAAGTTGTTCAACATTACTCTAGACTAGATAGCTACCTGATGAAATTTCTAATTTCTTAACTATGTAATCTCAGGACAAATATACAAACAGAATTGTCATTCTTGCAGCAGCTTTGCCCTTATTCATTACTACAAACATATTACACTCCAAGTCACCATGCAGATTTAGAGCTGCCACTCTTTTGACTGCTGCACAAATAGAGACCACTGATAGCATCAGCAAAATCATCTGCTAATCTTTTGTGACAAATCAAAATAAGTTTAGACTACAAATTGTTAAAATTATCTAGTAAATTTAGAAGGGGAAGTTGGTTGATTTGAAAGACAATTTGTCTTCGCCTACTGTATCGTATGGTTAATTTGCACACACGCCGTTTCAAATGCAGACAAAATAAAAAATGGAAATATGCACTGTATCTGTATGGATTCGAAACCGGCTATCCATTATGATTTTGAATCCTCTAGACCGAGATTTTGCTTGGCTTAAGTGGGTTCAAATATTATTTCTATGCTCATCTTTTCCATTTTGAATATAATTTAATTATATACACAATATAATTTTTAAACGAAGCGGATTCAATTAAACTCCCTTGGCACCATGTGGGTCCGTCCCTGGGTGCAATATACATAAGTTTTGGTTCTATCCTACAAGCACTTGATATCACGGTTGTAGACGCATTTATACTTTAGGTGGAACATTTTAACTAGATAATACATTTCATTAACCTCGACGATCATCCTCGTGCAATTAGATTCATACAATCCCTATACTAATAAATTTAGTCTGTAGTACTTACAGTTTCATGTTTATAATTCTAGAAGTTTTTTCCTGTCAATCTGTGTTGTGATCTTCAACTTTCTAAAAACAAAAAGAGATAAAATTAAAATCAAACACAAAAAATATTAATAAATGTAACGACAATATGTCTATACTTTAAAGAATAAAAAGTTGAATACTTTTATCTAGTGGTGGGTCCATCCTCCAGGACTCCGAGTAAGGGTTTCAATATTATAAAGAAGTGAACAGTAAAAATTTAATCGAATGAGTTCTTCGAAATTTGTTGAATCTAAATATAATGTCAAACAGATTCATAAAAAAATAAATCTAAATGGGAATTAAACTATCGTCGAAACTCATGCTAACGTTATGTTGGATTAAAACTAATACATCTGTTTGTTTTGAAGTAATTATTTTCCATAAGTTTATCAAAGCAAATGCAGTAGAAAACTCAATAATTTACATTATTAAAGTCTACAAATTCAAGAATCAAGAAACAACTAACAAGAGTCATTAACCTAAATTAAGAATCAACAATAAAACACTAATAAAATTCTGAAAAAGTTAGAAAGAACAAGGACTTTACCGGGGATGCCAATACCATGACAGAAGAATAGCAAGCAGCGGCAGCGAGGCAGACAGATCGAAGAGAGAGAGAGGGAGTGGAGTAAGGCAACGAAGAGAGAGAGAGATTTAGGAATTTTTTTTAACCCAAAATCAGTCACTTTTTTTGGGGAAAACATATTAAAAGAGACGAAGAGAAACGACATCGTTTCGTTTAAAATTTAAAAAAACGTCTGATGAAAAAAGAACTAGATTGCAACTGACAGGAATTGAACCAACCTTCTACAAAATCTAAACTCCCTTGACCACTAGCCAAACTTTTGGCTTGTGTAGAGGGGGTTCAACATATTATATCTATACGTAAAAACAAAAATTATCCCTATATAAATAATGTAATTTTCCGACGAAGGAATTCGGCCCTTCCGCCCCCTAAATCCATCCCTGCTTTTACCTGACAGAGGAACAATCTTAAAACTAAATATGATAAATAATGATAACATATACTAATATATAGCGGAGACAACTATAAGAACTTATAAAAGAACTAAAATATTATATAAAATAAAATAAAATAAAAATAACAACCCTTAAAATCTAATGAACTCTTCTAATATAAGCGTTAAAAATTTGTCAAAATATTTTCATGTTTACACTTTCTTCTGACCTCAAAAAACAGGACAAAACAAGACCAGCAGAAACGCTAAATTTTAGAAGTATGAAGAAATTGAGAACTCTTGAAATCTAACAAACGATTCTCTAACCATAAACGCAAATGTGGTTCAAATTATCCAAGTAAAATTCTACTAAATATCTCTACACACACCTATATATATAACCTTTTTCTCAACCATATTCAATTCACCAAAGCAACAAATAATCAAACACAAATTTTTAAGAAACACTTTTTTTTTTCAAAACAGAAAAATGGAGATGAAGAAGATTGCTTGTGTCACCCTAATTGTTGCAGGCTCAATTAGTGCAGCTATGGCTCAATTGCCCCCAATTTCTGCACCTGCCCCTGCACCAACAAGTGATGCCACTGCTGCATTACCTGCTCTGGGAACTTTGGTTGGGGCTACTTTTTTGTCCTTCTTCGCTTATTACATGCACTAATTAAATCTGTTCACACAAAGTGAGGGGAAAATGGATTATAATCATGGTGGGGACAAGAAGATCAATTAGTAAGGTAAAAAAAGGGAAGATGATGAACAATTGAAGGAAATTCTCTTTGTGTAACAAATTATATATATATATATATATATATGATTATCACCAACAAAATAAAATCATTATTTTGTGGTATATTATTATATTGTTATTTTGAGTTTTTGCTATGAAATGGTTAACTGCGTTTTATCATTTTGCATTTATTTAAGATTGATGGCGAGATATCGATCAACCCTCAAAACTATCAATGGGATTAATTAAGGTGAATTGTTGTGTCTGAATCACACCCCAAAAAAAAAAAAAAAAATTGATGACCAGAAAAAAAAAAGTTTTTTAAGAACTCTTTGGAATTGCATTGAACATAATTATTCATAATAATTATTTGGTGTGAATAAGTTTTTATTCGCAAGCACTTGTCATTAATATTGCAGATCAAAACTGTGAAATAATTCATGGAAAAAAAAATACCAATAATATAGGGGCCTCTAATTTATTTTAGTTACATAATAAATTAAGATAAAATGTATATTGATTGACAATAATCGAGTGATAAATTTTATACTAAAATACACTTATTTTTCCTAATTACCTATTTCTAAACCCTCTTCACCAATTTTTCCATTTAAAAACGATTTTTGCTTCACTAGTTGCTGACGATACCCCTTCGGTCCTACCCTCACCTTGTGGGCTGGGATATTCCATGAGATTAGCAATTCATCCTTTTTATGAGATAAATAATTCTACCATTTTAATATAAAATAGTTTCTGATCAAATCAATTAACACAAGAATACAAACAAACAAACAAAAAAATTAGTTGAATTCCACAAGTAGAATATAGGGAGGATAGTGTGTACACAGACCTTATCCCTATCCTCGGAAGGTAGAGAGGTTGTTTCTGATAGACCCTCAACTCAGGAAAGAAGAAATAAAGCAGTAACAACAAGCAATAACAGTAGCAAGATACTGAAAAAGACCGAATCGCGTCTCGTCAATCAGTACAATTTCATCCGCGAATAACATACACCATGGCACCTCCCCTTGAATATAGCGCGTTGATGTGTCCATCGCTAAGGCAATAAGAACGGGCTAAAAGCTGAGCCCTATAGTGCAACCCCATCACAACAGAAAAATATTCTGAGTCTACTTCCATAATCCTCATTCGAATTTTAGCTTCACGGTACATGTCCTTAATCACTCTATGTGTGCTACATGAACACCTTTAATCTCCATAGAACCTCCTAGGGACATTGTCGTATAGTTTCTCTATATCAATAAATACCATATACAAATTAATTAATACTAAACCAAATTTAAAATAAAATAATTTTATTATCCCGAAATTGTTATCCCTTAGCTTATCCCACCAACCAAAGTACAAACTAAAATAGAAAAGAAACAATTAAGTACAATTTCCACAGGGAGAGCCTTTTGTGAAGAACAATATTGAAACGGGAACAAAGCATAAATTCGATTGATAATTTAGCAAAACGTGTCAAACCTTACCCTATAATAATATGACACCCATTTCTCCAACAAGAATTCCCACTAGCCATATGGCATACATGCAAATAACAGAATCTGTACCTCTTCTTTGTTGTCACTCTAAAATATCACACAACCATGAACTTCCAAACTTTGTTTCGCTATAAACATACTGCCTTTCTCCAATCTCCATCACTTTCTACCCCAAAAAGAAAGAAAAGAACATTGTCATCAATGGCTTGCCTTAGGGTTTCCTATATTTTTCTTCTTATGATTTTGATGGTTATTTGCTTGAAGATGACGATGGCTCAGGACGTGGGGTCGGAGGACAACATTGCACCTTCACCGGCGATGGTGGCCGGCGATGGTTTTGCGCCGGCGATCTCTGCTGGATTTTTCTTTACCTGCTATGTAATTAATCTCCTCATTATGCATTGAGTTTTACTATGATGTATGGTGCTTCTAAAGTCACTTAATATGATTTTACTCTACCACTTTTACTTATTAGTATTATGCATTTGCATGTTGCAACTTTAATTTTCTTATGTAGTTGTCATTACTGTTTTCTACTTCATGTTTTTCGATCTCCTTTTTCTTAATTAATTAAGTAAGACGAAGTAATGTTTTCTCTAAGTCACGTCTAAATTTCTACTTTCTTGGTCTAACATGAAATGGAGCAACATGTTCAACAAGGATTTCTATATAACTCAATTTGGAATTGAAGTGGTTGTTGTTATACGGATGGAAATATGAATTGTTATTTTTCCAAAGCCTCATCATGGGAACTGTTACGCAACGCCTTCCTGATGATCTTTGGAAGGGCAACGTAAGGCTAAGCAACCGATGTCAGTGCGGTTGCTGTCCGCCAATGAGGTCCTCGCCGCACGCTAGACTAGATTGTCAGTGCCGTGCGGGAAAACCAATGTCGTAAGCAAATTGCGGAAGCTGAGAGAGAATTGGGTTTTGAATGATGATGATGATTTTATTGCTGAATGAAAATGATGATTACAATGATGTGGTGTCGAGGGGGAGAGACACCAGAAAATGCTGATTGAAATGTTTGATTGTTTGGTCCCCCTTAATAATGCTTAAAAAAAATAAACCAACATTACAAGACTAGTCCTAATAAAGCTGTAGAAGCACACTGAAATGAAAATGATGTAAACTAGCCTATGATTACAATGAAAAGGACTTAGATTATTACAAGGAAAAACTAAGTCCGATGGCAGCATCTTTGTCTTGCGGGTCAGGGTCTGCGCGCGCGTTGCTGTGGGCGCGCGCGACACTTGATGTGCTGGCCTGAGGCTGGGCACTGGTGCTTGGCATCAGGGTCTGTGCGCGAGGCGCTGTTGGAATGGGCCTGCAGCTGGGCGCTGGCGAGGCATCAGGATCTGCGCGCGCGGCATTGTCAGGGCGCGCGGCGCTGTTGTCAATGACCAGCCCTTGGGCGCTGGCGAGAGGCATCGGTGGGGCGACAGAGGCACATGCGCGCTTGTCACTTGGCGCAGCCAAGACCACGGGGCCGACCATGGCGCTAGGCATTGTGAGGCTTGCTAGGCCGCCATGGGGCGCGGCCAAGGGGTCATGGGGCATGTCTGGAAAGCAGCCCATGACATTCTCCCCCACCTGAGTTGGCGCCGTCCTCGGAGCCTTATGATGATGATGATGATGATGATGTTTCTGATGGTTGTTGGATGGGAGGTCTGCGCCCTCTGTTCTTTGAGCTTGCTGTTGTAGCGAAGCAATGATTGCATGCGGCTGACATGGAAGACTGGATGGATCTTCCACCAGGATGGAGTTTTGACCTGGTATGTGGACTTCCCAATGCGTTTTTCAATGGGCAGGGGCCCGATGTATTTTTGTTGCAGCCGAGGGTCATGGGTCCTTTCTGCAAACAAGTACTGCTTTGGGATGCGTAGCATTACTTTGTCCCCTGGTTGATGTTGGGAAAAGCAACGCTGTTGTTCGGTGAACCTTTTTGCCCGCTCTTGGGCCCTGGTGAGATAGCTCCGCACTATCTCCATGTTGCGCTCCCATTCGCTCGAGAAGTTGGCAGCTCGAGGAGATTTCGGCATGGTTGATGCATTCACCGTCTGCGGGAGAAGCGGTTGCTGTCCGGTAACAATTTCAAAAGGGCTCTTGTTTGTATGATGGCTCTTTTGAGAATTGAAACACAGTTGAGCAGCATCCAGGAGCTTCACCCAATGTTTCTGTGATCCGGTTGCGAAGTTGCGGAGATATTCCTCCAGCATGTCATCGAACCGGTCTGTCTGGCCATCCGATGGTGGATGGATGTCTGTGTTGTGACTCAATGTTGACCCAAAGCACCTGAAGAGATGGGTCCAGAAGTTGCTAGTGAAGCGTGAGTCGCGCCTACTAACAATGTTTTTGGGCAGGCCCCAATGTTTGACAATGTGCGAGAAGAAGAGTCGAGCTGTATCTTCTGCTGAGATGTTTTGCGGGGCTGCTATGAAAGTTGCATAGTCTGAGAACTGATCTATGACAACCATGATGGATGCAAGATTGCCGACTTGGGGCAATCCCGTGATGAATCTGAGGGAAACACTTTCCCATGGTCTCTGAGGGACATGTAATGGCTGCGAGGGTCCCGGCTGTGATGAGTGATCCGACTTGTCCTTGTGGCATGGCTGACAAGTCTTCACACGATGATGAGCGTCACCAGTCTTTTGAGGCCGATGACATGATGACTGATTGTTGCTGCGAAGGGTAGCCTGAACCTGAGGTTCATGTCTGTTGACTACCTTCTCCAACTGCATGGCCGAGATGTTTTCAGCGGCCATCTTTATGGGAAAGCATGGTATGGTGCAGGGCTTGGCCCCTTTTTCTCCCATCATCAGGAGCATGTTGGCATATGGTACCGGAATGGTGTTGGTTTGCCTCATGAAATCCAAACCCACTATGATGTCGAAGTCATCTATGATTGCGATGCGCAGGTCGATGCTTCCTTTGTATGGGCCAAGTTTCACTGGGACATTTGTAGCTGTTCCACCCAATGTCTGAGGTGGTGAGTTGATAGCCTTGACGCGGCCTTTGCTCTTTTGTACAACAAGACCTAGGCGCTCTACTTGTGTTGATGACAAGTAGTTGTGGGTGGCACCCGTGTCTATCAAGGCGTGAAGGGGCTTGCCGTTCACTTTCAATTCGACGAACATTAGGGTCCTCGCTTGTTTAGGAGGTCCTTCGTCCATCTTTTCTTTCCCTTTCCTGGTGATCGGGACTGATGTTTTCTTAGGAGGAGATGCACTGGTCCCCGCTAAGGCATGAGGGATAGAGCCAACAATTGCATTGAAGGCGCCTACCTGGTCGTCGTCTGATGAGTCTGATGTGTCTAACTCACCCTCGACCGTCTGATGAGCATTGACCTTGATGTTTGGGCATTCATTGTTCCAATGTGCCCCGCCGCAATGACGGCATTCTGAAGGAGGCTTTCTCCCCTGATTGTTGTTGATGGATGCAGCACTGTTGCTGTTGGAGGGAGGAGTCTTAGTTTTTGATGCACTCCGATCTCCCCCACTTTTGCTTGGGCCACCATTGCTGGGATGGTGCCCGTTGGATCCCCCTCGGACAGACGGCTGGGGCCTGTCGTTCTGAGTTCCCAAATGATAGTCGCCAAGGCATTCTGCAGCTTGAATGGCCTTGGGCAGGGTGTCTACCCGTTGTCGCTGTAGTTCCATACGGGCATGAGGTTTCAAACCTTCTATGAATGCGAAGAGTTTGTCTTTGTCCCCCATGTCGCGTATGTTTAGCATGAGTGCGGAGAATTCGCGCACGTACTCCCTCACTGATCTGGTGTGGCGGAGGTCCCGTAGCTTTCTCCTTGCGTTGTATTCCACATTTTCGGGAAAGAACTGCAGGCGTATGGCTACCTTCAATTCGTCCCATGTCTGAAGAGTATCTTCACCGGCCTTGATGGCTTCGTGTTTGACCCGCCACCAAAGTTTGGCATCGCCCTGAAGATACATGGCAGCAGTCGCTACCTTTTTGGATTCCTCCAAATGGCCCACGGCATCGAAGTATTGTTCGATGTCGAAGATGAAGTTTTCCACTTCTTTAGCATCCCGGGATCCGTCGTATGGCTTTGGCTCCGGTATCTTAAGCTTTTGTGGAATGGGGGTGAGGTTTGCTGCACCCCTGATGTGATGGTCGCCTTCTCGAAGTAGGCTCTGTAAGGCAGCATTGACAACGTTGAGCTTGTCAGTCAAGTCGTTTATGGTTTGCTGCATGGCAGTTAGTCTGTCTGCCTCATGTTGCTGATGGGCTAAATCGTCGGCACGCTCCTGTTGGAGGTCCTCAAATTTGCCATGAATATTGGCAGTTTCAATGGCTGCCGTTTGTCGGTCCTCGTCGGAGTCACGACTGATGTTTGCAATGTCATTTTCGGCCTGCCGCATTCGGCGGTCCAGGTCGTCCAACCTTTGCACTAGGTTGTTGCTTTGATCAGGCACCGTTTCTACGATGGGTCGTAATCGGTCAACCGTCTCCTCTAGGGATGCTAGACGCTCCCCATGATTCACCATGGTCAGAAATGGTGATGATGGCAAATGTTTTCCCTCGTCCGATGTCGAGCCTAGGCTCTGATACCAACTGTTACGCAACGCCTTCCTGATGATCTTTGGAAGGGCAACGTAAGGCTAAGCAACCGATGTCAGTGCGGTTGCTGTCCGCCAATGAGGTCCTCGCCGCACGCTAGACTAGATTGTCAGTGCCGTGCGGGAAAACCAATGTCGTAAGCAAATTGCGGAAGCTGAGAGAGAATTGGGTTTTGAATGATGATGATGATTTTATTGCTGAATGAAAATGATGATTACAATGATGTGGTGTCGAGGGGGAGAGACACCAGAAAATGCTGATTGAAATGTTTGATTGTTTGGTCCCCCTTAATAATGCTTAAAAAAAATAAACCAACATTACAAGACTAGTCCTAATAAAGCTGTAGAAGCACACTGAAATGAAAATGATGTAAACTAGCCTATGATTACAATGAAAAGGACTTAGATTATTACAAGGAAAAACTAAGTCCGATGGCAGCATCTTTGTCTTGCGGGTCAGGGTCTGCGCGCGCGTTGCTGTGGGCGCGCGCGACACTTGATGTGCTGGCCTGAGGCTGGGCACTGGTGCTTGGCATCAGGGTCTGTGCGCGAGGCGCTGTTGGAATGGGCCTGCAGCTGGGCGCTGGCGAGGCATCAGGATCTGCGCGCGCGGCATTGTCAGGGCGCGCGGCGCTGTTGTCATTGGCCAGCCCTTGGGCGCTGGCGAGAGGCATCGGTGGGGCGACAGAGGCACATGCGCGCTTGTCACTTGGCGCAGCCAAGACCACGGGGCCGACCATGGCGCTAGGCATTGTGAGGCTTGCTAGGCCGCCATGGGGCGCGGCCAAGGGGTCATGGGGCATGTCTGGAAAGCAGCCCATGACAGTAAGTATGAACAAATTCAGACTGTGAAACTGCGAATGGCTCATTAAATCAGTTATAGTTTGTTTGATGGTATCTACTACTCGGATAACCGTAGTAATTCTAGAGCTAATACGTGCAACAAACCGTTGAGTTTTTGTTTAAGATGAAATAGTCTTAAAATTAGAGTGAATGAGAAATGGGATTTGGATTCGGATTTGGTCAAATGATCGATCGATTGATTAATTTTTTGGACCAAATTTATTTGTTAATAGTGAATATTAACGTGATATAATCCGTGTTTGTAACGGATATTTTCCAATCCGTGTATTGTGTTGCAACACTAAGCAACAATGCAGCCTAGTGCACCTCCCACAATGGTGCAAGTGTTCCTCCCACCAAGCAAGTGTATATACCACCATGTAAGTGCTTTCTCCATGATCTAGTGCTTGTTGCACCATGGAAGGGGCAGATTTCTCTCAAATAACTGCTATAAATAGAGCATAAGTTGGAGAGAAAGAAGAACACATCGGAAAAAAACACTTGAAACACTCTGTATACACTTAATATACACTCTGTATACACTGGATATACACTCTGCATATACTGGATATACACTCTGTATACACTGCGTATACACTGGAAAAACGAATTGCAATTTGATATTCTCTTCAGTAAGAATTCAACATTGGCTATACTTTGCATTCCTTCCTCTCAGAATTTCCATTCGACTTCTGAGTTGTCCTCCTTATTCTGCATTGTTTTTAACTACAAACAAAGCATCCATAAGTGTGATTTGTTGCCGAACTTTGTGTTCGTTGAAACACTGGGGTTTGAAGTACCGCTACACCAGTGTGTAATTCGTTCTATCCTGGGAGGAAATAATCTATAACCTTGGGTACTAGGAGGGGATTAAATTCCTTAAGGAAACACTGTGAATTCAGTGGGCTCGAATTAATTTCTGTTTTTTATTTATATTTACGTTTATAAGCTAACGTTCTAATTTCCAGAATCATTATTTACAAGTACAGAGGAACAACAATCTTAAGGAATTTAATAATTTAATAATTTAATAATTTAATTTCTGTATTTGTGTTACTTTTATTATTCTGGAAACTATAACCTTGTTTCCAACCTTTGTGGTTTTTTGTGTACTCCCGTTTGGAGAGTTAAGCCTTCGTTGCGGTTTGTTGGAGATTAAAATCTACGTGATTTTTACTCCAGTTTTAAAACCTTCGTGGCATTTTGTTGGAGATTAAAATCTACGTGATTTTTCACTCCAGTTTTAAACGTTTATTAAACGTTTGATTGTGTCATTTTTACAGTAAAAATGGCGAATGACGGAAATCAAACTGTTCCGATGATGACTGCCAACGCATCGACAAGTCGAACTCCGGCGTTGGCACCGGCAGAGAAACCCGGAAAATTTTCCGGGATGGATTTCAAGCGCTGGCAGCAAAAGATGTTCTTCTACTTGACTACGTTATGTCTACAGAAGTTCATCAAGGAAGATGTTCCTGATCTTCCAGATGAAACTCCAGAGAATGATAGCTTTCTCGTGATTGAGGCATGGAAGCATTCTGACTTCTTGTGCAGGAATTATATTCTTAGCGGGCTGGAGGATAATCTGTATAATGTATACAGTGGCGTGGAGACGTCAAAAGAATTGTGGAATGCACTTGAAAAGAAGTACAAAACTGAAGATGCCGGGATGAAGAAATTCGTCGCCGCAAAATTTTTGGACTACAAAATGGTAGATAGCAAGTCTGTTATTACCCAAGTCCAGGAATTGCAAGTGATTATTCATGATCTACTTGCTGAAGGTATGTTTCAAATAAATACTGATATTGAAAGTAAATTTTTTAGTAATTTTACTAACGGAATTTTCATTGAAGGTCTTGTCATCAATGAAGCATTCCAAGTAGCAGCAATAATTGAGAAGTTGCCTCCATTGTGGAAGGACTTCAAAAATTATTTGAAACACAAACGAAAGGAGATGTCCCTTGAAGATCTCATTGTTCGATTGAGAATCGAAGAGGACAACAAAGCTGCTGAGAGAAGAGGCCGTGGAAATTCAACAATAATGGGAGCAAATATTGTTGAAGATAACAAAAAGAGAAAGAAGGCTTCTGGTCCGAAATACAACCCAAGCAAGAAGCGGTTCAGTGGAAACTGCTACAACTGTGGGAAAACCGGACACAAATCTACGGAGTGTCGTGCTCGGAAGAAAGACAAGCAAAGGGGTCAAGCAAACATGGTAGAAAAGCATGATGATGTTGATGACTTGTGCGCCATGCTTTCTGAATGCAACCTGGTAGGAAACCCAAAGGAGTGGTGGATTGATTCTGGAGCCACTCGCCATGTTTGTGCTGTGAGGGAAGCATTTTCTACATATGCTTCTGCTGGACCCGAAGAGACGCTCTCTATGGGAAATGCTGCTACAGCAAAAATTGAAGGATACGGTAAGATATTTCTCAAGATGACTTCTGGCAAGGTCATGACTTTGAACAACGTCCTTCATGTTCCCGAGATTAGGAAGAACTTAGTCTCTACTGGACTTCTTGTAAAGCACGGTTTCAAGTGCATTTTTGTATCTGACAAGGTAGTGATTAGTAAGAATGAAATGTTTGTAGGAAAAGGTTACCTTACTGAGGGCCTTTTCAAGCTGAATGTAATAGTTGTTGAAACTAATAATAAAACTTCAGCTTCTTCTTACTTACTTGAGTCAAATGATTTATGGCATGTACGTTTAGGTCATGTCAATTATAAAACCTTGCGAAAAATGATAAACTTGGAAGTATTGCCTAAGTTTGAATGCGAAAAATCAAAATGTCAAATATGTGTGGAATCTAAGTATGTTAAACATCCTTATAAGTCGGTTGAAAGGAATTCAAATCCTTTAGACTTAATTCACACAGATATTTGTGACATGAAGTCAATACCATCTCGCGGTGGAAAGAAGTATTTCATAACTTTTATTGACGATAGTACTCGATATTGCTATGTTTACTTACTTAATAGTAAAGATGAAGCAATAGACGCATTCAAGCAATACAAAAATGAAGTTGAAACGCAACTTAACAAGAAAATCAAAATGATAAGAAGTGATAGGGGTGGTGAATATGAATCTCCTTTTGAACAAATATGTTTAGAATATGGAATTATTCATCAAACAACAGCCCCTTACACTCCCCAATCCAATGGGATTGCGGAAAGAAAGAATCGTTCATTAAAGGAGATGATGAACGCATTGTTGATAAGTTCTGGTTTGCCACAGAACTTGTGGGGGGAAGCCATTCTTACGGCCAGCCGAATACTAAATCGAGTACCCCATAGTAAAACACAATCCATTCCATATGAAAAATGGAAAAGAAGGAAGCCCAACTTGAATTATTTTAAAGTGTGGGGGTGTTTGGCAAAGGTGCAAGTTCCTAAACCCAAAAGGGTAAAAATAGGACCGAAAACAGTTGATTGTGTTTTCATAGGATATGCAACTAATAGTAAAGCATATCGATTTCTGGTTCATAAATCAGAAAATCCCGACATTCATAATAATACGGTTATAGAATCAGATAATGCTGAGTTCTTTGAAAATATATATCCGTATAAAAAGGAATGCGAGTCGATTGGTGAAGTATCTAAACGACCTCGGGAAGAAACAAAAGAAAGTACATTTAATCAGGGGGATCCAAGACGTAGTAAACGTCAAAGAACGTCTACTTCGTTTGGACCAGATTTTGTGACTTTCTTATTGGAAAATGAGCCTCGAACATTTAAAGAAGCTATGTCTTCTTCGGAATCATTGTTCTGGAAAGAGGCAGTCAATAGTGAAATAGAATCCATATTGAACAACCATACATGGGAATTGGTTGATCTTCCTCCTGGAAATAAACCTTTGGGTTCTAAATGGATTTTTAAGAGAAAAATGAAAGATGATGGCACTATTGATAAATTCAAGGCAAGACTTGTTGTCAAAGGGTATAGACAACGAGAAGGTCTTGACTACTTTGATACATACTCCCCAGTTACAAGGATTACGTCCATACGGATGTTAGTAGCATTAGCTGCAGTGTATGGTCTTGAAATTCATCAAATGGATGTTAAAATGGCCTTCTTAAATGGAGAGTTGGAGGAAGAAATTTATATGGAACAACCTGAAGGGTTTGTGGTTCCAGGTAAAGAAAATAAGGTATGTAGACTTGTTAAGTCCCTTTACGGACTAAAACAAGCACCCAAACAATGGCATGCGAAATTTGACCAAACAATGTTGTCAAATGGTTTTAAGATAAATGAATGTGATAAATGTGTGTACATTAAAAATGTTCCAAATCACATAGTCATTGTTTGCCTATATGTGGATG
Source organism: Nicotiana sylvestris (assembly GCF_000393655.2). Taxonomy (NCBI): domain Eukaryota; kingdom Viridiplantae; phylum Streptophyta; class Magnoliopsida; order Solanales; family Solanaceae; genus Nicotiana; species Nicotiana sylvestris. Next base: position 118,315,182 of record NC_091065.1, read on the forward strand.
ATATGCTGATAATGAGTAATAACATTGCCAACATAAATGCTACTAAGCGTATGCTAACTAGCAAGTTTGATATGAAGGACTTGGGAATTGCAGATTTAATTCTGGGGATTAAGATCCAAAAGACTCCTCAAGGCCTGGCATTGTCACAATCTCATTATATTAAGACAGTACTTGAAAAATTCAAGCACTTGGGCTTTAAAGTTGCAAAGACTCCAATTGACGTGAATCTTGCACTAGCAAAGAACAAAGGCCAAAGCATATCACAATTGGATTATGCTCGTGTGTTGGGATGCTTAATGTACATCATGAATTGTACACGACCAGATATAGCTTGTGCTATAAGTAAACTAAGTCGATACACGAGCAATCCAGGCCAATCTCACTGGATGGCAATGAAACGAGTTTTGGGATACTTAGAACATACCCAAAACTTTGATTTGCACTACAGTAAATATCCTGCGGTGATTGAAGGATATTGTGATGCAAATTGGATCACCGGTTCAACTGATTCGAAGTCCACAAGTGGATATGTATTCACTATTGGTGGAGGAGCGGTATCTTGGAAGTCGTCCAAACAAACATGTATTGCCCGCTCTACAATGGAGGCTGAGTTCATAGCCTTAGATAAAGCCGGTGAAGAAGCTGAATGGCTCCGGAATTTCTTGGAAGATATTCCATTTTGGCCCAAACCGTTGGCACCAATATGCATACACTGTGATAGCCAAGCGGCAATTGGAAGGGCTGGGAGCGTTATGTATAACGGTAAATCTCGTCATATACGACGAAGACATAAAACCGTTAGGCAACTTCTCTCTAGAGGAATTATCACGATTGACTATGTAAAGTCAAGTGATAATGTGTCAGATCCACTTACAAAAGGCCTAACTAGAGAGGTAGTTGAGAAATCATCGAGGGGAATGGGACTATGGCCAAGAACAAGTCATTGTGGCGGTAACTCTACCTAGAAGACTGGAGATCCCAAGATCTAGGTTCAAGGAGATCAAACAAAGTCATTAATGACGGTTCAACATTGTCAACAAAATTTGTTTTAGTCCATTCTCGTGATGAGACAATGTTCAGTACCAAGGATAAAGCATTAAGGCTTTTTAATGATTTCTAAATTTGATACAGGGTATATCAAATAGTGTATCTATGAGATGACACGTTTAGGAATCACCTATGTATGTGTGAAGTGTTAGCCGCTTCAAGGAGAATTTTGCAAGGCCAATTCTCTACGCACTTATGAAACCAGGCAGTGTTCATGGCTGAAACGAACACAACAATGAGAACCAAAGACGGTTAAGGGATTGATTGTGTGACTTATGGTTGTCTAGGTATACACTAAAGTTCGACGGTTCAAAGATATCAAATCTACCGATTGACCGAGTATATCCGACATAAGTTCACTACGGAAAGTTCAAAGGGAAACCTACTTATCCAGATGCAATTAATTCTTGTTTGCAAATCACACAAGTTTTTCATGCATACTTCCATGATATAGCCATTCCCCATTCATGTGGGGGTTTGTTGAGTTTTTGTTTAAGATGAAATAGTCTAAATTAGAGTGAATGAGAAATGGGATTTGGATTCGGATTTGGTCAAATGATCGATCGATTGATTAATTTTTTGGACCAAATTTATTTGTTAATAGTGAATATTAACGTGATATAATCCGTGTTTGTAACGGATATTTTCCAATCCGTGTATTGTGTTGCAACACTAAGCAACAATGCAGCCTAGTGCACCTCCCACAATGGTGCAAGTGTTCCTCCCACCAAGCAAGTGTATATACCACCATGTAAGTGCTTTCTCCATGATCTAGTGCTTGTTGCACCATGGAAGGGGCAGATTTCTCTCAAATAACTGCTATAAATAGAGCATAAGTTGGAGAGAAAGAAGAACACATCGGAAAAAACACTTGAAACACTCTGTATACACTTAATATACACTCTGTATACACTGGATATACACTCTGCATATACTGGATATACACTCTGTATACACTGCGTATACACTGGAAAAACGAATTGCAATTTGATATTCTCTTCAGTAAGAATTCAACATTGGCTATACTTTGCATTCCTTCCTCTCAGAATTTCCATTCGACTTCTGAGTTGTCCTCCTTATTCTGCATTGTTTTTAACTACAAACAAAGCATCCATAAGTGTGATTTGTTGCCGAACTTTGTGTTCGTTGAAACACTGGGGTTTGAAGTACCGCTACACCAGTGTGTAATTCGTTCTATCCTGGGAGGAAATAATCTATAACCTTGGGTACTAGGAGGGGATTAAATTCCTTAAGGAAACACTGTGAATTCAGTGGGCTCGAATTAATTTCTGTTTTTTATTTATATTTACGTTTATAAGCTAACATTCTAATTTCCAGAATCATTATTTACAAGTACAGACGAACAACAGAAATTCAGAATGTACTATAAACGATCAAAAAGAAGAAAAGAGAGAAAAATGAGACGAATGTCTCGCATTGAGGAGTAAAGTGCTATGATGAAAGTAGCCGCTTAAATGTCTTTGTTAAACGTCACTGTATGTGTTTGTATTCGGTATGTTATTTGGTTACTAAATGTAAATAGTTTTTGTATTCGTTATTTGGTTACTAAATGTAAATAGTTTTTGGCGGGTTAAAAAAAAAAAAAAAAACAAATTCGTAGTGTTAGCAGATATTCTTTCTTGGGCTAAGCCAAGACTAGAGTAAATAGCCTTTTTATTTCAGAAACTAGACTGGCTGTTCCTTTTTTTTTTTTCTAGTAAAGAATAAAAGGTGAAGATATTTAAAGTGACAGATATCTATTTATGAAAAGTACAAAAAAGATTGTCAACAGGTTTGACAAGATTATGTCAAATTTGAATAGAAGAAAATAAAAAGATTGCCACGAAACGAAAGGAATGAGGAACGAAAATTGGAAACTTGATTGTGAAATGATACAATTTTCATGTGAGTTAGTTTTTGCCGCAAGTGCTGCATGACCCCAAAAAAACAAATTTGAAGTCACAGGAATCCCGAATGGCAAACAGTGGAATGGATGATACGATGAGCAACCCAAACCCACACCTGCTAATTCACAAACTTAGTGATGGCAAACAGTGGAATGGATGATACGATGAGCAACCCAAACCCACACCTGCTAATTCACAAACTTAGTGATGGGATGTGATGGGATGCGGAGAGGGTAGGATGTATGCAGCCTTATCTCTACCCCTATCCTGGAACGGCAGAGTGCGGTAAGAACATCAGAAAAAGTGGAAGCAAATCATCTATCACCAAAGAAAACAAGCCAGATCGTGCTCCTTTCAGCGACTTCTCATTCAAGTTCACTATCCATTATAACAGCGCAGATATCTATAGTTGAACTCAGAATGTATGATTGCATTAACTGCACTTGAGGTTGCTAAAGAAGGAACTAACATAAAACATAATAGGAAAACACAAGTCTACGCGACGCATTAAATGATGAATTCTTGCAGTGTAACACTATAACTGCCATCCCGTTTTTAGGGATACAGGATAAACAGAAGTGTGTATTGAATAACAAGTGATTTTCACAACCTCCATGGGCAAACTCAAGTTACAACAAACTAACATTAATTTACAGGATTACGAATGCACCTAGTAAGTTTAAAATAAGGTCAAAATTTTCGAGTCCAACTAGTGCAGTAGAAGAATACAAACAACCTCTAAGAGCCTTGTCTCCTTCGTTTTATTCTTTCTAGAGCACCAAGATGACCATCATTATCTTTGTTCTTGGCAGCAGAGTCGTCCTCTGCTTCGTCACCTTCTTCCCTCTTACGGATTAAACCTCCAAAAACTGCAGCAGGGACATCCTTCTGCGCAATCTCAACCTTCTCTTCCTCTTCAGAGTCACTTTCCTCAGGTAGCTCAATATCCTCATTGTTTGTTGTCACTTTCTGTCCATTTGATTCAACTACTCCTGCACTTACAAATCCAACTACCCGACTCTGTTCTTTGCCCTTTGTTTCATCTTCTGGGGGCACTAACTGCCTCTCAAGAGCTGCCATCTCATCATCAGCAACACCAGCTTTTTTCAACACATCCTTTGCTTCCTCAAGGGTCTGCATCTGATCCTTTTGCATGAGATACTCAGGTAGGATAAAATGTGTCTGCAGGTATAAAAAGCATTTCAGTATGGTCCATCAACAGAATACAAGAAATGCAGAAACGAGAAAACATAATCACATCAAACTCTTAAAAAGAATATTATACCAGGTCCATGAGCTTCGTATACAACAATACTTAAAAACTATATGCATGACGAAAAGGTCACAAATGTGCAACAAGCAGGAAGCAACAGAAAGTATTCCCTATGATTGTGGTTTCACTCCAGGGATCTGCCTTAAACCCATATCATATTAAAACTCCATGATGCATACTATAATTATACCCACAAAAAATGATGCATGCTATTTGCATATGAGTTTGTGTTATTGACAAAACTAGCAAGAATCTCAGCCAAAAACTAGAACTACAGAGAAACTGAGAAAGCTAGTATTCTAGAGAGTAAGGGTTAGTTGAAGTAAGACGAGTAGAGGAACTACAAGTTATAATAACTACTACGAACTCAAATGTATTCTTTTTGATAGGTTGGATAATTCAAATATCTAAGCAATCTTCCCAGAAATACAATGGTAGATAAAGATAGAACATACAGAACTAAATTAGGATAATTCAAATGGAGGAGCAATAAGGAATGAACATTGGCTCTCAAAAGCCGATATATAGGTATCGGTGTTTCCTAAATACAATTGTTAAGATGAATATCTGATCATACATGAAAATAACTAGAAATGATCAAACTAATCTAGGAACACAAACATGTGACAGAGATGATAAAAAGAAAGGTTGGTTGCCTAAGATGGTTCGGCCATGTTTTACGTAGATATCCAAATTCACAGATCCATTAGTGTCACATGTGATGATCTGAAGTGCTAAAGGGGAAAGAGGTAAACCTAAAATAAAAAAATAAAAAAGAAGTCCCAAAAGACCTAAAATCTCTCAGAAATGCAGACTTCGATAAAAAAAACACTGGTAACAAATGATCAATATGGGTAATACCAACCGGTTGAGATATCTGTTACTTCCATTAGATTTGTCAGAAGTCCTTTAGTTTGGTTAAAGACTTTTATACCACTGAAGGGAAAAGTGTGAGATTTAGAGAACCTAAATTCACCCTTAAAAGACAAGTAAATTTTCAGTATTGGAATGCAAGGACTGGAATATAACATAGAGGATCCACATAACTAACTCCACTTCTTTGATTTTAAGGTGTAGTTGACTGATTTGATATATATAACATTACCAAGTCCGTGAGAGTTTATATACCAAAAAGTTTAATATAGTAGTTCTCAGCTAAGTTGCCAAGTAGCTAAGAACTACATTATGCTCTTTCCTATTTTCAAGAAGTTTCCTGGCATATAACATAAGTAGTTCTGGTACAATCAGTTTCCCAGTTGCAAAATTTAGCTGTCATCTTCCAAAGTTAATTATACGCCATGTTGGATTATACACGTTGCAAAGTAATTGTTTTATTTTGATTAAGTTGGTAGTAACATTAATCTCCATTCATCTGACCAGATCAATCCTTCTTATCCAAGCCCCCCAACCCCCCCCCCCAAATAGAAGCCATTAAGTGCAAAAACAATTTCCCTTATTCACCTTCTTTAATGCCGCGGATACTCTTTTTTTGTGACCTCCCATCAATCCTGCACTTGTGGCTGCAGCCATGCAGCGGATCCGGGACCGCATTAGCGTCCTGGAAGACAGGAAACGGGCCCACCTCCAAGAACAGGAAGACCTAATTGTGGGTGGGGGGGGGGGGGGGGTGAGGTTATGCCACAGGTACTCTTTGGTCCCAATTCTTTGTGAGAATGCTATTGTGCTCCCTATTTACTCATCTTAAGTACATCATAGGTAACTAACTTAATGATTAATTGAACATGTTTTTTACCTGGCTGTAGCTTGCAGATACACTCCTCTTCACACGGAGCATCTCGCGGAAGGTATCCTCGTTTCCATGCTGCACCTCAAACTCATGCCACTTATTCCAGAAATCAGGGTCTGATCTAGGGTCTGCGAATTGTGATGAGTGTTTGTATAGTGCACGGGCACGGTCGATCTCTCCTAGGCTCTTCTCCAGTTCAGCATACTTTAAGCACATAACTTTCACATCCTTGTCTGGAAGCCCAGACTCAATTGCTTGTTCATATATCTCCCTTGTTCTTGGAACACCAAATATCTCAGCTGCCCGGGCTATGTAAATCTCGTACATGCTCAATTTCTCATTTGCTGGAACAGCTTTTGTAGCTTGATCATACACTCTCATAGCCCGCTTGGCAAGACCATGGTCTTCCTCTAATTTAGCATATTGAAGATACAATGGCTTCACAGCATCAGCAGGAGTCTGGTAGGAATTGAAACAGAGACAGTATGAGGTGAGTATCAAAACATACCTAGTCAAATATAAATTATGGAGCATGCTTTGAGATGCAACTATGGAGTATGGAGAGAAGAGGTAGTTAGAATTAAATAAGAGCCTCTACAAACAGCAGTAAGCAAAATTTCTCCCATAATTTGGAGGTGCAATTATTATCCAAGAGATGGCCACATATAGGTATTCTAGACCAAAACAACAGGTTTCTGTGATATCGACAAACTACCGGAACATAGGTGAAGCTGTGTGTATATTTACTGTGCAACAAAAATAAATATAAGATGCACACAGGTAGACAGGGAAAGATGTCAAACTAAACCTAAGAAGGAAAATCAAGAAGCACAGCAGACTGCATAAAATGATTCAATGAGTGGTCTACACATAAGTGACGCCCGTATTCTAGACCAAAACAACAGGTTTCTGTGATATCGACAAACTACCGGAACATAGGTGAAGCTGTGTGTATATTTACTGTGCAACAAAAATAAATATAAGATGCACACAGGTAGACAGGGAAAGATGTCAAACTAAACCTAAGAAGGAAAATCAAGAAGCACAGCAGACTGCATAAAATGATTCAATGAGTGGTCTACACATAAGTGACGCCCTTATCCAGGTAGAAATACTAAGATATTAAAAGTAGAGGACGAGGAAGGCCAAAGAGATAATTTAGAAAGTAGTTGAAGAATAATGATAAACAGTGGCTGATGGGAGATGGATGTCCTGACACTTTCTTTTACAGAAACAGATGGCACACACAACAATATAGGTAGCCAATGATTTCTCCCATCAGTTAAAATCTGTTTTTAAAAAAAGATTCGCCAATTATTCTTCTTTCATTTACAATGTTAGTTGATTGATTGACACTAAATTGGACCCCAAAAAGAAGTGGATGTTCCTGCTGTACAAGAGGTATGCAAGTCCAAGGAGTTCTACAGAATATTCAAAAGAGTGACTGCTGCCCTTATGGATATTCTACATGCATAATCATATGATACTGTTAATGAGAAGCGAATGTTCCACTATCAGAGAGATTGGTAACATCTCTACAAATTCATGAAGGGAGATGGAGAAAAAACAAGGAAAAACTCAGGAGATTTTTATACATAAGATGAGAACCATATCAATTAAAAAAACGAATCCTTGAACTCTAATAACGACCATTAATAAACTTACCTTTCTGGATTATAGTAGGATTCGATTTTACAGTTCAGAATTATATCATAGCAAATCAAAGTTTTATTTGTTGACTAAACACAAATGGTACTGTCATATACATACCTCTTCCACGGCATGCTCAAATAACTCTCTAGCTCGTTCCAGCTTTGACTTCCCATATCTCTTCACAAATTTGGAAAGATAGGTAACCCATATATCCTTTACATGTGGGTACTTGAAGATCTTCACACCCCTCTCATAAACCTTGAATGCATCCTCAAAGTACTTATGATCCTATACAAATGAATACGAGACATTAGGTTAAATCCAATTGCGCCAGGGAACAAAGAAATCTTATATTCTTTTCTAGAGTTCTTTGCATTTTGCACCTCTAATGTATGCATCTTTTTTCCCTTAGTCTTCAATTTATCCTCTTGTTTTTTATGATTTACATCTTAATATTTTAATTTCTCTGTGAAATAATAAAAGAGTCATTTTGTGATGGATAAAATCATAAAATAGTAATTAAGTAATCAACAAAAAAGCAGAGTGAAGAGAGGGAAAATGAAAAAATGGGGGATCATTAACTATGCAAAAGGCTCCTTCTAGATGGCAAATCAATAACAGTTAAGATTTCCAGGTCATAAAAGTAAGAGTGCAAGGATTTCATGCTTTAAGGAGACATTACGATACCATCGTGCAGCATAAGGACATCACTCCACTACTTGGATTGGTGCAGAAAACACTATCTGATATTTGTTACAATATCCTTTTGGGGGAATTAAAAAGAAATTTCGCCTAGCAAGCCACAAATCAAATAGTTAGTATTTCTTTAATAAAACTCAAAGATGTTATTTAGCTTCAAAATGGGGAGAAGTGATGGAATGGAAAATTCAGTACTCTAGGGGAGAAGATTTAAAATAGCTGTTGAATCATGGAAGCTCTAAGTTACGTACACAATGAATGTTCTTGGCCAGTTATTTACAGAGATGTCAAGTTATCAAGCACTTCTTAGTGACAAATTAGTATCCTCACGTGTCTTGTCAGATATGCTATCGGAGATCCTTCTAATCTGATGAAAGAAAAAAAAAGAGGTCATCGTAATCTGGAGATTAGTAGCTTGCTCATGTTCCCTTCCATCTTTCTCCCACTATTGCCCCTTATGCCTTTTCCTTCTATTTTCACCTTTCCAACTCCACTTTTTTGTCTTCGGGTAATTTAATCCCTATTTTGCCCTCACAGAATTATCTCTTCTAACGCTTTGCAAAATAATCAATAGGTTAGGGGGTAGATCGTATAAAAAAGAAAAAGAGGAAAAGGTGCAAACCAAGAAATGGTTCATACATTAGGGATGCAAAATGCAAAGAACTCCCCATTCTTTTAAGAGCATGTGAAACAGTAGGATGATACAAAGGTAAAGATGAGAAAAAAACTCAGCAGTCATTGTGAGTAAAATGCATACCTCCAGAAGTACTGCATAGTTTATTATAATCTGGGGCGTAGCAATTTTCAGATCCAAAATTCTCTCATATACTGCACGAGTTGACTCTAGGGTTCCTAGACTCTCCTCCAAATCCACATACAATAACCAAAGCCTTAGAGATTTGTGTAGCTTCATCTGCACTGGTTCATTTCCATCAGCAGCAACTGCATATTAATATAATTTATGAAGAGAGCACCCAAGAGTTAGCCCAAATATCCATACAGCATTAATCGATTGGAATGAAATTAGAAATCTTGATTCCTCAGTCATGATATACTATATGTTATATTAAAAGTTTTCAACTGTATTTTTATAGACTGAGATTGATTGATCATGGAACTCCAAAAAGACAATTAAAAGCATATGGTGAGTTCTATAGACAGAAGGGTCCAAAGGTAGAGACAACTTTTACTTTTTGCTATATTTCAGTTTCAAGAGAAATTGTCTTAGAATCCTCTATGGGCTGTCTAAAATATTTCCAATTGCAAGCTTTTTTCTCACTAATTGTTACTTCTGTTGATTGTTTTACTTCAAAAGTAACACGAGACCCAAATTTATTTTTATCCAGCAGGCCCTGGCACTTCTCTTATTTATATATAATGCTATACCTACAAAGAGGAATTAATAATACTAAGAACAGAGTATCATGTTTGCCACTGAACCTGTAGCTGCATTTCAACTCCGTTTCTGCTGTTGTATACTGTCATTTCAGGTTTTTTATATGACAAATTTTCAAAATTTAGTTACTGATAAATGGTAATACCAATATAGTACTATATTTGCATTCCGTGACTCAGTTAGATCTAATGTTGAACTATTACTTAGGCTTGATGGGCTAAATACTTCAACAAGCGACTAGAATAAAGAAACAAGCATGAGAGAAAAGGAGCTCAGATACGAAGGAAGGCCAGAGTTACCTCTCCGCTTGACCTCAACAGTTGGTTCAGCAGTGGCACGTCTCATCAGTTCCAGAGCACCCTTGAAATTCCTGTGCCGTAGTTCCATCTCTGCCCATTCACACCAAACACTAGCCAGATGATCCACAGTTTTGTAGTTCACCTGAACTGCCTTATCAAAGATGACTCTTGCATTTGCAATATCCTTATGGTTTTCATAAAGTTTTGCAAATGCAACCCACAAAGTATGTGGCTTTCCCACAGCCTTCATTGGGTCAATAGTTCTAACTGCCTCAGTGTATGTTAATATTTGCTTCGTCGGATTCCCTTCGAAAAGTTTTACCCTTCTATGCCATTGTTCCACGTTATGTGGATTTTGCCTTAGTAGGACACTATTCGCGAGTTCCGGCCTCCTATCCATAAGATGTTCTAGCCTCGCTAATCTCAAATCAACATCCTTATCATCATTTAACCAAAACCCTCTAAGCTTCTTTTCCAATTTTGCCACATTCAACCGATCATCCTCCTCGTCCACATCTTCCTCCACCCCAACCTCACTGTTAGTCTCTTCATCCTCCACCTCGCTGTCACTCATCTCCTCCATTTTCAAGGCAAGCATACTTTCCTCAAACTGCGAGTATGCATCAAAAATAACACTAAAATCCCTAACAGTGACCACAGTGGTCATCCCTTCTTCGAAAATATCCCTCGCCTTCTCAACCAACTTCCTCCTAATGTAATAATCCGCCAATGATGTCCAAAGCCTCCCAACCTCATCCGTAAACTTCTTAATCCCTCCTCGAATAATCGCATCCACATTCAAACCCGAAATTTCAGTAGCATGCTGTGTTAACAAGTCACACAACTCCAACCAGAGCCTATGTTTAGTCTTCCCTTTAATAGAATAAAACTGATCATCATTCAATACACCAGCTAACCTCTCGGCCGCCTCCTGCCACAGCTCGGAATTCAACAAAAACTCGAGCAAATCCTCAATATGTGAAGGGTCATACTTCAAGTACCTCCTATAAACCCTAAGTGAAGTTTCAATAGGAATTCCCCATTGACTAACAAACACTAAATAAGGTTCCCAAATCCTATCATGCTGAGTAACAGGCAACGCACACAATGCTCTATCAAAAGTGCGTCGGGTTCGGGTAACGAGCTTTTGCTCAGTTAAACTTACCAGGTACATGATCCAAATCCGCGGCATTTTGTGCATCGTAACGAGAGCTCTCTCGAAAGTGTTGTTTAGGGTTTGGAACTGCGAGTGAGTAACTGGAAGATTCCGAACTAATTCGAGGCGTTCGCGGAGATACGCGTGCCATAATTTGTAACTTCCGGGTAGAGCTTTTAGAGCTCGTTCGTAAATTACTGCTCTTTTCTTGAATGGCGAATCTGCTCGTGCCACTAAATAACGCCACCACAGTTTCAAGCTGAACGGGTTGCGGAGGAGCTCTTCCTCGTACGGAAGGTCATCTTGGCTAGGGTAGAGCTCTTTGGGGATTGACATTTTTGGCTGTTATTTTGAAATGGGATTTTAGATTGAATAAAGCTTTGTTTAGGAATGAGAGTATTATATAAAGAGTTCAGAAAGAGGACCGCCGGAGCGAATACTGGGTTTTTTGCAGGGATGAAAAACCCTTATTCAAAACAGATCGAGGATAAGGAAGATGAGAGACCGAACCGGCCCAAAGCTCCGGTCTCTTTTTTCCTTTGAGATTTTTCTTTTAAACTATCGGAGATAGATCACTTTCATCCTCCGTTAATTTTTGTATCAAAAAAGTTCCTGCCGTTAGTTTTTTGGCTCACTCTTATCCTTCACACTAATAGACCTCCAACTTGGTCTAAAAAAACGGAAAATGGCCAAAAATATCCTTGAACTATTGATAATAGATCACTTTTATCATTCATTAGTTTTTGGTACCACAATAGCCAGCAAAATTACTTCATCATCTTTCAAAGTACTTACATACCTGCAAATTACTTCTGCATTTTTCATCTTTGATTGTTAAACAAAAACCTACAACAAATCGCTTTATAAATTTTATTGCAGAATCCTAAAACTATAGATGAACATCTAGAATGACTTTTATTCAACTTTTGGATGAAATTAAAAAAAAAGTTATTTTTAATATTCAAAACCATAGCTACCACCACAGATGATTGAGATGTTAAATTTCACCATCAGATTTTGCAGTAGAAAGCCTATGGGGTAAAAATGTGTTAGTGGACGGAGAGAGTGATGAGCAAAAGGAGATGACCAAGTGTTGTGGTAGTTATGGTTGTTCTGTTGCGGAAGCCAAATGTATATAGTGTGAATAAGTCACAACTACTATATCAAAAATTATGACAGCCACCAAATAATAAATAAGACAGTAAAGCAACAATAAAGGGAACACCAGAATTTACGAGGTTCGGCTAATTTTTCCTACTCCTCGGATACAACCAATATTTTATTTCACTCCAAAAATACAAGTGAAATAATACTAAAGAGAAAAGATACAAATGCCTTAAACAGATGAGAAGGCAAATGAAAGGTGTGTTTAAATCCTAAACATTAAGCCTTCTTTTATAGGGGAAAATCCCCCAACTATTGCTAACCCACCGATGTGGGAAGCTGAAATATTTGACATTTCAACATGTTCTTCATCGTGAAAGGCTGAAAGAAGAGAAGAGGTGGGAGATGGAGTCATCAAGTTGTATCGTTATTAAAATAGTTGAGAATTGATTCTGGTTTATACATGAATCTTGTTTGAATATTGAAAATAACTTTGTTTTTAAAATTCATCCAAAATTTGAATAAAAGTCACTCTAGATGTTCAACTTTAGTTTTTAAATTCTGCAATATATTTATAAAGTGGTTTGTTGTAGGTTTCTGTTTATCAATCAAAGATGAAAAATGTAAAAGTAATTTACAGGTGTGTAAGTATTTTGAAAGATGACGAAGTAATTTGCTGGCTGTTGTGGTATCAAAAACTAATGGAGGATAAAAGTGATCTATTATCGATAGTTCAAAGGTATTTTTTTACCCTTTTTTATTATTTTCAGTCCAAGTTGGACATCTGTTAGTATGTGGGAGGGGGGGGGGTAAGAGTGAGCCAAAAAACTAACGACAATGATTTTTTTGATACCAAAAACTAATGGAGAGTAAAAGTGATCTATTTCCGATAGTTTAAGGATATTTCTGGCCCTTTTCTGTTAAATAAATAATATTCATCCAAATATTTAGCCATCACTTAAAAAAAGTTAACGCAGACGATACAAATAAAAATTCACAATCCCATATAAAAGTATGATAAATTGATACTAATCAAATTATCGTGTAAATTGAATGCCAAAAAATAGGGTGAAAATCATGCCTCACTTTGACAATATATATTTTCTCACTCCTATCTCAATTGACCTTTAAATGTCTATTTTAACTTTATTTTTCTCCGAAAAAATACTTATATTAACTGATAATGAAAAAAATACTTATGCATTAAGAACTATGATGTCTTATGTTCAAATCCTAACGAAAATAAAAATACTAAATTTTTTTTCTATTTATTCAAACTTTGATAGATAGAGTTACATATTACCTGATGCTGGTGGAGTAGCAAGTCATAGAACTAGTCAAGGTACCTCATGAAATTAATCGAAGTGAGCGCAAGTTAATCCAGGTACCGCAATTATTTAAAAAGACGAGTATGGTGATGCAGGAATGGCATTATGTCCTTCTGAGTTTCTACTTAGCTAGCATTTGGTCATAGATTCCCAAATTTGTTCTAAAAAATCTAATTTGGGTGAAATTTGGTTTGAAGATGAAAGTCTGTTTGGACATAATTTTTCAAAACGTACTTCATTTTTTTTTTTTGAAAAAAACATGAAATATGACTTATACCCATAAACTTTAAAAACTATAAAAATACGTAACAACTCTGAAGAAAAATCATACAAAACAAGCGAAACAAATCTGAAGAAAATTCATACAAACATTAGTAGATTTTAGCAAATTACCTTCAAATTTTGTCTTTGTGGTAGATTGCCACAAATTGGCACAACAACTTTGGAGAAGGTTTTCTTCTGTTTATAGAGAAGGGCCAAGCCGTGTGAGTTTAATGAGGGAAAAGTGGGTAGATATGAATTAGTTGGGTCATAATAATAGAAAGTGGACTTTTTTATAAAATACAAAAGTTTGGGGCTGTAAGCACGTGATTTTTGCCCTATGAAAGAATTACTCCCAAAAATTCAAAATAAAACAATTTTCCTTTGTGTGCAATTTTTGTTATTTTTGTGGTATTTTTGTATAATTATTTGTATTTTTATGAGTGCATGTTTATTTGTTTTAATTAATAAAAATATAAAATATATCACATTTTCATTTAGTATTTAATTAAGTTTGTTTTACAAAAAATGAAAGTCACAAAAATAGGAATATTTTGCATTGCATTATTAGCATTTAATGTCAAATTATGCAATTTTGTTTTAATTGGTGTTTAATTGTGTATGATAATTGTTGTTAGGAGTTTAATTAGTATTTTTGGAGTTAATTTAGTTTGTAGCTCAATTTAGAATTTTAGTTTTATCAAAAAAAAGGGCTACAAAACGTTAATATTTGAATTGAGTCTAATATAGCTATTTTGACTATTTTACTTTATTTCTTCGCAAAAGAAAAATTACAAAAAAAAATATATATGTAAATTTTAGCTTATGTATTTCTCATAAACTTGAAAAAATACAAAAAAAATAGTACCTTATTTTTTTGTACTTTATATAATTTCGAAAATTATAAAAAATGTAGTTTTATTAATGTTTTGTAGTCATTTTAAACTTAAAAATATAGAAATAGTACTTTATATTTTTATCGTTGTATAATTCCGAAAATTACAAAAAAAGAGTTATTAACGTTTTGTAGTCATTTTAATCTTGAAAAATACAAAAATAGTACTTTATATTTATATAAAAACGAAAATGACAAAAATAGTTTTATTTATGCTTTGTAGCTATTTTAAAAATAGTTTTGTTTTAAATGTTAGTCTTATTTTGGTAGTTATTTTGATTGCATAGGATTAATTGAATAACATCGTGTTCTATTCTCGGGTCTGGACAAAGAATAATATTTGGGTTCAAACTACCCGTTTTTAGGCCTAATTTTCGGACCTAGCCCGTAATAATCCGAGCCCACCACACATGGGGGACACGCGTGGAGGACACAGACGGAACACAATGCGATGGGCTCATATTTTGAGACACTTGTCTCCCACGTTTTTTACACATGAGAGCCTCTCACTTTTGGACTTACACGGAAGATTTGTAAAAAAGGAAAAGAGGGATACACGGACCAAAGGAAAAGAAAAAGGAGAATTTCTGCAAAATAGGCAGACAACTGTTCATCATCTTCTTCTTCTTTTTGAAGAAGAAGAAACGAAACCAAAAAATGCTAGCCCACTGCTTCCTTTTCTTTCACGTCCAAAATGACTCGCTCACCCTCAGCTTCCGTCCAACAGCACTGTTGCGTCGCCATCGTCACTACCAAACTACCAAGCGTCGACCACCCCCGTCGCCTTCTTCACGTCCAAACAAACCCCACTGCCCCCCCAGTCGCCATAACCAGCACTAACAACCCCGTCGACCATTGCTTCACGTCGACGCCACCAGCTGCTGCCACGAACACCTCCATAACCAACGACCCTATTGCTTCAGCTGCTCCACGCCCCCGCTGCTGCTTCCCGTCGACCGCTGCTACTCCTCACCACCAAACCCCACTGTCCCGTCGACCACCTCACTGCGTCACCAGTGCAGGCTCACCCCCGTCAAGCAGCAGCAACTGCTGCTGCGTCGTTCGCCATCATCACGTCCAAACGACCCCCCCATGCCTCAGCTTCTCCCCAGCTGCTCCCCGTCGACCATGGCAGTAGCAAATCCAGCTGCTGCCGCTGCTACTCCTCACCACCAAAACCCCGCTGCCCAGCTGCTCCCCGTCGACCATGGCAGTAGCAAAGCCAGCTGCTGCCGCTGCTGCTCCTCGATGCCTCACGACCACCCTCGTCCCTCCATGCTAATCCACCACAGTCCAAACGACCAGCTTCTACTTCGTCCTTTTCCAACACTCACAAAACAGTCCGTTCGACCTCCAATAGTTCAAGTCCGAGTTTCGACTTGGGTTCGTTCAAGTTTCAGATTTTTTCGTTCAAGATTATTTAGTTCATTTGATCTATTTTTCTGTTATGGTTTTTGGTTTTAAGTGTTGTTTGTAATCTTGTTTTGTTCGTTCTATTTTTCGGATTATTGATTCTTTGTTTAAAGTGTTATTTTTGTAATCTTGTCTTGTTCATTAGCTCTCCTTCTTCTTCAAGACCTTTTTATTTGGTCAAAGTTTTTCTTCTGTTTGTTTGAGTGTGCGTTGTAAGCTACATTCGATTTGAACAAACTTCGTCGAATAGTTAGTTTATGACTGCTTTGTTTGGACGAGTACAACTCGAATCTTTTCGTTGGTCTGTTTTGATGCTTGAATCATTTGTGTGAATTTGATTTAAGGATTGGTAGTAGCTGTGTAGTGATTTGGTGTAGTTGTAAATCAGAGAGGTTTAAATACAGATTGTTAAGAGTGAGGGCAATGCAATAATAATAGGGGTTTTCAGGGGGTATTTTTGAGTGTTAAAAGATTTAAAATGTTTAGTGTTAGTAGTCTGCCAGTTGAATATTCAGTGTACAATTAAATTAGTGAATTATTTAATGAAAAGGGAATTAGTAGTGCAGAATACACCCTGTCTAGTATCTTTAAAGGTGGGAAATCAGAAAATAAGCATGGGATTAATGATAAAAGTGTATAGATGCACATGGGAAGGATTATACAGGCTGAAAGTGAAAAAACTTTGAATAAATAATGTTTAGTTCTAGCCTATAAATAGGAGGAGTTGATATAGAGAAGAGGACTGGAAAATTTAGAGAAGAAAAAATTTTCAGAACTTCAAAGTGAGAAATAGGCTAATTTTTTCAGAATTAAAAGTCAGTCTTTGAGAGCTAAAAATTGAAAGTGAGGTCCTTTTCTTTACTACTGAAATCAGAACTTTGTTACTGCCTCTGTGGATTGCGTTTAGTACTACTGATTTTCAGTCAGGCTTTCCGGGGTTTTTCAGTTTGGCTCAGACCATTGTTACATTGGTTATTGTTGGTTTTTGTTGCTGTTATTTGCTGTGGGATTATGTTGCTGCGCTACTGCTGTACATTGTTGCTCCTGACTTCTTTTCTTTCTTATTGTAATTCGAATTCCAGGTACACATTCGAATCTTGTAGTGATAAAGCTTTGAAGTTGAAATGCAATAATAAAAATCCAACAGCTTCAATAAAGTAGATAGTAGACAATTTGGTCTATTTAGTTTTTTTTTTCTTTATGAACTGTTTTAATTTTTTTGTATAATTGGACTGAAAAGAGAAGGAATTGTATAAATGGTCATGCGCTGATATAACATGAACCTGTCAATTTTGTTAGATTAATGGGGTAGATCATGATAAGCAGCAATTTTCCATTGTTTTTACAAGTTCGAGTACAATTTTTCGTTAGCATCTGTTGTAATCTATTAATTAAATAAGTTACGGTTTTTCCAGCATGTAATTAACTAGGATTTTTTTTTATTTAGAGACAAAAATGAAAATAGAAATGTAGTTTTTTTTAAAAAAAAAAAAATGAGACGAGCTTCGTCAAAATAAAAACAAAAATAATAATAATAAAAAATAATAAAATTTGTAGGACCCTCAGTAAAGGTTTAAGAAATTTTTTAGAAGTCGGGAAGGGCCGTTTAGCGAATTTCACGACCCTCCTAAAAGATAATAACGCGCTAGAATCTTTAAGCGCGGCTTTAGTAAATTACATTCCTAAATATGGGTGGGCATTTTATGCGGCCCGAATCCAAATCCTAAGACGTTGAATAGAGTATGCCTAAGATTGCGGGTTCATGTGATGCGGCGCAATCCGAAAACATACTTTAAACAGCGTTCACTCTCTCGAATAAATATGTATATGTAAAAGCAATAAAAAGTAGAATCAGCACATAGGTTATTCATGTAAAAATCAGATAATAGCTAAACGCAACAGTTGAGCGACCGTGCTAGAACCACGAAATTCGGGAATGCCTAACACCTTCTCCCGGGTTAACAAAATTCCTTATCCGGATTTCTGGTTCGCGAACTGTTAAACAGAGTCATTCTTTTCCTCGATTCGGGATTAAATTGGTGACTTGGGACACCCTAAATCTCCCAAGTGGCGACTCTGAAATAAATAAACAAATCCCGTTTCGATTGTCCTTTAATTGGAAAAACTCCTTCACCCCTCGCGGGGGCGGAAAAAGGAGGTGTGACAGGGGCAATTTTTGAATTTTTTTTAAAAACCAAACGGTAATATTTTGGGCCAAAAACAATTCTTGAGCTGGTTTTGAGATTTGAAAATTTGCCAAAACATGAATAAAATCTATAAACAAACATGTACTTGGCAAAATCTATTATCAAACAGGGGCTTAAAGTGAGTGAACTCTACGTGTTTAATTTTTTATAAAAACTGTTCAAATTTACCATTCAACTTTTAATTATGATTTTTTAGTTAATTTTCCATTACGGATCAGTACATAAATAAGAATTTTCCCTAACAATTGATTTACATTAGATCAAAAGTTTAACAAAAAAAAAAGTTGCTCAGTTTCTCATGGTACCGGGTCAAATTTGGAATTTGAAACAAGAGGGGTTGCTCTGATGGTAAGCAACCTCCACTTCCAACCAAGAGGTTGTGAGTTCGAGTCTCCCCAAGAGCAAGGTGGGAAGTTCTTGGAGGGAAGGATGCCGGGGGTCTATTTGGAAACAGCCTCTCTACCTCAGGGTAGGGGTAAGGTCTGCGTACACACTACCCTCCCCAGACCCCACTAAGTGGGATTATACTGGGTTGTTGTTGTTGTTGTTGTAAACTTGGCCCTTTTCCCTTCCTTTTAACGGAGTCAAACTTCAGTCATTACTCATTGCAGAAAAGGTACATAGTCCTAAATATTTAGAGCATGTTTGGCCAAGGTTTTCGGACGTCCAAAATACTTTTTTCTTTCAAAAAAGTATTTTTAAAAAAAATTTAAGCTGTTTGGCCAATACAGAAAAATATTTTTGGCTAGCAACAAAAGCAGTTTTTCTGCTTTTGGGAAGAAGCAGAAAATTCTAGCTTCTTCCAAGAAGCATAAACAGAAGTGAAAAATTAACTAATTCAAGACAAAATTATCCTCACCATAAATTTATACTTTTTAAATTATCCCTTACTAATTTAATTTTTTTTTCATTTTTGTTTCTAGTTTTTACCATTCTTTTAAAATTAAAGATATCATATACATGAATCATATTGTAACTTTCCAAATTCTTTATTGGCTTTTCTTGTTTTGATTTTTTCTTTGTGTAATGTCTTGTAACTTTCCAAATTATCTTCTTCTTTTTTCACACTAAAGCAAATTATCTACACCCTTCTTTGGATTATCAAATCTCTTCCTACAAATAATCTTTTATAATTTCTTCTGTTATATGCTATTAATTCCCGAATTTGTAAAACAGTTATCAAATCTAATTTGTGAAAATTACTTACAAATATGTAATAAATTTACAATTCCATCGCATAATCTATCTATATATTATTAAAAGAAGAAAAAAAAACATCACGCATTAAGCCAAATGGTAGCCTGACAATAGGCCACTTGGTAATTTAGTACAAAGTTAGTAAGGTTAGGTAATACTAATTAGTTTCTTTTTAATTTAAACTTTAAAAAGAATTATACACTATGTGTTGTTAAATTAGTTACTCTTTTTTAGTTTGAGTTTAAACATACTTACCTATTTTTTTACAAAAAACAATTATTTTTATATATTTAAAATTATTTCTGTTTTACGCTCAATACCATCTTTCAAGTTTGACACCCAGAATCATCTAGTTACAATTATCATGGCTATACATAATTTCATTCAACGTCATTCTTCTACCGATAAGGAATTCAATTATTATGCTAATGAAGACATTATTGCAGAGATTGAGGAAGGAGATGTGCCTTCTAATATTCCTTTAGAAATGCAAGACAAGTCTTCTACTAATATGGAGGCGTTGTGTGATAAACGTAGAGATGAAATTGTTGAGAAATATTATCATGTGTGAGTGACTTTACTTATTATTTTATGGTAGATTATTAATATATAGTAATTTGTGGAATAAACTTCTACTTCATACTGAATGATGTATTTTGATGATTCAAATCATTATGTAACAATAAGTAATTATACTAGATAATAATAAATGCTTTGGTATAACTATATATGTAAAATTGATTTAAATCTTTAGTATGTTTGTTTACTTTATGTTGTATATTTTAATTAAATAAAATAAAAAATAATAAAAGTCACTTACAATAAATATTTGAGTTCATTTTTCTCTTTAAAAAAATTATAAGACCTTGGTACTATTCTTTTTGGCAATTTGATACTCAAAAGCACTTTTTAGAAAGATTGACCAAATACAATTTATCTATTAAATATTACAAAAAGTACTTTTTAAATGAATTGACTAAACGCAATCTGTTTCTTTTCAAAAGTACTTTTGAAAAAGATACTCCAAAAAAAAGTATTTTTCAAAATAAGCAGATTTTGGCGGCTTGGCCAAACGGGTTCTTATAGCCTGTTTGGCCAAGCTTCTCAAGAGGCCAAAAGTGTTTTTTTTCCCAAAAGCATTTTTTCCCCAAATAAGCTTGGCCAAACACCTCAAATAGCAGTTTCAGAGAAGCAGAACAAAATAGCTTCTTTCCAAAAGCAGAAGCAGAAGCAGTTTTGGCTTTTGTTCTTACCTAAAATACCCTTAACAAAATATAGTATATACCAAAATAACCCTTAAACCTAATACTTAGGATATTAATTTATAAATATTTCTTCTTATTTTTAGGAAAACTTTCTAATATATAGTGACTTTAGGGGTGAATGCTTTTATATTTGTTGAAGGAATTTTAATATATTTAACTTATATTAAAAGAATTAAGTACTTTTTAATTTTATTTTCATATTTTACTTAAATAAAATGATTTTTTTAATTATTGCATGTAATAACAAAATTTTGATATTATTTATTTACTTACTATAATATTAGTTATTAAGTAAATCTATTCATGTCCTTATTCGTAATTTGACACTTAAAAACACTTTCTAAAAAGTTTCGCCAAATACAAATTATTTTTCAAAAGTGCTTTTCAGACTGATTAGCCAAACACAAACTGCTTCTCCTCGAAAGTACTTTTTTCAAAAATGCACTTCTCAAAATAAGCTGATTTCTCCGGCTTGGACAGTTCTAATTGTCCCACCTTTCAATTTTTCGCAAGTTATGGCTTCTGCAATGACTCGTACCAAGCTCCTTAAGACACC
The DNA here is from genome assembly GCF_000393655.2 of Nicotiana sylvestris. Taxonomy (NCBI): domain Eukaryota; kingdom Viridiplantae; phylum Streptophyta; class Magnoliopsida; order Solanales; family Solanaceae; genus Nicotiana; species Nicotiana sylvestris. The sequence continues at coordinate 118,336,585 of NC_091065.1, forward strand.
TCTTGTGTCTTCTTTTCCATCTTCTTCTCCACTCTCATACCTCACCAACCATAGGTCTCATCAAATTGACCCAAAGCTCTCAACTTCCCTCTGTTCAATCTTGAACCACAAATCCAATTTCAATTCCCCTGATTTTCACATCCTAAATCCTTCACTATCTGCCTTGAATCCATTGTATTCCACTGTTTTTAAGCCTCAATCAGCAGTACAAGAAAAACCCGTTAAATCATCTATCAAATCAACCTCTTTTCTCCAAATTCAAAGCCAAACTCATTTTCTTGAAAAAATTGCACAAAACACTAATCCATTCAATTCTTGCTCCAATTTAAGGTACTTTTCAACTTCTGATGACGGAAAACATCGAAACTCAAGTGAGTATCCTAGACAAAATCCGGAATTTAAGCACCAGGAGATCGAAGGACCGACTGTTGAGCGTGATCTTTCGCCACTTGCAAATGAGACCCGTGAGGAGCTCGAGAAAATGCTCAAGAGAATGTATAGTTTGAGCAAGGCATTTGCTGCGCTTGGTCTTGTTCAGCTTGGTTTGGGAGCTTGGCTTACTTACATGACTCAGTCCTCGCCCGTTTATGAGATCTCTATACAGAGTTTCTTGGCCTTTGGACTGCCATTTGCTTTGGCATTCATGTTGAGGCTGACGGTGAAGCCCATGTACTTCTTTAGGAAAATGGAAGAACAAGGTAGGCAGCAGATTCTCACACTTACTCTTCAGGTTGCCAAGCAATTCAACGTAATGTTTCTACGGTTTCAAGGTGTTTCTTACTCGTGTATTGTTGTTGCATTTGTTGGATTAGTCCTCGTTGTTTTCTCTAAGTTCAGCAGTTAATTTTTAGCAAGTAATAAGACATTTCTAATGATGGAATTTATTCCTTTATGTACCTTTTTTCTCTCTATGGGGTGATAGTGAAGCTTAAAATGAATCTCTATGGTTTTAAATATGTTGTAATCTTGGTAGATTGAGAAGTTTTTCGTGGCTAATGGATGATCATAATGAATGTGAAAAGTTGCATACTTGTTAAGGTATTCACTGGGAAAAAGAAAGCTTTGTGTTCTTCAGTTCAATGTTAATTCAGAAAAGAAAGGTTATTTCAGCTCCAATTTTGCCATGTCTGATTTCTGCTAGTATTTGCTGATCCATTTTTCCATATGCTTTTTTCTTTAGTCATCTGTTTAATGTTAATATGGTATGGGATGCAGCATTTGGTTAAACTTTCAACTTTTAGCAGCACAGCAAATCTTGAGTATTCCTCTTCTTCTTACTTCTTTTCCAATATCATATCTCACACGTCCTATAGACCACTGTTTAAACCCAAAATCTCAAGTTCCTTTTCTACAATCTTCAATCACAATTACAATTCAACATTCCAATAATCTTCTTTTGAAAACCCTTCAAAACCCCGTGTGGATTCATCACCAAAATCATCGCCCCTCCTCCTCCTACACCATAGTAGCGCACATTTTGTAGCAGGGGCAAGGCACGAGAACCCTTCAAATTTAAATTTAAGACGGGTGTCGTGCGAAAAATAAAAAGTTTCTTAATCTATTACCCAAGGAGCTCTATAATAAAACGCCAGAGGAGTTCCGTGGAGAACTCAGATATTGTTAAACTCGATGGAATATTAAGATACCCTATATCCTTTAGATGCATCATGTTTTTATTTTGGGGTGTTATATATGCGAGGTAGAAATACCGATTGTCTTGATGTTTCGGTCGTAATATATTTCCAAATTAATAGAAACTAAGGCAATGGAGCAGGTCAAACTATTAAGGACCCTGCAGGAACAAGAGTTCGAAACCTAAATGCCAACTTTTTGGACTCAAAATATATTTCTACTGCCTAAAAAAAGATACTTTTCTATATATAACGTAGTATTACACCGCGTTATGTATAGCGCGGTATAATACCGCGCTATACCTGATTGTGAGCCCACCAATTAGTCTCCTGCATTTAACTAACATAACTGTAATTCAAATATGTATAGCGCGGTATTATACCGCGCTATACCTGTTTGTGGGCCCACCAATAAGTCTTCTGCGGTTAACTGACATAACAATAATTCAAATGGGTATAGCGCGGTGTAATACCGCGCTATACATAAAAAAAATTCAGCCCCTCGAGCTAGGCATTGCCTTATTTAAAGGCGTTAGGATTTTATGAAAATTCATTCAAAAAATATTCTAACTTCCGTTCAAACTTTTCTTCTTGTTATGAAGCACTTTTTATAATGTTTGAAGAGCTAAAAATAAGGGTTTCATTATATTGGAGGGGGGGGGGGTGAGGGGTGAGGTTGTAGTGGAGAATAACTCTGCGAGGTATAGTTCATCTCCACAGTGTCATGTTAAATTGCCGCTTATAATGGAGTACGATAAATTGGTATCATTGTTACATAAAAAAATGAGTGTGAGAAAACGTTCGATGAACCTTAAAGTAACCGGTAGATTTTCGTATTCTATGACTCCGCAGGGGTTTGCTTGTTATTCTGAGTTTAACATCGAAGATAATGAAACTCTTAGAGATTTTTTGCGAATTCCGGATGAATACGGGGAATTTATTGTGATAAAATTGTTGGAAATGTACGTCAAGGCTGAGTACGCTGGCAATAATGAGATTGCGCAAAGCAGGGATAACCCCAGTCATCGGGTGGTTATTCTAGAGCAATTTTAGCCCAACAGGTTCCTGCTGAAAGAGTTTGGCCGGATCTTAACTTATATCCGCGGGCGAACGAGGAGCGAGGAAATAATTTCTCTCCTACTTTACATAATCCACAAGACGACCGGTAAACTTCAATTTTCCTTTTTGTTACAATGTTTATTTTTTGTTGAATTGAATTTGTATTAACACTCATATTTTCTACAGGGGATACCGTCCGGATATGAATTTTATAAGTTATGACCCCATGCCCAGTTGGAATATGCGTAGTTCTGGCGTGTTGGATCACGGTGGTCCATCCGGGAGTCATCACTAACAGGAAAATATCCATCATGGAATGTCAACGCAGTACGACTTGTAAGTGAAGTGATATAGCTATATGTAAAATATTTATCAATTTGAGTAGCCTATCATTTTGTTCTTTTTGTGCAGTGAAAATGAGCAACTTGATGGTCCTGACCTCACTCAGTTGTCCGTAGACAACGTATTTACTCGTGATTTGGCAGATGCACAGAGTCAAAAAGATAATAGTGATTATAACAACAATTTCGATGAGTCTGGAGATGACACACCCTTCCCTGACGAGGGTGATGATGAGGAGGAAGTGAATGTCGAACCTGAGCTGACGAGGGAGCATGCTCCTCCGCCTCCCGTTAGACTAAGGGTGTATGAGTCCCACGTGCCATTTCATGAGCGGAATATTCCCTACCTTGATAATTTGCCAAGTATGACGGATGTGGATGCCCTCACAAGGGATGCTGACGATTTTCGGTCAGCAATGTGGGATGAGTTTAGACAAACGGTGCTGGCAAAGGGCATGTATTTTCTCGATAAAGCTCGCTTAACTAGCGCTGTAAAAATGTACAGCGTAAGAGAGTGCCGTGAAAACATTTACCAAAAAATGTTGGACAAGTGCAGTGTGGAATTACCAGCCTTGTGCATCAAAGTTCAGTCGGTATTCAAAGATACCCAAAGCAATGCTTACACGAAAGGGGGCAGAACCTATTTTCTAAGAGTAGTGAAAGTGTGTGATAGAGTTTTTAAGAAATTGAGTTGATAGGAGAAAACAGAACATGATCCATATATGATCAGTTCTTGAAAAAATAGAAGAGTATGACAGTTTTTGTAAGGAGATGAGTAAGACAATCTCAGAATCAAAACATCACATAGTTCAGGGAAACAAACACAAACAGGGGACAGGGGGCATGGGGACAAGTAGTTCACATGTAAGAGCATAGTTGCACATACATAGTCATCAGAGAAAAACATTTCAGAACTTAGGTAGTCACAACATTTTTACCAAAGAGGTTCAGGGTTACATGCTGATAATTGTACTGGGGTAAGGAAGAACATGCATTAGACAAATAACGGAAGTAGTAGGCATGCTGAATTAAAGGAAAGATAGACACATCAATTAACACAGAGACATGCTAATTGCAATGAGAACAGCAGAACCATAAGTAGAAGCAAAAAAAAGAAACAAGAGGAAGTGCAATACACATAAAAACATGTTGTTTTGGAAACTGTAAATCAAATAGGAGACATACCAATCAAGAGTAAGATAATATAGAGCAGTGGTGTGCAGGGAAGTAGAGCAGGAGTGTATGCAGACCAAGAGAAGGAGAGCATGAGAGTCAACTCCGGAGGTATACAAGGTCAAATGCCGTAGACACTTTATGTGTTGTAACTGGATGTTGCGTGCGATCAAGAAGGAAACAGGGTTGTGGAAAGTGGGTAAATATATTAGCACACACAGATGTGAAATGGATACATTCAATCTGAATCACTTCAACTTGGATGTAGACTTGATTTCTCTTGTCTTGATTCCACACTTGGAAGTGTCCATTAGGTACAAAATCAAAGAGTGTATTACATCCGTCCACCAGGAATATGGGTGTACTATAACCAAAAGAAAGGCATATCTCAGGCGCAAATGTGCATTTGAAATTATTTATGGTGGCTGGGATAAGTCATTTTCATCTCTACCCAGGTACATGGCCATACTGAAATACTTTAACCCCGGGACTGTTGTTGAATGGAGGCATGAGCGGAGTCCGGGAATACTGAAATATATTTTCAACTATGTGTTCTGGTCATTTAAACCAGCAATTGATGGTTTTGTGCATTGCCGTCCTGTAATTTCTATAGACGGTAGTCATGTCTATGGAAAGTATGATATTAAGCTTTTAATCGTAGTTGCAGTAGATGCCAACGTACAAATATTTCCACTAGCCTTTACTATTTGTGCGAATGAAAGCGTAGAGACGTGGATGCTTTTTTTTGAACCACTTGAAGCAACACGTTTTCAAACAACGTTAAGGTATTTGTCTAATATCTGATCGGCATGGTGGTATTTTAAGTTCTATACGACATTTGCCTGAATGGCAGGAACCCTTCATAATATCGTTACTGTGTGAGGCACCTAAAGGCCAATTTCCAGAAGAAATATCCCGACAAGGCCTTGCATGATTTAATGTGGATGGCTGCAACTGAGCACCAGCAGTGCAAATTCACAAGGCGCATGAAAGCGATCAGGCAGTTAGACGAAAGAGCCTATAATTGGCTGATGGGACATGAGCTTCACAAGTGGACATTGCATACTGATGGTGGAAGACGATGGGGAGCCCTGACTACAAATGTGTCGGAGTCATTCAACGGCTTATTGAAGTCTGCACGTGGATTGCCTGTCACTGCAATACTAATGAGAATATTTGAGAAATATAGGAGGAGAGCACATTGGCATTCATATTTATAGTATGATCACGATCGGGGTGTTTTTGAAGTTCGCACTGCTATCCGCGGACACCAAGGGAATAATCTACAAATCGTGAATGAAACCAGCAGGTTGTGTTCATGTGGGAAATGGACCATCTACCACATGCCGTGCGCACATGCCATGAAGTGCTTTCAACAAGTTGGTTTAGGGACAACCAACTATGTTGATAGGCAATACAGTGTTGCTGCATACGTAAACACATATAGTGGGCAGTTGCAGCCATTGGGTGTTGAGCATTATTGGCCGTCGAAACCATTTAAAATGTTGTGTAATAAGGATTATTTGCGCAAGCTGCAAGTGCAAAAGAGAATGCGTATACGGAACCAAATGGATGTTAGTGATCCCGTTTATGCGTGTAAACGTGGCATATGCTCGCAAACAGGACACGACTGTCGTAAATGTCCTTCAGCTGGTCTGGGTGGCGGTGGTAATCTAGCTCTTGGTGCAAGTTCGTCTAATGTACCCAACTATTAAGGATACACATAGTGTTTTGTTTTCCTAATATTTTTTGTAATAAGTGTCTGTACTTATTTATGTTGCAATATCTATCAAATAAAATTATGTTCCACAATCTTGTTACATCTTATTATCTAACATGACCTTTTGAATTGGGATGATGATATGATAGTTCCTCCATTTAATTTATTGGTGTTAGTAAAGAAGACCAATATGAAGATTGAAATTTCATAACATAATACTTGAAGAGAAAAAAGCACAACGACCATAACTAAAACAACATACATAAAAATAAAATATAATAAAAAGATAAATCAAGACAAAGCTGTTTCATTTCAGAAAATTTAATATGTATAGCGCGGTTAAATACTACATTTTGTGTGTTGTCTTGTCGTTCTGAAAAGCTGGCCGACTGCGAAAAAGCTATTTCGTTTCAGAAAAAGTCAAATGTATAGCAAGGTTAAATACTACGTTTTGTGTGTTGTCTTGTCGGTCTGAAAAGATGACCGACTGCAAAAAATCTATTTCGTTTCAGAAAAATCAATATGTATAGCATGGTTAAATACTACGTTTTGTGTGTTATCTTGTCGGTCTGAAAAGCTGACCGACTACGAAAAAGCAGTTTCGTTTCAGAAAAAGTTAATATGTATAGCGCGGTTAAATACTACATTTTTTGTGTTGTCTTGCCTATAAATAACACACATTCTAGTTATTTTCTGTGCGTAACAATAATTAATAGCAAATATTTCCATAAAAGCAAGTTTTTTTTTACGCTTTAACAAATGTCTGAACCCCTTTATGTGCCAAGGTGCGAGTGCGGCAAAAAATGCATGATGCAAGATTGTTGGGATGATGGTGAAGCTGGACGCCGCTACTGGATGTGTATGAACAAGTTTTATAGGGTTCCCGACGAACATGTTTGCAATTTTGAGGTATGGATTGATGAACCATATCAGCAGGAATACTACAAAAAAAAGTTGCAGCATCTTCATTATTTGTGTTTGAAACAGTGGGAAAGAGAGCGACAATCCAAACGAGAAGTTGCGAAGTTGAAGGAGAAACTCAAAGAGGTGGAAGAAGAAAAAAATAAGCGGGAAGAAAAATTTAAGTGGTTGGAGCAGAGAATACTAGGCGGCGGTGACTAAATAATGACATGTATGTCTTGAGCGTATAGTGTATCTTTATGTTACCCGTGTCATGTATTTTCATTAGTTGTACTGAATTTAAGTTATGTTAAGTTTTTATGTTTGTGTTTGTGTTGTACTGTTAAAACAAAGAAGAAACGGGGTATTAAAAATATAATGTGCATATTATGTAAGCATAAAAAATTGTTGTTATTTACATAATTTATTATTTACATAAAATACAAAAAAAAAAAAAAAAGAAAATCAATTAGTCCCACAACCTTTTGTGCTTCAATGCAGCCGCTGGCCTGAGGCACATCCCCTCCCGCCCGGATACACTATCAGTATCATCCTCATCAAGTCGCCTCTTTATATGAGGATGCGCTGCAACATGATCGTCAGTTGGGCTGGCAGGGTCGGTAGAAGGGGCCATCGGTCCATCAACAACCTACAAAAAAATAAGTAAGCTTAGTGTCGCGCCCTCTTTTTCTCGCGAAATCGGGTTTATGACATTTGGGAGGACAACTCATTCCTTTTGGGAATTGGGTTTGACTTGAAGAGTCGCCACCTAATGATTAAGGTGCATTGGGACACCAAGAGGGTTTAATTTGAGTAACTAGAGATTGGGTAAGGGCTTGAGATTATCCCAAGGGGAAGGTGTTAGGCACCCCTCAGGATCCACTAGTGTGGTTTCCGGCCAGACTATTATTGTGAATTTAGGTGCAAATAACATGTAGGCAAATGAAACTTCAAATAAGAGGAAATTTTCACGTAATGGTTTACAAATAAACAAAGTTGGAAAGAACTGATTTTTTTAAAAAGAAATAATTTGAAATCTTTAGAAGAAACAAAGAAACAAAGGGAAAGGGGGAGGGGGGGGGTCCTAGGTTTATTAATAATATGGATCACCCCACACAATGCTCGATAATCACTTCCTCAATGAGGGGCTACACGTGACATTACCGTGTGGTCATCATATCCATATCTACCCTTCCCACCCCGTTAAGGTATTAAAGCGCGAAATGGTCTCGATTACTTATTGCATGCTATTACCCGTCCCAATCCTATCAGTCCCGGAGGCATTTAGGACTACTAATCCTAAAGGGGAGGGATATTAGGCTTATTTGTAGTTTCAAATGCAAAAATTCTAAGGCGACATACAAAACACGTATTGCAAGTTAAGGAAAGCACATAACAAGAAGAGGCTCAGATATACCTCCTTACACAAAGAAGCATGTAATTAGCATGACTTACATATACGGTTTAGGGTATGATTAGATACTAAACATGGAAGAACTTAAAGGTTGAGGCAGACTAATTTATTACACAATTCAGATAAGAAACCTGAATGAGGCCTGCCTGCTGGTTGTAGTTAATAGAACAGATTCAGTTTATAACTTTACCCTAAGGCTTGCCTAAGCATTGGACAAGGATCTTATAGGCATGGTATCTACTGAATTCAGAAAGCAATGAAATAACAAGGTCTAAAATAACTGAATACGTACTGGTTAAAAAGGGGCAATCAGATTATTAAAAGAAAGGCAAGTTTTAACGAAGGTTATAAGTTCTGAAACTGATGGTACCTGTTATTACTGGCTTTAGCTCTATACGTGAATGAAGCGATTCAGATTCGATTAGAAATTCCTATAGACATGCTTTCTACTCGTAGTTGATTTTGAATTTTGTAGACATGGTATAAAAATGCAGAAGACTCGTTTTAAACCTACGAACATGATATCTAGACGCTGAATGAACATGATATCCAGGTGCAATTGGATGTTTAAGTCCTATGAGCATGATATCTAGGTGCAGAAATTTGTTTAAGACCCATAGACATGATATTTAGGTGCAATTGATCGTGCAGATTTAGACAATCATGTAGGCATGATTTCTATATGAATATAGTAGCCCTATGATCATGATTTCTATATGAATTTAGGATATACAGAATTCAGAAGGAATTATAGGCATGATTTCTATTTGCATATGGAGATTTCCAAACACCTATAGGCATGATTTCTATATGCAGATTCAAAATTCCTATAGACATGGTATCTACCCTTTTTGCATACATAGTTACCTTCCCCTTTTTCACTAACCATTCCCAAGAGTTTATTACAAATTATTACAGCCCGGAATAAAGTAAAAAAATACATCAAAAAATATAAATAAAAGTACAACCAAAGGAGAGCTTGATTCAGACTTCATGTCCGAAATATGAGGTAAACCAACTCCATGAGATCATGATCCAAAGCCTTTCTCCGATTTGAGTGTGTCAAAGTTCCCTAAGAGCCTCAAAGGGACTCCGGGCGAAGCTCACACCCAAATGTATAATCAGATTAGGACAAGTGCAGTGTGGAAGGGTCAGCCCTCAAGTGTCCAAGTTCAGAGGGAACTCAAAGGGTCCCAAGGCAAGGCTCACAAGAGGGGGGCAGAACTTAAAGAGTAAGAAAGTGTGCAAGTGCAAAATAAAATGCTAAAGGGGAAAATGAGAGGGAAGCAACTACTAATAAACACACATAGTGGGGTTCAGGGGAATGGGGAGATTGTAAAGAGCCTATTGCTTAGGCAAGGGCAAGCTTCAAGCATGCTCAGCAATGGAGGATGCTAGCATACTCTCAAACCTTCCAGAACACACTATTTAGAGGCTAGGATCCAAAGGGATCGAGTTTGATTCATGGACAATAACTTATAGTATTGTCATGCCTCAAACCATAGATTAAACACATAGGGGGAAGGGGTTTGGGATTCATAATAGAACATGCAAAAAGAAATCAGTAATGTTGAACCACACAGAAGCAGTAAGTAGACAGGGATACAAAAGCTGTAAACAAACACATTGTTGTGGTGCTAAAAAGCTTAAATCAGGACATACCAGTTTTCAAAGAAGCAAATAAAGAAAGGCAAGTAGCAAGTCTTGTAAACAGGCCACAACACAAGCAATAAGAGAGAGTACTTTTGAGTGTAAGTGTAAGTTCAGAAAGACTACCAGTGATGGATGTTTTTGCATTTTCAAAGAAGCAAATAAAGAAAAGCAGGCAGTAGGTCTTGTGAACAGGCCACAGTACAAGCAACAAGAGAGAATACTTTTGAGTGTAAGTGTAAGTTCAACAAGACTACGAGTGATGGATCTTTTTGCAATTTCAAAGAAGCAAATAAAGAAAGACAGGCAGTAGGTCTTGTGAACAGGCCACAGCAAAAGCAACAAGAGAGAATACTTTTGAGTGTAAGTGTAAGTTCAGCAAAACTACGAGTGATGGATGTTTTTGCTAATGAAAGAGTCGTGTATTTATAGTGTGAAAAAACAGGCAAAAATATGGTAAGAAAACAATTAAGGAACTGGATATCAATTAAAAATCAATCAATACAAGACTTCCTTTAATTAAGAAATTCAGACTTAAATGGTAAAAGTTCTTTAAGGAAAGAAATCAAATAAGCATCTTGTGCAAAGTAGTCAATTAGGGGTAAATACATAGGGGTTTAATTAAGGGAAGAATTTTGAAATACACGGTTAAAACAAATAAGGTAAGGATCAATCAGTATACAGTAAATCAAGGGGTCAGAGATTTTTGTAATCATTGGTCCATGAATGAACCGAGTCAGAAAAGCTAAGGAAAGTTTTTGACTCAAATCGAGTAACAGGGAAGTCAGCAGACAAGGAAGGAAATCAATCAAACTTATACAAAGGAAGTCTGATTTTCTTAATCGTAAGCCATTTTTAGAGGGAAGTTCAGCACATATAAAGAGCACACAAATATGCTAGGCTGAATTTAGGGCAAAGAAAAAAAACGCAATGCCATTGCAAAATCAGTAGGTAATAGCATGTAGGATCATGGTAGTCATATAGGTCAGCAATGTAGAAGAGATAATATCAAATAGCATACAAAGGGTCCAGTATAAGGACCTTAGAAGAGTTTAGTAGAAAATCAGAATCACTTAAAGAAATAGAGATTTCAAGACTCGGTTCAGAGACTCGAAATAGGCCTAAAGAAGTTAGGGTTCTGGAATCAAACAAGTTCAAGCAAATCATATAGCCAATGGTCTCAAAACTAAGATGAACCCCAAATTCTAGAGTTTTTACCATCAATCGAGTGCAGAGATGAGAGGACAAGTAATCAAGAAAAAAGATACTAATCGAGACAGATTCAGAGGTCTCAGAAAGGAACTGAGACCTTGGATATGCTCTTTCAGTAGCAGGAACTCATGAGAAGCATAGTAAAGAACAACATGCGACACACAGTAAAGAAACATAGTAGAAGAAACTAATAAGAAACCTAGTAGAAGAAACTAACAAGAACACAACAGGAGAAACATATAAAGAAACATAGTAGAAGAAACTTAATAAGAACACAGTAGGAGAAACATATAAAAACACAGTAGAGGAAACTGATAAGAACATGGTAGAAGAAACCTAACAAGAACACAGTAGAAGAAACATAGTAGAAAATACACACAAAGAACACAGTAGAAGAAACAGAGTAGAAGAAACACACAAGAGAAAAAGAAAATCAGAGAAACATCTAAATAACTCAAAATCCTAGATCGGAAAAAATAAAGGTTTTGAAAGCATAGTTTGAAAGAAATATCAAGAAATCGTTTAAAAGTTTAGGGAAAACATGGATCTAGAACAAATCTAAAGAAATCAGAAGAACCTCAAAAGCTAGGGTTTCAGAGGAACCCAAACGGTGAGAAAGGCTTGGATAGTCGTTGATCTAAGCAGGAGGAGTCGAGGCCAGACTCGAACAGACATGACTTGCCGGAGCAAGGCCGGAGATGGCCATGAAACTTGAATCAAGCAAGGTCTGGACCCAGCATCTTCGTGGTCAGGTCATGAGACTTCGGTAACCAAGCGTGGAGGAGCCATAAAAGGCTGGTGGGTGGTGAAACCACCATGGATTCAAGCAAGAAAATGGCCGGAGAAGGTGAGTGAAGCTCATCAGAGTGGAGGGGGATGGGGGAAGGTTCTAGAGAGAACCAAAGATAGAGATAGAGAGATGAAAGTCGATTGAGTGAGGAATGAGAGGGGTTTGTGGGGGGGGGGGTCGTTTGGTTTAATTTGGTAAGAACGAATCTGGGCCGTTGATCAAAATTGATCAACGACCAAGATTTAATCCGGTTGGGTCGGGTAGATTTAGGGATTGAGCTTAGGTCTTTGGGCTGGTTTAATTAGGTGATTGGGCTAGTTTAATTTGGGTTGGGGTCTGTTTGATTTTAGGCTAAATTTGGCTACAAGTTAAATAGCCCCTTATTTTCCCTTTAATTTATAGAAAAAATAGTAAATAAATTTATGAAAACAAATTGAAAGCACTAAAATGGTTTATAATATATAATTATCAATTTAAAAATATAAGATCCCATTTTATAAACATGAGATGAATTTAAACCTAATAAATGGCTAATATTGCAATTATGCAATTTTAACTTTAAAAATACTAAATAAATTTGTAAAAGAATATGTAAAAAAAATATCTTAGCTATATATTAGTGTAAACATGAGACTTCAATAAATGAATCACCAAAATGATAATTTTGGGAATAATTATTGGGTTTTTCTTGATAAAATAGGGCAGTGAATTGATTTAAAAATCTTTGAAAAAAAATTAAGGAAAAAGAATGTAACCTTGGGATATAGTTATATATGCATATATAGGCTATTTTGAAGGTATTTTGCATATTTAAAAATACAGGGAAAAAGTGGATATCAACACTCAGTATATGAAAATGTATATTAGTAATGTACGTGTTAAGTCAAAAATATTTTCTTACCATGGTCTCGTCGGGCTCTTGAATATAAGCATTCGTGGTGTCCTCAACATCGCACAAAGTGGCCTCCATGACGGGCTGAGATGAAGCCTTAATAAGAAAATTAAAAATTAATTTATGGCAAATCATTGAGAAAAAAAACAAATTAAAATTTAATAGTAATACAAATATACATACGCCTGTGATAGATCCGCCGCACCCGACGACGATGAGCCAAAACTCAACCTGCGCCCACCATCCATGTCTCGGGTTGGCCGATCCTCAGCTGTGGTCGATGGGCCTGGAAAGAACTGCTCCCAACCTCTGGTGAAGCTCGTGCCCATAATCAACAATGGATCTGACGGGGTCACCTGCGATGCTGGCAACACCAACTAAAGGCTGTACGACGACATGCTGCTGGGATGCTCGTCTGGATGAGGAATGTCATTGGGCAGATCAGGTCCAACCTCCTCATCAGGTGCCTCAACACCCCTTGCTGTGAACCACCTCCTCACTGGCCCCCACGACCCCGTGGGGCACCCCTGCCTCGTGAGACAGCCCTGCCTCGTGGGACAACCTTGCCTCCTCTTCGTCCCCTCGGGCGTGCGACAGGCGTACCCCGATTGTGGTGCTCTAGCGCCACATAATCAGCGTCGTGATCTAAGCGCTCGCCCTCTCTGGCTTGCTGCAGTGTCCGGAGAGCCAGCTCTGTCACCTGCCGGCCATACTCAGCGACCGTAGGATCGCCGGCATGCTGCTGCATATACAGTTCTAACTGGTAGAATAGATGATGACCAATAGCCTGCACAATATTTGAAATATTAATTACACAACGCTATATCACAGTTATAAGTAAGAATACCAAATAACATATCAATACCTCGTGCCTCCCAGCGTATGGTCTGTACTGACTGCCAACTTGATGAATGAGGTTCCCGATTAAAAGTAGGGTAATGCGGCGGTACCAGGACGTATACATCTGAATAGTTGCCGCTGGATTTGTAAAGATGGGGGTGGAATCAGGTCCCCTTGCCGGTCCCAAGTATGGACCTGCGCCTCTAGTCATGCTACAAATGCGTCATCCACCCTCGAACGATCATCCCCCTGATAATGTGTAGCCTCCCATGTAGGACCCCTCGGTATAGTATGCGGACGACCAAACTAGCGAAGTACCCACTCTGTGGCATGATGCTCCATAATATCGAGGTACATCAGCGGGACGGAAGTGCTCCAAATTAGTCGGCCGACCGAGCAATAATCGGGCAGGCCACCTATCAAGTCGTCGTTGTATGGCATCCAGATGAACTATCAAATAATAACATAAAAGTGAGTATGCGCAACACAAGTAAATTTATAACAAGTAAATTTAGGTACACATTTACCTGTGCGCCCTCCAGCATATCCAACACATCCCTAACAAGGGGGAGATTATGATGAGCATCAATGGCTCGATAATTTTCACGCCGGAGAACCCGCCTCCTAGATAGAGGGAGAAACGGAGGTGCTACATCAGGAGGTAATTGTGGTAGAAGTGGCTGCTGTAAGCACGTGATTTTTGCCCTATATGAGAAATACTCCCAAAAAAATTCAAAATCAAATGATTTTCCTTGGTGTGCAATTTTGTGAGATTTTGAGATATTTTTGCATAATTATTTGTATTTGTCTGTGTTTGCTTCTTTGTTAAATTAATAAAAAGTACAAAAATATGTCGCATTTTACATGTAGGATTTAATTCTACAAATTGTTAGTAATTAAATTAGTTTTACAAAAATTAAAAATTACAAAAATAGGCATCTTTTGCATTTTTAGCATTTAATGTCCAAATGAACAATTTTGTGCTTAATTATTACTTAATTGTGCGTTAATTATTATTGAGAGTTAATTTGCGCTTTTATAACTTAATTTAGTTCTTGATAATAATTTAAGTACTTTTATAATTTAGTTTTAGAAAAATAAAAGAAGAAAAGAGAACAAAAATACAAAGAAAAATCGGATTGGGCCACTTCTTCAAATTTCAACCTCAGGCCCAAATAATTGTCCAATCTTCTCCATGACCCAGTCCACTACAGACCGGGTCGACCCGGTCCGCCCCATTAACCCATTAACTCAACACCCCTTCTTCATTTTTGTCCAACACAAAACAAAACACAAACCAAAAAAAACCCTAAAAAACCTAAAAAAAACTACCCGCCCCCCTCCATCTTCTTCCTCTCCAAAACCTTCAACCCGAGCTAACCATGGCTGCCTCCCATGGCTTCTTCTGCATCCAAACACCACCCAAACACTTGTCCGACTCCCTCACGGCCACTCCCTCCATGGCTAACCCCTTCACCTCCATAACCAGTCCGTCGTTGCTACTCCATTCCAGCTGCTCCTGTGTCCTCGATCCAGCTGCGTCGTCCATGAAGCTCGTTCCTGCTTCTGCTTGCAACGTCCATGGCTGCTCGAGTCGGAGCTCGACGAACAGCTTCCTCTGTCATCGACGAGTTGCTGCCTCACTTTGTCTTCTTCAAAGCTCGAGCATCACCATGGCCAAGCCGTCTCCGAGCTGCTGCCTCACCTTCATCTTGTTCGCCACAACCAAACGCAGCTTCTTCTGTTTCGCGGCACGCTGCTACTGTCCAGCTCCTCCGTCGTCACTGTAGCAGTTGCTACGTCCAACGCCTTCTTCATCTTCTTCTCGTCGCCTTCAGTCCCAAAACAAGATCCAACCATTTCGTTTGGTCGATTTTTAGTCGAGGTCGTCGAGCGTAGTTTTGAGTTCGTCAAGTTTACAAGGAAGGTGAGTTCGTCGTTGAGTCCGGACAGATTTATTCCCATTCGAGGTTTGTCGAAACAGTCCATACAATCGAATTCGTCGTTGTTCATCTCCGGTTAGTAGTTTTTGAGTTTTATTTTGTCCGTATTTCGTTTGGATATTTTTCGAATCTAAAATCGGCGAATGTTTGTTTTGTTCATGTCTATGGTTAGATATTTGATTTTTTGTTTTGTTCATGTTCATGTGTTTTTGTTGAATTAATTTTCAGATCTCAAATGGAAGTTAATTAGTTGTTTTTCATGTTTACTTCATGTTTGTATTGTTGTTTAAGTGAATATTTGTTAGTTTAATGTTTGTTAGATTCAAATTGAAATTTAATTAATTATTTCTTCAATTTGTCTCATGTTGTTATGTATTTTCCAGAAATTAGTAATGTTGTTTGAATCATTGAATCCGTCATGTCTGTTGTTTTAAAAATGGATTTAATGCATGTTTATTCATTGTTTGAAGTTCATGTTTAAATCCAGTGATTTAATGTGAGTTTATGTTTGTCTTTGATTTGTTAGTCTAGTTTGAATCATGTATTTTGTTGTTTGTATTGTTGTATCCTTGCTCATACATTCATGGTCTAAATTAACCAGGATTGGTTCCCGATATGGTTAATTCATTCCATTAATTTTGAGTTGTGTTATTCATCGTGTTCATGTGAGTTGTTGTTGAAGATTGTTGAGAAATTGGTCATCTTGACTATATTTTGGTTAAGTTATGATTAATTGATCGTTTAGAGCTGAGGGGTTAATTTGGTAAATTGCAATCCGTTCAGGGGTAAAATGGTAATTGCAATAAGGTCGGAGGGGTAGTTTGGTAATTGAACATTATTTTGATTCTTTATGTTAAGCATGGGGGACAAAATATAATGGGGTGGGTTTTTTGATGTACTTGTTTAATATAATGGGGGACAAGACAAATTATAATGGGGAGGAATATTGTATTAGTTTAATATATGCATGAGGGACAAATTATAATGGGATTGAGTGGAAGCATTTATTTAATGTAGGCATGGGGGATAATATTTAAAATAAAGAAAATATTAAGTAGTGGGACAAAGCATGCCATTGGGAGAATAATTTGGGGTTGGGAATTGAAGACATGTCTTGCTATATATATAGGGTCATTTGACACATTTTAGAGGACTTGAAAACTTGGGAAGACTTAGAGATTATTATTGGGAGAATATTTTTGAGAGTAATACATTCTAGAAAATTTCAAGAGTGTTAGAGAGTAAAAGAGAAAGACAACTTGAACTTCTACTTGAATAATTTCCGGTTGCTTTTCTCGAGTGTTATTCAAAATTCATTAAACCACTGCATCTTGTCTCCGTCTCTCTTTTGCTTTGACTGTGATTGCACTGTGGTCTTGTTGATTTTTCAATCCATTGCTGGGTTATTCTACTGGTTGTTACTGGTTTGCGGGGTTGCTGAACCTACTGTTGCTGTGTTATTATTGCTGCTGACTTCTCCTTCTTTCGTTCTTGTACTGCCGTTTCCAGGTACATATTTGTACACTCTCGGCTTGAAGCTAAATGAAATATTAATCAGGCTCTTGTTCCTGTTGAATTCCTTTTGTTTAGATTTGTGTTTGAATTAATTTTCCTTTCGTTGTATAAAAATTTAGTTGATTGATTAATGAGTAATGAGGTTACATATGTATAACTTCTTCATCTAATAATGTTAGTTTAAATTAATCAAAGAATAATTAATCTGTTTTGATATTATGGTATTCCAATCTCATGTTCTCGTATTATTGAATAATAAAATATAGAATGAAAGCAGTTTTTCTTTGTACAAACTCGATCGCAATTTTCCATTCGCATTAGCCGTAAACTAATAACTAATAAGTTACGTTTTTTTCAGCATGTAATTAATTTAGAGTTTTTCTTTTATTTTAGAGGCGAACTTAATAGAAGAAACGTAGTCACTATAGGTTTATCCTTTTAAATGAAATGAGACGAGTCTCGCCAAATAAATCACACATCGCTGGGGCCCTCAATAAATACATAACAATTGACTAGACTTTGGATTAGGCCGTTTAATGAACCTTCACGGCCTCTTCCTAAATAACAATACGTTCTCTTTAGGACACGCTTTAATAAATCCTACCTTCTTAAATCCGGGTGCACATTTATGTGACCCAAATCCAAATCTCTACGAAGTAGAAATGTGGCTCTAACCACGGGTACATTGATTGTGACGTGATCCAAGACGCATGTCCACGACGTTGCAAATTCCTTTAAAAATAAAAATGAGACGAGCCTCGCCAAATGAAAATACAAAGTTGCGGGGCCCTCAGTAAATATTTGCTTTAAAATTGCTTAGACTTCGGGATGGACCGTTTAGCAAAATTCCACGGCCCTACCCAAAGTAGATGATACGCTAGTCGCTTTAGGCGCGCCTTTAATAATTTAATTTCCTTAAACTCGGGTGCACCTTGATGTGACCCAAATCCAAATCTCAACGGAGTCAAAGTGTGTCGACGACCACGGGTACATTGATTGTAACGCGGGTTGAGATACATTTTCACAAAGTTGCAATTCTTGATAAAAATAACAGTAAATGATAAAAGCGGTTAAAAGTTAAATTTTGCACATAGGTTCAACATGTATTAAATCAGATAATCAAGCCAAATATGACAGTTGAGCGACCATGCTAGAACCACGGAACTCGGGAATGCCTAACACCTTCTCCCGGGTTAACAGAATTCCTTATCTGGATTTCTGGTGCGCAGACTGTAATATGGAGTCATTCTTTTCCTCGATTCAGGATTAAAATTGGTGACTTGGGACACCCTAAATCTCCCAAGTGGCGACTCTGAAATAAATAAACAAATCCCGTTTTGATTGTCCTTTAATTGGAAAAAACTCCCTTGTACCCTATCGGGTACGGAAAAAGGAGGTGTGACAGCTCTGGCGACTCTGCTGGGGACTAGACTCAGAACCACTGGTTCAGGGTTAGAAATTCGAGCTTAGATGAATTGTTATATTTGGTTTTATCTGATTTTGTTACATGATACATGCCTAATGTGCTAAATGATGTTTTTACCGCTTTGATATTATGTGAACTGTATATAAACTGTGCCGAAACCCTTCTCTTCTTACCTCCGGGGAGAAGCTTGCTGGTCGAGACTCCCTATTCTGTTAGTGTCAATACCTGAAATAAGAAAGAGGCCGGACAAGTTACAAAGCCGGACGATCCCGCGGGTCCCCGGTATGTAGCCCCCTCCTCGACTCGAGTTGTCCGCTCGGGTTCACAGTCTAGAACAAATACCCAGGTTATGAACCTAGAATAACTCAGCTTCATGTCGGATCCCTAGTAGGAACGTTTATTTGCATCACGTGCATTTGACTTTGGAGGCTCAACACAGGGGTTGGGTCTGTCTAGGATAGGTGTACCAAAAAATGAAAATGACCATCCTGATGCATCTTACTTGCTACTACTTGCGCATTTATTTGATTCGGACTTGTGTGTTGGCTGACTTATGAATATCAGGAATAATATTTTGAAATTGAAAAAAAAAGAAATAGCAGTTAGGGAATTGATTGTTTATTTTTGAAAAAAAAACCAATACACAAATACTGTCAAAACTTTGCCGAGATTTTGAGAAAATGAGAAAAAAAAATGTCTTATTAGTTTGTTTTATTAAAAGTAAAGGAAAAATAGAAAAAAATCATCATTGTTCTGTCTTGTTTTTTTTTTAAAAAAAATAGAAAGGAAAATAGTTTGTTTTGCCATGAAAATGAAAATGAAAAAGAGTCTTGTTTTTAAAAATATTTTATTTTTATTTTTATTTTGTTTGTCTATGAAAATGCCAAAAATAAAAATATAAAAAAGTCGTGCGTTGAACGTGGTTTTATTATTTATACATATATATATATATATATATATATATATATATATATATATAAAATCCAAAAAGTATTTTTTTTTACTTCCAAAATATATATATATATATATATATATCTTTATTTGTTGCAAAGAGTATTTGTCATGCCAAGAAAATTCAAAGTAAAATTCCAAAAAAGATATGCCTTGCAAAAATATATATAAATATCTTTATTTTCCATTGTTGATAAAAAAAAATAATAATAATAATAAAAATGATTTATTTTAAAAAAAAAATTCCGAAAATATTTTGATTCTACTTTCAAAATTGAAAAGAAAATTCAAAATAATACTTTTAGAAGCATTTCTTTCATTGAAGTTAAAATTTAAAAAAAAAACCCTTTCTTAGAAATCCTACTTATTCATGGTCTGCCCGAACTACGCGGGTTTGATTCTCACCGGATGTGAGATACGTAGGCAACCCTCATCGGGTCCAACCCCACCTTTTGCTAAAATAGCCAAAACCAATAAATAAATAAATAATAAATAATAAAAAAAAACAGGTCAAATTTTAATTTTGTCATAAAGAAGTCGGGTGATGCTGTTTTGTCATAAATAGCCGAATGTTTCCGAAAGGGACGCCGGAAGGCTGACTTTGCATAAACAGCCACCTTCGGGTCATTTTTAAGATTTGGTCCAGTTGACCCACACAGCCTTAAAAATCCTCGTCCCCGAGACAAGGAAAGGCCGTGTTTGCAATATTGACTTTTCTAAATTCAAAAAACGATAAAAAGAGTCATAAATAAGTCAGGTGATGTTGTTTTGTCATAAATAGCCGAATGTTCCCGAAAGGGACGCCGGAAGGCTGACTTTGCATAAACAGCCACTCTTTTGGGTCATGTTTAGGATTTTTGGTCTAGTTGACCCACACAGCCCTATAAATCTTCGTCCCCGAGGCGCTGAAGGGCCGTGTTTGCAACACCAGATTTTTATTGTAATTTGAAAGAGAAAAAAAACAAAAAAAAAACAAAGAGTCAGCGGTAAGGTGAATACCGTTTGGAATTTTAGTCCAAAAATAAGCCGAGCCAGCTTCGGCCGTGTCTTAAACCGTTCTTGCCGAAATAGCCTTAGAGTATCTTTCAATTGTCAAAAGGTTATTTTCGTAAAAGAATGGACAAGTTTGTAAAGTATCATAAAATAATCCTCCCCGGCCTCAAAATTCATGTGAGATCTAGAAGGGGCCACCTTTGCAAAAATAGTCGTTTGGTTGCATTTGTCAAACGGGAAAAGAGACTGGCCGTTTATAAATCTTTAATTAGAATATGTGGTTTGTTTGATTTTTCAGTGTATTTTAATATGTCAATTGAAAAAAAATGATTAGTATTATTTATCTTTTATTGGTCCGAACTACGCAAGGTCTGATTCATGTGGGGTCATGATACGTAGGCAATCTCCATAAGATTCGACCACCACTAAAAAAATATAATAATAATAATAAAAATATAAATAAAGTAAAGTGTGGGAGATTTTCAGAGGGGCACAATTGTCTAACTGCTTAGGTGCATTGTATCTCTCATATACGATTGTCTGTCAAATGCCCTAACACTAACATGATGGCTTCCCTTTGCTGTGTTCATATATAGAAAAGTGATTGGTTGTGGTAACTCTTCCCTGCAAAGCAAAGTCAAAGGACAATGGCTCAGAACCGCAGAACCGAGTGGGTCGGTGCTGATGATCGACAACAATTGGTCGAACGGAACAACGGGTTGGTAGAAGAAGTGAAAATGCTGAGACAACATGTGGCAGACATGTATCAGGCATGGATAACTGGAAAAGCACCACCCCCTCCACCGCCAAGCCTCTTGAACTCTGTCATTTCCCAAGCACCCAACGCCATAACGGAAGATCCCCCATACTCTCCATCCCAACCCACTTATGACGGCTTTCCCAGCTACCCGAGTAGCTCCATCACTCCTCAATGCTTCTCCGCTCCCCAACACCACTTCTTTCCCCGCCATACTTCACTTTCCAGGTACCCGGCTCCACGAAATGCCTACCCACCTACACAAGCCTACCAAAAGCCACCTGGATCAGGTTTCCGGCCCTGTCAACATGCAAGAATGAAGAGGCTATTGAAACGAGGAAAGACTCTCACCCCTATCGGAGTATCTTATGCCAGTCTGTTTGGAAGGCTAAGGCATGCTGGCTTGATTGAGCCACTCCCCGCATGTACTCCAGATCCACTTGCAAGGAACTTTGATCCGGCAGCGCGATGCGCTTACCACTCCAATGTCGTAGGGCACAATATTGAGAGCTGTCGTACTTTGAAAAGGGAAGTGGAGAAAATGATCCAAGAAGGGCGGATTGTGATCAATAGCAGTGACATAGAGCACTCGAACCCTATCGAGAGCTTGTTGACGGAGGTTGATGATGTTGAAGCTGGCAATAGTCTTGGCAGTATTGATGCAAATCTCAGTGGCTAAGATGCCAGTTTTTGATAAAGTGGGAGGACGCTTCGTTCCTTGGTCAGCAAGAGAGAAGCTTGTGGTGGCTTATTTTGTTGTCATTTCTGTTGTTCAGATTATTAGGGTTATAAGTCG
This sequence comes from Nicotiana sylvestris, assembly GCF_000393655.2. Taxonomy (NCBI): domain Eukaryota; kingdom Viridiplantae; phylum Streptophyta; class Magnoliopsida; order Solanales; family Solanaceae; genus Nicotiana; species Nicotiana sylvestris. The sequence continues at coordinate 118,358,588 of NC_091065.1, forward strand.
GATATTGTCTTGTCCAGTTTGTTTTAGGATTTTGTTCTGGATTGTTTTTTTTGTTTTGTTATTTAAACCATTTCACCGGTAGTCTAATACAAAATCCGGTCTTTTATTATTTCCAGTCATCTTTTTGTTTAGTCCTTTGTCATTTTATTCAATGCCGATTCTAGTGACATGACTTGCACACACAGTTTGGGCCTAATCTTAAAAGTTAATCATAAAACCCCGAGAAGGTGATCAAAGCATTTAAAGAAAATAAGGACGGTTTGAGATTATTCAGAGCCCGAGTCATATGGAACTGGGGCAAGTAAAACACAAAGAAAACCGTTAAAAGAAAGATTCGCCAAATTGACATGAGGGTCGTTCAAGATAATGAGAGTTAGAGTGTCGCCCAACGGTGCGTTAGGAGTGATGAATGAACAAACAGATGTTGAATATAATTGTCAAGTCCGGCACCATCAGAAGAGACTACAAATTTAAATTGTGTTGTTTGCACTTGGCATGTTTGAAGACTGGAATGACGAAGGCATTTTGTTCTGCTACCTAAACACTTTATCCTTCGTTAACCCCTTTGAGCCTTATTTATTTTCTTTCGTACCCCTCGTTCGGAATCAGTAAAAACGACTAGAAAACGCAAGCATGGCATAAAACAAAAACAAAAAAAAGAAAAAGAAAGAAAGAAAAGAAAACAACAAAACGAAAAAGAGAAGAAAAAAAAAGAAAAAAAATGATAACAAAGAAAAAAATAAGTCAAATGAAACCGAGGAATTGGGAACTACGTTTGACCTGATTCCTCAAAGAGGATACGTAGGCGCTTCACGGCTCGGTCATAATTTTGAAAAAATGAAAAAAAATCAATTAAAATATCCCCAAGCAAGAAACTGGGGCAAAGGTTGCGTTTGTTGTAAATAAATCTAGTTTCGAAGGTTGTAATTAATAACCCAAAATTAATGCATTTTTTGAGCCTTTAATACCCTTTTTTCTAGCCCTATCCAAAAACCCACATTACGGTCCAAAGAAAGACCTTCTGATCAGTCTTCAAAAGATGCCAAGTCAGACAAATGAGTGTCTCACCGGTGAGCATAACATTCTGTTCCACAGCAGAAAGGACTCTAATCCCCGGCATAAAGAGTCATACCGGCGACACTCCAAATCCCCAGCTGGAAAGTGATACAAATGAGAGAGTCTTATCGGTGAAAATCTTTACGGACACCATAAGGCGACGAAAGCTGAGAGAAAAACCAAAATGAGAGAGACTTGATAGTGAAAACCTTCGGGCACTACAAGTTGAATAAGATTGAGAATCAGATGGGGAATTGTCAATTGAAGGTCTTGAAAGACGATTGACGACGGAGGGTAGGCCACATATGCATGTCATGACCACTAGAGTCGATATCTGCATTTAATAGGTTTTTATTTATAGTATCTTCTGTTAAAAGGTCATCTTTTTCCTTTGTCTTTCTACTCTGTTCCTTTTTATCTTTTTCCTTTAATACAAAAATCCCCAATAGAGTCTGTTTGGTCAGAACAAGTGTGAATTGACTTCAAAATAGGCCATCAACTTTCCAATCATGCCAGATGAGATCTGACTAGTACATCCAAGTGGTATAGTCAGCAAGGAACAAGCACGAGGCCAATGTCAAAAGATATCCCCAGCAAAAGAGAATTGACAAAAGGATTGACGAGTGTCAAGAGGGATATCCTTGCCAAAACCAAGGTTATAAACCTCAAGGCCAAGGCCCGTAAACAAAGCAAGGAAAGCAGTGAACATGATTTGGGAAATTTATCCTAGACTAAAAGGTCGGGGAAATGCCAGTTTCCGAGCTATGCCACAAAAGAAGAGGAATATCCCCAGCAGAAAGGGATTATCCCCAGCAAATAATATCATCCCCAACAAGTTGTGGAGCGCAGAGCAAGGAAGGAGAAAGGGAAAACCATCCTAGTAGGAGTATCACAACCAACCACCGCGTTTTAAACTAACAAATTTTTGTTTGATTTGAAACAGGTAAAGGAAATGGCATCAATGACAAAGATGCATGCACAAGGGATATTATCAAACTAGGGCAGAAAATTTTCCTTCCATTTAGAAAATTTTCTGGAAGTCAGGTACCCATTTCGGGGAAGAATAAAGATAACGCCAGTCTCAAGGGAAGTGGTCTTAGAACCAGTGTTGCCCCCCAACATAATAATTTTCAATGGAGGAAGTTGTCCCCCAGCAAAGGGATGAAGCTTGAGCTCAGTGAAACACTAGTTCTGAAGGAATCAGAATCCCCCAGCAGTGTTATCTACGACAGCGTTATCCCCAGCTGATAATATTTTACCCCCCAACAGGTAAGTAAATAATTCCCCAACATTGTTATCCCTAGCAGTTTCGAGGAGTCCAACACAAGTTTGGTGAAAATCGGTATCCTCAGTGGTTCCTTTCGGGGAAAGGCAAAACGAGTCTCAAAGGAGTTAGTCTTCAAAGGAAGAAGCTAATAATAATAATAAAATAATAATAATAATAATGAAAAATAAAAAAATAAAAAGGGGAAGTAGTTTGCAGGAGAATGAAACATCCTACCCAAAAGGAAGTAGGTCTGGAAGGAGTAAGATAACATATTTACTCAGCAGAGTTATCTTCAAGCAAAGTTATCCCCAGCCGATCATCGAGATGTAGAAGCATCTTCGACGGATTTTCGACCAAATTTCAAGAGGGTCGGACAACCCATAATGGGGAAGGTAGAAAGGGAAAATTCATCCCAAGCAAAATAATCCCCAACAAGTATTCGAGGTAAGACATTTTCAAGTCTTAAGGATATTTTGGGTTCATCCGCCCTCGAATAGAATATTTTGGGTTCATCCGCCCTCGAATAGGATATTTTGGGTTCATCCACCCTCGAATAGGATATTTTGGGTTCATCCGCCCTCGAATAGGATATTTTGGGTTCATCCGCCCTCGAATAGGATATTTTGGGTTCATCCACCCTCGAATAGGATATTTTGGGTTCATCCGCCCTCGAATAGGATATTTCGGGTTCATCCGCCCTCGAATAGGATATGTCGGGTTCATCCTCCCTCGAATAGGATATGTTGTGTTCATCCGCCCTCAAATAGGATTTTATTTTTCAAAGTTGTTGATTGAAGACAGGCGCCCACCTGAATAACGAGAGGAATACTTTTGTCTGTTCATTTCATATTTCAGGCACCCACCTATATAACAAGGGAATACATCTCATGTCTTTACGATCAGGCTCCCACCTGTATAACAAGGGAATACATTCCACCTCTTTTTCAATAGGAGACACACTTCCTAAGTCTAGTTTTGCCAATAGGAGATGCAATTCCTAAGTCTAGTTTTGCCAATAGGAGACGCACTTCCTAAGTCTAGTTTTGCCCATAGGAGACGCACTTCCTAAGTTAGTTTCACCCATAGGAGACGCATTTCCTCCTAAAGTTTGGTTTCACCCATAGGAGACGCATTTCCTCCTAAAGTTTATTTTACCCATAGGAGAGGCATTTCCTCCTAAGTTTGTTTTAGTTTTACCCATAGGAGATGCATTTCCTCCTAAGTTGTTGTTGAAATCAGGAGCCCGCCTGAAGAGAGGAAAGGCGTTTTATTTTAAAAATTGTTGAAATCTCGCCAACCTAAAGAAAGGAATGGCATTTTATTTTAAAAAGTTGTTTATTTAAAGTCAGGCGCCCACCTACATAACGAGTGGAATACTTTTCAGTCTTTAAATTTCTTGTCAGGCGCCCACCTACATAACGAGTGGAATTACTTTTCAGTCTTTAAATTTCTTGTCAGGCGCCCACCTACATAACGAGTGGAATACTTTTCAGTCTTTAAATTTCATGTCAGGCGCCCACCTACATAACGAGTGGAATACTTTTCAGTCTTTAAATTTCTTGTCAGGCGCCCACCTACATAACGAGTGGAATACTTTTCAGTCTTTAAATTTCATGTCAGGCGCCCACCTACATAACGAGTGGAATACTTTTCAGTCTTTAAATTTCTTGTCAGGCGCCCACCTACATAACGAGTGGAATACTTTTCAGTCTTTAAATTTCATGTCAGGCGCCCACCTACATAACGAGTGGAATACTTTTCAGTCTTTAAATTTCATGTCAGGCGCCCACCTACAAAACGAGTGGAATACTTTTCAGTCTTTAAATTTCTTGTCAGGCGCCCACCTACATAACGAGTGGAATACTTTTCAGTCTTTAAATTTCTTGTCAGGCGCCCACCTACATAACGAGTGGAATCTACATAACGAGTGGAATACTTTTCAGTTAGGCGCCCACCTACATAACGAGTGGAATACTTTTCAGTCTTTAAATTTCTTGTCAGGCGCCCACCTACATAACAAGTGGAATACTTTTCAGTCTTTAAATTTCTTGTTAGGCACCCACCTACATAACGAGTGGAATACTTTTCAGTCTTTAAATTTCTTGTCAGGCGCCCACCTACATAACAAGTGGAATACTTTTCAGTCTTTAAATTTCATGTCAGGCGCCCACCTACATAACGAGTGGAATACTTTTCAGTCTTTAAATTTCTTGTCAGGCGCCCACCTACATAACGAGTGGAATACTTTTCAGTCTTAAAATTTCATGTCAGGCGCCCACCTACATAACGAGTGGAATACTTTTCAGTCTTTAAATTTCATGTCAGGCGCCCACCTACATAACGAGTGGAATACATTCAGTCTTTACTTTTCATGTCAGGCGCCCACCTACATAACAAGTGGCATACATTCAGTCTGTACTTTTCAAGCGTTGAAGTTGGGAGCCAGCCCATATAACAGAGGCATACATTCAGTCTTTTCATTTCAAACGTTGAAGTTGGGAGCCCGCCCATAATAACAGAGGAATACATTCAGTCTTTACATTTCAAGTGTTGAAGTTGGGAGCCCGCCCATAATAACAGAGGAATACATTCCAGTCTTTACTTTTCAAGTGTTGAAGTTGGGAGCCCGCCCATATAACAGAGGCATACATTCAGTCTTTACATTTTAAACGTTGAAGTTGGGAGCCCGCCCAGATAACAGAGACATACATTTCAGTCTTTATATTTCGAGCATTGAAGTTGGGAGCCCGCCCAGATAACAGAGGAATACATTCAGCATTAATTTTCAAGTATTGAAGTTGGGAGCCCGCCCATACAACATAGGCATACGTTTCAAGATCAAGTCAGAGGACAATAAAACAGAGGGTTACAACAGGAATCCCCAGCAGGAAACAATAAAAATCCCCAGCACCGGGAAGCAAAGGGTTGCACCAAGAGGTCCCAGCACAAACTCAAGTGCATGTGTCAAAAGGAAGAAAATCATCGGAAGAAAAGCACCAGAAGAAACGCAAGCAGACAAGAAAGCAAGGCAACAAGAACAAGTTACAGTCTAGCCTAGTTTCTTGTTTTATTTTAAGCACGGTGTAATAAGGAGATCGGTAAGCAGTGATAACAGCATGCAACAACAGTAACATTGCAGTTCCACGGTAGTCCCAACTACCAAAACTTCCCGAACTACATTAACCTGATTCCCCTTTAGCCAGGGATATGTAGGACACCTTTGAAGCAAAGGTTCAGTTAAATCTTTTTCAAAAAATGCTTCACACGGAGTACTCGGATGGGCAAAAATCACTCGCTTTATCTTTGCACGAAAACCCTTCGTGTCTCCGGGCAAAGAGGGGCAACTGTAAGCACGTGATTTTTGCCCTATATGAGAAATACTCCAAAAAAAAATTCAAAATCAAATGATTTTCCTTGGTGTGCAATTTTGTGAGATTTTGAGATATTTTTGGATAATTATTTGTATTTGTCTGTGTTTGCTTATTTGTTAAATTAATAAAAAGTACAAAAATATGTCGCATTTTGCATGTAGGATTTAATTCTACAAATTGTTAGTAATTAAATTAGTTTTACAAAAATTAAAAATTACAAAAATAGGCATCATTTGCATTTTTAGCATTTAATGTCCAAATGAACAATTTTGTGCTTAATTATTACTTAATTGTGCGTTAATTGTTATTGGAAGTTAATTTGCGCTTTTATAACTTAATTTAGTTCTTGATAATAATTTAAGTACTTTTATAATTTAGTTTTAGAAAAATAAAAGAAGAAAAGAGAACAAAAATACAAAGAAAAATCGGATTGGGCCACTTCTTCAAATTTCAACCTCAGGCCCAAATAATTGCCTAATCTTCTCCATGACCCAGTCCACTACAGACCGGGTCGACCCGGTCCGCCCCATTAACCCATTAACTCAACACCCCTTCTTCATTTTTGTCCAACACAAAACAAAACACAAACCAAAAAAAACCCTAAAAAACCTAAAAAAACTACCCGCCCCCTCCATCTTCTTCCTCTCCAAAACCTTCAACCCGAGCTAACCATGGCTGCCTCCTATGGCTTCTTCTGCGTCCAAACACCACCCAAACACCTGTACGACTCCCTCACGGCCACTCCCTCCATGGCTAACCCCTTCACCTCCATAACCAGTCCGTCGTTGCTACTCCATTCCAGCTGCTCCTGTGTCCTCGATCCAGCTGCGTTGTCCATGAAGCTCGTTCCTGCTTCTGCTTGCAACGTCCATGGCTGCTCGAGTCGGAGCTCGACGAACAGCTGCCTCTGTCATCGACGAGTTGCTGCCTCACTTTGTCTTCTTCAAAGCTCGAGCATCACCATGGCCAAGCCGTCTCCGAGCTGCTGCCTCACCTTCATCTTGTTCGCCACAACCAAACGCAGCTGCTTCTGTTTCGCGGCACGCTGCTACTGTCCAGCTCCTCCGTCGTCACTGTTGCAGTTGCTACGTCCAACGCCTTCTTCATCTTCTTCTCGTCGCCTTCAGTCCCAAAACAAGATCCAACCATTTCGTTTGGTCGATTTTTAGTCGAGGTCGTCGAGCGTAGTTTTGAGTTCGTCAAGTTTACAAGGAAGGTGAGTTCGTCGTTGAGTCCGGACAGATTTATTCCCATTCGAGGTTTGTCGAAACAGTCCATACAATCGAATTCGTCGTTGTTCATCTCCGGTTAGTAGTTTTTGAGTTTTATTTTGTCCGTATTTCGTTTGGATATTTTTCGAATCTAAAATCGGCGAATGTTTGTTTTGTTCATGTCTATGGTTAGATATTTGATTTTTTGTTTTGTTCATGTTCATGTGTTTTTGTTGAATTAATTTTCAGATCTCAAATGGAAGTTAATTAGTTGTTTTTCATGTTTACTTCATGTTTGTATTGTTGTTTAAGTGAATATTTGTTAGTTTAATGTTTGTTAGATTCAAATTGAAATTTAATTAATTATTTCTTCAATTTGTCTCATGTTGTTATGTATTTTCCAGAAATTAGTAATGTTGTTTGAATCATTTAATCCGTCATGTCTGTTGTTTTAAAAATGGATTTAATGCATGTTTATTCATTGTTTGAAGTTCATGTTTAAATCCAGTGATTTAATGTGAGTTTATGTTTGTCTTTGATTTGTTAGTCTAATTTGAATCATGTATTTTGTTGTTTGTATTGTTGTATCCTTGCTCATACATTCATGGTCTAAATTAACCAGGATTGGTTCCCGATATGGTTAATTCATTCCATTAATTTTGAGTTGTGTTATTCATCGTGTTCATGTGAGTTGTTGTTGAAGATTGTTGAGAAATTGGTCATCTTGACTATATTTTGGATAAGTTATGATTAATTGATCGTTTAGAGCTGAGGGGTTAATTTGGTAAATTGCAATCCGTTCAGGGGTAAAATGGTAATTGCAATAAGGTCGGAGGGGTAGTTTGGTAATTGAACATTATTTTGATTCTTTATGTTAAGCATGGGGGACAAAATATAATGGGGTGGGTTTTTTGATGTACCTGTTTAATATAATGGGGGACAAGACAAATTATAATGGGGAGGAATATTGTATTTGTTTAATATAGGCATGGGGGACAAATTATAATGGGATTGAGTGGAAGCATTTATTTAATGTAGGCATGAGGGATAATATTTAAAATAAAGAAAATATTAAGTAGTGGGACAAAGCATGCCATTGGGAGAATAATTTGGGGTTGGGAATTGAAGACTTGTCTTGCTATATATATAACGTCATTTGACACATTTTAGAGGACTTGAAAAATTGGGAAGACTTAGAGATTATTATTGGGAGAATATTTTTGAGAGTAATATATTCTAGAAAATTTCAAGAGTGTTAGAGAGTAAAACAGAAAGACAACTTGAACTTCTACTTGAATAATTTCCGGTTGCTTTTCTCGAGTGTTATTCAAAATTCATTAAACCACTGCATCTTGTCTCCGTCTCTCTTTTGCTTTGACTGCGATTGCACTGTGGTCTTGTTGATTTTTCAATCCATTGCTGGGTTATTCTACTGGTTGTTACTGGTTTGCGGGGTTGCTGAACCTACTGTTGCTGTGTTATTATTGCTGCTGACTTCTCCTTCTTTCGTTCTTGTACTGCCGTTTCCAGGTACATATTTGTACACTCTCGGCTTGAAGCGAAATGAAATATTAATCAGGCTCTTGTTCCTGTTGAATTCCTTTTGTTTAGATTTGTGTTTGAATTAATTTTCCTTTCGTTGTATAAAAATGTAGTTGATTGATTAATGAGTAATGAGGTTACATATGTATAACTTCTTCATCTAATAATGTTAGTTTAAATTAATCAAAGAATAATTAATCTGTTTTGATATTATGGTATTCCAATCTCATGTTCTCGTATTATTGAATAATAAAATATAGAATGAAAGCAGTTTTTCTTTGTACAAACTCGATTGCAATTTTCCATTCGCATTAGCCGTAAACTAATAACTAATAAGTTACGTTTTTTTCAACATGTAATTAATTTAGAGATTTTTCTTTTATTTTAGAGACGAACTTAATAGAAAATGTAGTCGCTATAGGTTTATCCTTTTAAAATAAAAATGAGACGAGCCTCGCCAAATAAATCACAAACCGCCGGGGCCCTCAATAAAATACATAACCATTGACTAGACTTTGGATTTGGCCGTTTAATGAACCTTCACGGCCTCTTCCTAAAATAACAATACGTTAGACTCTTTAGGACGCGCCTTAATAAATCTTACCTTCTTAAACTCGGGTGCACATTTATGTGACCCAAATCCAATTCTCAACGGAGTCGAAATGTGTTTCTAATCACGGGTACATTGATTGTGACGTGGTTCGAGATGCGTGTCCATGACGTTGCAAATTCATTTTAAAAAAAATAAGAATGAGATGAGCCTCGCCAAATAAAATACAAATTGCGGGGCCCTCAGTAAATATTTGCTTTAAAAATTGTTTAGACTTCGGGAT